>NW_016107573.1:2872395-2875743 GCF_001604975.1 Cebus imitator | reverse complement strand
GGGAGGCTGAGGCAGGAGAATCGCTTGAACCCAGAAGGCGGAGGTTGCAGTGAGCCGAGATCATGCCACTGCACTCTGCCCTGGGTGATAGAGTGAGGCTCTGCCTGAAAAACAAAACAAAACAATAAAGCAGGGAACATTCTTGCAGTTATTCTGTTGTTCTTCAGTACATGAGGACAAGCTTACGGCTGCAAGGTCAGAGTGTGCTTATAGATCACCTGCCTCAGGTGGGCCACATTCCCACACTTAGGCCAACTGGCACGTGACACCACACCTGGCTAATTTTTCCTATTTGTTGTAGACAGGGGTCTCACTCTGTCGCCCAGGCTGGGCCTGGTGGCATGTGCCTGTGGTCCCAACTACTCAGGAGGCTGAGGTGGGAGGACTGCTTGAATCCAGGAGGCAGAGGTTGCAGTGAGCCTAGATCATGCCACTGCACTCCTGCCTGGGTGACAGAGCGAGACTCCATCTCAAAACAAACAAAAAAGGCATAAATAATTAAAGTTAGTTTTATTAAGAAGTCTTTTCTTTTTGAGACAGGGTCTCACTCTGTTGCCCAGGCCGAAGTGCAGTGGTGCAATCATGGCTCATTGCAGCCTCCAACTCCAGGGCTCAAAGGATCTTCCTGCCTCAGCCTCTCCAGTAGATGGGACTACAGTTGCCTGCCACCACACCTAGCTAATTTTGAAATTTTTCTTTTGTAGAGATGGGGTCTTGCTATGTTGACCAGGCTGGTTTTGAACACCTGGCTTCAAGTGATCCTCCTGCCTTAGCCTCCTAAAGTGCTGAGATTACAGGTGTGAGTCACTGTGCCCAGTCTTACTCTTTTGCCCAGGCTGGAGTGCAGTAGCATGATCTCGGCTCACTGCAACCTCCACCTCCCGGGTTCCAGCAGTTCTGCCTCAGCCTCCTGAGTAGCTGGGACTACAGACACCTGCCACCACACTGGGCTAATTTTATATTTTTAGTAGAGATAGGGTTTCATCATGTTGTCCAGGCCGGTCTCAAACTCCTTACCGCAAGCAATCTGCCTGCCTTGGCCTCCCAAAGTGCTGGGATTACAGGGTGAGCCACTGCACCCAGCCTAGAGTCATTTATCTTTTTTTTTTTTTTTTTTTTAAGCATGGGGTTTCACCATGATGGCCAGGCTGGTCTTGAACTCCTGATCTCAGGTGATTCACTCACCTCGGCCTCCCAAAGTGCTAGGATTACAGGCGTGAGCCACAGCGCCCAGCCAAGTCATTTATCTTTTAAGGAATCTAATAAGCAAGAGATGTTGGGGGTACGTACTCTATCCTGTCCTGTCTTCAAGGATTCTTCCTGAGAGCTGCATTTCATCACAGAGTCAGAGGTTCAAACAGAAATGAGGAAACAGGGTTTCTTAAATGTGCTGCTTTGTCTCACACCAGACTATTAGCAGTGGTTAACTGTTGAGTGAGTCATTGTTTATTTTTCTTTTCTTAGAGACAGTTTCTCACTCTGTTGCCCAGGCAGGAGAATAGTGGTGCAATCACAGCTCCTTGCAGCCTTAAACTCCGAACTCCAGGGCTCAAGTCATTTTCCCACCTCAGCTTCCTAAGTAGCTGGAACTACAGGTATGTTTACCATGACTGCCTTTTTTTTAAAAAATAAAAATAAAAAACAGTCTTGTTCTGTTGCCCAGGCTGGTGTGCAGTGGCACCATCTTGGCTTACGGCAACCTGTGCGCTTCTTGGGTTCAAGTGACTCTTCTGTTTCAGCCTCCTAAGTAGCTGGGATTATAGGCACCCACCACCACACCCAGATAATTTTTTTTTTTTTTTTTGAAATGGAGTCTCATTCAGTCACCCAGGCTGGAGTCCAATGGCGCAATCTCAGCTCACCACAATCTCCACCCCCCCAGGTTCAAGTGATTCTCCCGTCTCAGCCTCCCAAGTAGCTGGGACTACAGGCACGTGCCACCATGCCTGGCTAATCTTTGTATTTTTGGTAGAGGCGGGTTTCACTATGTTGGCCAGGCTGGTCTCGAACACCTGACCTTGTGATCCACCTGCCTCGGTCTCCCAAAGTGCTGGGATTACAGGCATGAGCCACCACGCCTGGCTGGCCTATTTTATTTATATCTATTTATTTATTTATTTATTTATTTATTTATTTATTTAATTAGAAATGGATTTTCATTCTGTCGCCCAGGCTGGAGTGCAGTGGCGCAATCTTGGCTCACTGCAACCTCCACCTCCTGGGTTCAAGCAATTCTCCTGCCTCAGCCTCCTGAGTAGCTGGGATTACCGGTGTGCACCACCACACCCAGCTAATTTTGGTATCTTTTTAGTAGAGACGGGGTTTCGCCATGTTGGTCAGGCAAGTCTTTTTTTTTTTAAGAGATGAGTTTTGCTATGTTGCCAAGGCTGGTCTTGAACTCCTGCCTCAAGTGATCCTTCCACCTTGGCCTCCCAAAGTGCTAGGATTACAAGCATGAGTCACTGTACCCCACTGTTATTTTTCTTTGCCATTATATTTTCTCAGATTTCTAAGTTTTCTGCATCAATCGTGTATTACTTTTATAATGTGGGGTACATAAATTAAAAGGGGATTTCCCACAGAGACAGTGAATAGAGAAATCTAAGCAACACGAGCCACCAGCTCTGGCTCCAGGCCTGGAACCCTTCTGCTTGGTGGCTCAGGACTCCTTCCTCAGATGCCGATGAGGACTTGTTTCTGGCTACCCAGGGCACTGCCAAATGAGAGCTGATTCCCCCCAGAGCTCCCTGGATGGGTCTGCCATGCAGGTGGGGAGAGCTGGGATTAATACCTTCCTGCGATCAGCTCAAAGAAGCTGTTATAACTAGAAAAAAGATCTCCTCCCTCCCAAGCGTAGCCTGAGGCATTTCTCGGAGGCAAGAGCTGGGACACTCTTTAGAGTCAGAAAGCCCCAAGGGCTTCCCACCTGGTCCCCAGCACAGGTGTTAGGAAAAGCTAAATACTGTGTACCTTGGAAAGTGAGTTCCAGAAAGTCTCCGATCCCACATAAATCTGAGCAAGCAGGACCACTCTCTGGGCTAAGAGTATTGGAGTTAATTTCATCTCTCTAGCTTCTCTCTTGGGTTCAAAAATATCCCTTAGGCTGGGTGCAGTGGCTCACGCCTGTAATCCCTACACTTTGGGAGGCCAAGGCAGCAAGATCGCTTGAGCCCAGGAGTTTGAGACTAGCCTGGGCACCATGAGACCCTGTCTCTAAAAAAAGTAGAAAAAAAGAATTTCAGCTCATGTTAGGGCTATGAAGAAAATCAAACTGATACTTTATGGAGAGTGACTCCGGTTTGGAGAATAATGTTACATGCTCTTTGTCTCTTTTTTCTTTCTTTCTTT
>NW_016107573.1:2859562-2871679 GCF_001604975.1 Cebus imitator | reverse complement strand
GCTCACGGCAACCTCTGCCTCCTGGGTTCAAGAGATTCTTCCGCCTCAACCTCCCGAGTAGCTGGAACTACAGGCGTGTCCCACCACGCCTGGCTAATTTTTGTATTTTTAGTAGAGATGGGGTTTGACTATGTTGGCCAGGCGGGTCTCGAACATCTGACCTTGTGATCCACTCACCTCGGACTCCCAAAGTACTGGGATTACACGCGTGAGCCACCGCGCCTGGCTGTAGATGCAGTTTCAACAAAGTCTTCCACTGACTCTGGTGCATTCTGAAGGATGGCCATTCAGAACTGTCCTGATCTAGGTGACCAGGCCATTTATAGCCTCTTTTTCTTTTTTTTTTTTTTTTTTTTTAAGAAAAATGTTTTGCCCAGGGTAACACAGTAAGAGTAAAGCAGAGATCCAAATGCAGGACAATTGACTATGCTCATATTTATTACTCTGTGCCATGTAAAAAAATAATAATAATTTTTCTCTTTTCTTTGGGGCCTTGGCCTGATATGCTTGGATTTATATACAGACCGAATGCCAAGGGCAGACTTCAGCCATGTTGCCCAGGCTCGTCTTGAACTCCTAGACTCAAGTGATCTGCCTGCCTTGGCCTCCCAAAGTGCTGGGATTATAGGCATGAGCCACTGCACCCAAGTTATAGTCTTTTTTGATAGTTCACTGGAGGCTGCTGCTCAGGAAGAGGGCAGACGGGGCAGGGCAGTTCTCTTCAGTCTGGCCAATCCCCGGAGACCAACAGCACTTCCAGCACCTGGGGTGGTAAATCCTTCATACTGAAAGGAGTCTGGGTACCTACCCCTCTGCATCTTTCTTAGGCCCATTTTATACCTGCATCTGCTTCTTGGGGCTTTTATTTTGCCAGTCTGCAAGAACAGATTGGCAAAATAAAAACCACTAGATATCCTTTTACTTATTAAATTCATAAAATTTTTTTTTAAACAATATCCGGCACGAGCCAAGATATGGGAAATGATTGTTTCAAACCCTGCTGGTGGGAAGACCCATTCAACAACATCAGTCAAAAGCTTGACCCAGCAATTCTGTTTCTAAGAATTTATCCTGAGAAGATAATCATGATTGTGGGCAAATATTTAGCCAGGAGACTCTTCATTGTAGTTTAACAGCAAATAATTAGAAACAGCCTAAATGTCCAACCACAGGGAATTGCCTGACTAAAGCATGGTATAATAGAAGACAAGCAAGTCATTCAGTATGATACAGATGAGAAATAGATATTCACAATGTCTCATTGCCTGAATAAATGGTGATAATAGCATATGTAGTACAATCCCCTATTTGTAGAAAACCATTGTATGTATTCCTTTTCTAAAAAAAAAATGCTGGAAGGATAAGAACTAAAATCCTAACAGTGATTATTTCTGCATGGTAGGATTATCGGTCGTTTTCCTTTGTTTATTTGTGCGAGCCACACCGAGCATGTTACTGCTTTTGTACTAAGGGGGCAAAGCAATGTACTTTATTAAAAAGAAATAGATTCCATCCCTGTGACTCAGTCAGCCCTTCCAAAAACAAGGAACAAGGACCGTCCTACAAATGAGTTTGAAGTCTTCTGGGGAAAGGACAGAAATCAATGAATTGAAAATGCCTGAGCAATGTGCAAAGTTGGAGAGAATACAAATTCCTTGCGCAAGACGGAGGTTGTGGCGGCTGCTTGAGTGATAGCAAAGGACGAACGCTCTGTACTGTGTGGGGCAGGCAGGCAACCAGCACACACTGAAGATCACACACAAAAATAGTGCCTTCTCTGGGCACTCACCCAGGGGCAGGGCTGGGCCAGGTGCCATGCAACCTGTGTCACTGGATCCTCATTCCGAGGTGGAAAATGAGGCTCAGAGTGGTTAAGTGTCTTGCCAGGGTAACACAGCTACTGAGAGTAGAGCAGAGATCCAAATGCAGGACGATTGGCTATGTTCATATTTATTATTCTGTGCCATGTAAAAAAAGAAATCGACTGTGCGCAGTAGCTCACGCCTGTAATCCCAGCACTTTGGGAGGCTGAGGCTGGCGGATCATGAGGTCAGGAGATCAAGACCATCGTGGCTAACACAGTGAAACCCCATCTCTACTAAAAATACAAAAATTAGCTGGGTATGGTGGCACACACCTGTAGTCCCAGCTACTCAGGAGGCTGAGGTGGGAGAATTGCTTGAACCTGGGAGGTGGAGGTTACAGTGAGCTGAGATCGCGCCACTGCACTCCAGTCTGGGTGACCGAGTGAGACTGTCTTGAAAAAAAAAAAAAGAAATCATTTTTCTTTTTTCTTTGGGGCCTTGGCCTGATACGCTTGGATTTATATACAGACCAAATGCCAAGGGCAGACTCCAGGCGGTATCAAGGACAGGGCAATTATGTAGTGTAGTGAAAGTGCTGGCTAGCAGCTGCTTGGTGCTGACCACCTTCTTGCTGCTCCTGGCCTATCCTCATTTTGAAACTTCTGCCTAGGCCGGGCACAGTGGCTCACAACTGTAATCCCAGCACTTTGGGAGGCTGAGGTGGCAACGTTGCTTGAGTTCAGGAGTTCCAGGTCAGCCTGGGAAACATGGGGGAATACCATCTCCACAAAAAATAAAAAAATTAGCTGGGTGTGGTGGTACATGCCTGTAGTCCCAGCTACTCAGGAAGCTGAGGTGGGAGGATCACTAGAGCCTAGGAGGTGGAGGTTGCAGTGAACTAAGATCACACCACTGCCCTCCAGCCTGGGTGGCAGAATGACACCCTGTCTCAAAAAAACAAAACAAAACCAAAAACTTTTGCCCAGAACCTTCCCTGACTGTCCTGGAACCCTTCTTTTCCATTGCACTCTTGTAAGACCAGAGTGTTGCCCCTGCTCAAACACCTTCAGTGGCTCCCCACTACCTGTAACAAGATCAAGTTCATATTCCCTAGCCTGACGTGTAAGACCCAGGTTACCTCAAATCTCACTTCACAAATCTACTAAATAGGGTCCTTGCTGGGCTTCCCTTTGCCCTATCACCTTGTGCCTGGGCATGGATGAGAAAAGCAGGACATGCTTGAGTTTGAATTCTAGCTCTGCTGCTCTCTGGCTAGGGCTCCTTGGCCAGGTTGCTTCTCCTCTCTAAGCCTCAGTTTCCTCATCTAAAAAATGGAATAATGATGCTGACATGTCACAGCGTGGTTGGGAAAGTATATGAGTGTTTGTGATGTGCTTAGCACAGGTCTAGGAGCAATAATTTTTTTTTTTTTGAGATGGGGTCTTGCCCTGTCGCTCAGGCTGGAGCACAGTGGCTCACTGCAACCTCCACCTCCTGGATTCAAGTGATTCTCCTGCCTCAGCCTCCTGAGTAGCTGGGATTACAGGTGTGCACCCCCACGCCTGGCTAATTTTTTTTTGTATCTTTAGTAGAGACAGGGTTTTGCCATGATGACCAGGCTGGTCTCGAACTCCTGACCTTGTGATCTGCCCACCTCAGTCTCCCAAAGTGCTGGGATTACAGGCGTGAGCCACCGCACCCGGCTAGGAGGGGTAATTTTGTTATGTTCCTACGGAGAGTAAATGAATGGAGCTCCCCAAACAGTCTTCAGGGACCTGTGCCTAATTAGCATATTTCATCCATAAAAATGCAGGCTGAGAGCTTTGGGGCTAACTGTACAGCTGTATCAGCCAAGTGCCTCCCCCTCATTGTCCCAGCTGCTTTAAATTCGTGTTCTTGGCATCCCTTCCCTCCCTTTGAGGCCTGATGGCTTTCCGGTGTTCTCCTTTTTGCCCCTTGGCAATCTCATTTTCCACGTCTCTAACACTATTTTAAGGCCCAGTAACCTTGTGTCTTCCTCGGGCATACCTTATCTCTCCCCAACACCTTTCACAGAGAACGGAGTCCTCTCAGTTCCCTCCATCCCTGCTGTCTGAGCAGACTTCTGTCTCCTTCCTGTGCAGGTCCCCAACAGGGAGGGCCACTTCCCACCCTGGGGCTGCAACTCCAGGCAATGCCTGATCTCCTTAGCTCACCAAATTTTCCTAACATCTCCTTCAATTGGGCCCTCTTCAGGGAATCCTTTCCCTCCACTGGCAGACAGGAGAGGCTACGGCAGAGCAGCGACTGGGGAAATATGTCCTGCCCAGCTTCCTACTCTCTTCTCTTTCCCCTGCCCCTCCGCCAATAGAATGACTTGAAAGACAGGCTATATCAGCAAAAGCATGGTATTTAGAACAAAGGAGGTGATAGGCCCTCTTTTTCATGCCGAGCTAACTACATGCGGAGTATTATGGCTTCCAGTTTAAGTGCCAAGCTATAGGAAAGGAAAGCCTATAGGGACTGAGGGTATAGACTTTAGAAGCCACAAACCTGTGTTTGAATTCTGACCCAGCCACTTTGCAGCCACAAGCAAGTGACTGAACGTCCGTTTTTTGTTTGTTTTTGAGACAGAGTCTTGCTCTGTTGCCCAGGCCCAAGTGCAGTGGCATGATATAGGCTCACTGCAACCTCTGCCTCCTGGGTTCAAGCAATTCTCCAGCCTCAGCCTCCCGAGTAGCTGGGACTGTAGGTGCACGGCACCATGCCTGGCTAATTTTTGTATTTTTAGTAGAGGCGGGGTTTCTCCATGTTGGCCAGGCTGGTGTCGAACTCCTGATCTCAGGTGATCTGCCTGCCTTGGCCTCCCAAAGTGTTGGGATTACAGGCATGAACCACTGTGCCTGGCCTGAACTTCTAAAGGAGGTTTTTAATCAACCTATTTCCTGGCTTTGTTTCAAGGATTCAGTGAGGGTGATTTCCAGTCCAACAAGTCTATGTGGAGCACCACCTCTGGGTTCCCAGCACACCCACTGCACACTTACCAGGCCTGTCTTCTTTGTCCAGCTTGTGTGTCCAGGCCTTCCAGAGCCCGAAGTCTTCTGAGAGATGGCCCAGGAGGAATTAGGGCAGTTATGCCAAGAGAGTGGGGGGTGGGGTGCACAAAAAGCCAGCTGGAGCATTTGCAGGAGGTACCTGCCACTCCTCTCCCAGCCCAGTCCCTGTAGGCAAGTCCCTGCGAGTTCACTAGCCTGTCTGACGGCAGGCCGGGACTGTACACATCTTATCCCAGCCACCCTGCCAACATCTCCAGTTTATTGCTAAGACAACTGTGGCTCCAAAAGGTGAGGCCAACTTGCTGAGAGCCAGGGAGTTTCTGAGCCCAGATCAGTTCTGACCCCAGAGCCTAGCCACTGCTGTGAATGACAAAAGCAAAATTAAGCCACCAGCCATTTAGAGTACCCTGGTCCCCCAAGGAAAAGGTCTGATCTGGCCATCACATCTTACTCTGAATTAACACTCGGGAGAGACCAACGCCTTCCTGTGTAGGCCCCTCTCAAGTAGGGGAGTGTGGTTTTCCAGGTGTGACAGGCCACCTCCTGTTTGATAGTCATCGAGCTGGTCCTCTTCTGTCATTGTCCTGTGGCAAGGCCTCTGATCCTGAAGGCTGGGCTCTGCCCATTAGCTCTGTCACGTGGCACCTGGGGAGCCCTGATATCAGAATGAAGGGGGTAGTAGCTTCACTTTCTTCTAAACAAAGTCCCATCCAAAGGGCTCTCAGATATGCAGTTCCCAGTCTTCCCTAGAGACAAGGGCCTGGGGAGAGGCTGTTTCATGACAGAACTCACCCATGGAGGCAGAAGCCTTGGAGTTCAAGCCACCACTGATTCTGTCCTGCCTGCAAGAACTACCAGCCAAAACCCAGAGAGACAGGCAGCTCTATAACTGTTCATGGCCCTAGGACCCCAGAATTTCATGCTTGGGACTATGCATCCCTGGAAATAGCAGGTAATTTGTGCAAAGGGGTTTCTGGCAGGGTGGTTAAAAGAAGGGAGATGGCCAGGTGCGGTGGCTCACGCCTGTAATCCCAGTGCTTTGGGGGCTGAGGCCAGTGGATCACCTGAAATCAGGAGTTCGAGACCAGCCTGGCCAACATGGTGAAACCCCATCTCTACTACAAATACAAAAATTAGCTGGGCATAGTGGTATGTGCCTATAATCCTAGCTACTCGGAAGGCTGAAGCAGGAGAATCGCTTGAACCCGGGAGGCAGAAGTTTCAGTGAGCCAAGATAGTGCCACTGTACTCCAACTTGGGCAGCAGAGCGAGACACTCCATCTCATTTTAAAAAAAAACAAGAAGGGAGAGGTGGAAATGGTTCCAAATACAGGGTAGACAGGGCTGCCGCCCGCCACAGAAATTTCCATTGCTCCCATTTGAACAGGGTACACTGCTTTCACAGTGCCCTCCCCATTCTGATCTTGTCTGGTCCTCGAAATTATCTGTGCCCATCAGACGAGGGCAAGAGACAATGCTTATCCCCCATTTCTTCTTCTTTTTTGAGAAGGAGTCTCCCTCTGTGACTCAGGCTGGAGTGCAGTCATGCAATCTCCGATCGCTGCAACCTTCTGCCTTGTGATTCAAGCCATTCTCCTGCCTCAGCCTCCCGATTAGCTGGGATTGCAAGTACATACCACTATGCCTAGCTAAGTTTTATATTTTTAGTAGAGACAGGGTTTCACCATGTTGGCCAGGCTGGTCTGGAACTCCTGACCTCAAGTGATCCTCCCGCCTCAGCTTCCCAAAGTGCTAGGATTATATGTGTGAGCCACTGTGCCCAGCCTCCTTCATTTCTCGAAGGAAGAAACGAAAGCCCAGAGAGGCCAAGTGACTGAATGACCCTAGGTCACACAGCTCCTTAAGATCTAGGGCCAGACCCTAGCCTCCTAAGTTTGTTTTTTTTTTTGAGATGGAGTCTCGCTCTGTACCCCAGGCTGGAGTGCAGTGGTATGATCTTGGCTTACTGCAACCTCCGCCTCCCTGGTCCCAGTTCAAGCAATTCTCCTACCTCAGCCTCCCAGGTAGCTGGGATTACAGGCACGAGCCACCATGCCCAGCTAATTTTTGTATTTTTAGTAGAGACGGGGTTTCACTATGTTGGCCAGTCTGGTCTTGAACTCCTGACCTCATGATCTGCTCAGCTCAGCCTCCCAAAGTGCTGGGATTACAGGTGTGAGCCACTGCACCCTGCCGCCACCTAAATTTTAATCCAGTGCTCTTTTCACTACCCTGGGCCACCTTTATGAAGAAGTGAACAGTAAAAAGGACATATATGTTGAAGTCTGGAGTCTGGTGTGAAAGAACATTGAGGATGCAGATCAGCCCATGAGATGGGAGGTGAGGGGAGGCCTACCTGTAAACTCTTCAAAGAAAACTCCTAACTTGGCTGGACACAGTGGCTTACACCTGTAATCCTAGTACTTTGGGAGGCCAAAGTAGGAGGATCCCTTGAACCCAGGAGTTCAAAACCAGCCTGGGCAACATGGTGAAACCCCGTCTCTATCATTAAAAATAATAATAAAATAAAATAATATAAGAAAGAGAAATTCCTAACTTTATAGGAATCACTGGTGCTTGTCCCACTGAGGGCCCCTTTTCCACCTGGCTCTTCTGGGTAAAATCACTTTAAGGAGGCGAAAACCGTGATTACCTCCTTGGGATGGCAGAGCACTTAGGGGACATGTCAGAGTGCTGAGACTGGACTCCTGTAACTAGAAGAGGCAGTGCCACCATCATAATTTCATATTTGGAAAACTAGAATTAAGTACCTGTCATTTTTGTTATTCAGACCACAGTCAGTAAAGCTGGAAGAAACCTCCGTGGCTGGGAGAGATGCACAGAAACTCAGCAAATAATTTTTTTTTTTTTTTTTTGAGACAGAATTTCACTCTGTTGCCCAGGCTGGAGTGCAGTGGTGTGATCTTGGCTCACCGCAACCTCCGCCTCCCAGTTTCAAGCGATTCTTGTGCCTCAGCCTCCCAAGTGGCTGGAAACTACAGATGTGTGCCACCATGCCCAGCTAATTTTCGTATTTTTAGTAGAGACGTGGTTTCACCTTGTTGGCCAGGCTGGTCGCCCAACTCCTGACCTCAAGTGATCCACCTGTCTTGGCCTCCCAAAGTGCTGGGATTACAGGCGTTAGCCACTGCGCCAGCCCCAGCAAAGTCTTAAGCAGGATAAAGCTCCCTTCCCCCAGGGGAGGAGGGGATGTCTGGAATTCCAGAGCCTAAGATTGGGGCTGGTTGGGGGTTGAAATAGGTTGAGAAAATCTGAACTAAATGCCCTTTAAGATGTTCTGAATTCTGCCAGTCTGTGTGAAATCCTCTTGCTGATTATTGATCCTTGGAAGGGAATTTTCAGTGTGATGTGAAGTGAGAATGTCTTGCTCCTTTTGAGGATCTCCGCCCCCCACCCCATACACACAGAGGGCAACCTCTAGACAGAATGAATTTTTTTTTTTTTTTTTGAGATAGGGTCTTGCTCTCTTGCCCAGGTTGGAGTGCAGTGGCATGCTCAGGGCTCACTGCAGCCTCCACCCACCAGGCTCAAGTGATCCTCCCACCTCACGAGTAGCTAGGGCTACAGGCGCATGCCATCACACCAGCTAATTTTTCTATTTTTTGTAGAGATGAGGTTTTGCCTTGTTGCCTAGGCTGGTCTTGAACCCCTGGGCTCAAGCAATCCACCCACCTCCATCTTTCAAGCTGCTGGGATTACAGGCATGAGCCACTGCGCCCAGCCCTCAGAATGAATTTTTACCTTGGTTCTGACTACTGAATTGCAACAGCTCTGGCCACAGTTGAAGCCCCTGCCCCACACTCAGACATTTGGAGAAGACCAGATGCCAGGCTGCTTTGGGGCTCTGAAAGGTGCGGAGCCCACCCTTCCTGTCTCTGGGGACTGGCCTTCCCCTAGGTGGGTCCCCTGGAGCCCTGGTGCCTCCCCCACTTCTTTTAGTCATCCCATAAACATGCTCTGGGTGCCAACACCCCTCCCCACCTCTGAGCCCCTTCTTCCTTGTCAAAGCCAATTTCCTTCCAAGGATCCTCCTGTTCCTTTCTTCCTGCTGGCTGCCTCCCCGCCACTTCCTGGCAGAGCCCCAGTGAACCCCATTGCCTCTCTGCTTAGTTGATCTCTCTCTCCCTCTCTCTCCTTCTCTCTCTCAGCGGCTGCCTGACCCTGCGACCACCCTTTGCTTCTGGGAATTCTCTTTGCTCCCAGCCTCTTTCTGTTGATTTTGCCTGTTTCCCTTCCCACTTATTTCTTCATTCATGTATTAGGACTTAGCACAATTATTATTAATCGTTTTTCCAAAATGTCTTATTTAATATCCATATGCCTCTTGTACTGTGAATTCCAAGAAGGCAGAATCTGGGTCTTTCTCATACATCCTGGCACCTAGATTTTTGGTAAATAGGTGAATGGATGCACTTGTCCTCCCCTTCCTTGGCCTTTCCAGTCGGGCTGGCCGCCCATTCCCAATTCCTGAGAACAAGCTGAAACACTGAGAGCTCTTCTTTGAACTAGTGACTGGGCTGTGGGCTGACCTGCCTTGTGGGCTTAACTCCCTCCCTTCTGCCTTTTTTTTTTCTTTTTTTTAGGAGACAGGGCCTTGCTTTGTCATCCAAGCTCAGTGCAATGGCTTGATTATAGCTCACTGCAGCCTCGAACTCCCGTGCTTAGCCTCAGCCTCGTGAGTAATGGGGACTGGGACTAAAGCTGAGCAGTACCATGCCTGGCTAATTTTTATTTTTTAAATTAATTTTAATAATTTTTTGAGATGATATCTCGCTCTGTAAGCCAGGCTGGAGTGCAATGGCACAGTCTCATCTCACTGCAACCTCCGCCTCCTAGGTTCAAGTGATTCTCCTGCCTCAGCCTCCTGAGTAGCTGGGATTACAGGTGTTCGCCACTATGTCTGGCTAATTTTTATATTTTTAGTAAAGACAGTTTCACTGTGTTGGCCAGGCTGGTCTCGAACTCCTGACCTTATGATATGCCTGTCTCGGCCTCCCAAAGTGCTGGGATTAAAGGTGTGAGCCATCACGCCTAGCCCCCTAATTTTTAAAAAAACCTTGTTGTACGAATGGGGTCTCACTCTGTTGCCCACATTGGTCTCAGACTCCTAGGCTCAAGCATTCCCCCAGCCTTGGCCACCCAAGTAGCTGCGACTACAGACATGTGCCACTATGCCCAGCTTATTTTATTCTAGTAGAAATGGGGGTCTCACTATGTTGCCCAGACTGGTCTTGAACTCCTGGACTCAAGCAATCTGCCCACTCTGGCCTCCCAAAGTGCTGGGATTATAGGTGTGAGCCATCATGCCCCAACCTGCTTTTATTTTTATTTTTTTTGAGATGGAGTCTTGCTCTGTCACCAGGCTGGAGTACAGTGGCACGACCTCAGCTCACTGCACCCTCTGCCTCCCGGGCTCAAGTGATTCTCCTACCTCAGCCTCCTGAGTAGCTGGGACTACAGGCATGTGCCATCACGCTAATTATTGTATTTTTTAGTAGAGACAGGGTTTCACCATATTGGCCAGGATGGTCTCAATCTCTTGACCTCGTGATCTGCCGGCCTCGGCCTCTGAAAGTGCTGGGATTACAGGTGCGAGCCACCACTCCAGCCTCTTTTTTTTTTTTTTTTGAGACGGAGTTTTACTGTCGCCAAGGCTGGAGTGTGGAGTGCAGTAGCACTATCTCGACTCACTTCAACCCTTGCCTCCCAAGTTCAACCAATTCTCTTGCCTCAGCCTCCCAAGTAGCTGTGATTATAGGCACGTGCCACCATGCCCAGCTAATTTTTGTGATTTTAGTAGACATGGGGGTTTCACTATGTTGGCCAGGCTGGTCTCGAACTCTTGACCTCAGGTGAACCACCTGCCCTGCCCTCCCAGAGAGATTATAGGCATGAGCCACTGCACCCAGTCACTATTATTTTCATTTATGCACATTCCCTTCTAGAATTGCTTGGTATGAAAGAAAAAATTAATATTTTTTACAATCATGGTGCGTCACACAATCATGTATTCTACTTTAAAATTTTTTTTTTAATTCTTGAATATTTAGTTTCCCATGTCACTACCAAGTCTCTGTTGATATCATTTTAAAGGGCTACACAACACCCCCTTGCATTTTTCTTTTATTATTTTTGAGATGGAGTCTGGCTTTGTCACCCAGGCTGGAGTGGAGTACAGTGGGGTGATCTCCGCTCACCACAACCTCTGCCTCCGAGGTTCAAGCAATTCTCCTGTCTCAACCTCCCAAGTAGCTGGGATTATAGGCACCTGCCACTATGCCTGGCTAATTTTTGTATTTTTAGTAGAGATGGGGTTTTACCCTGTTTGCCAGGCTGGTCTCAAACTCCTGACCTCCTGATCTGCCCACCTTGGCCTCTCAAAGTGCTGGGATTAAAGCATGAGCCACCGCGCCCAGCCACTGCATTTTTCTTTTGTTTGCTTTTCTTCTTTACAATTTACCCTCCTACATTTCTTGGCTGTTGACTTTTATTTGTTGTTTCCCTCCCTGTTTATTTTACCCAAGCTCCTGGCGTGGCAGGGCTATGCAAGTTCTCACCAATTCTTTCCTCTTCCAGACTGCACTTGGCTCTTTTAAGCCTAACCTGTCCTCCCACCCCTGTGGGGGCTCTCGGGTCCCTTTTAGTAAACAAGGACAGGCTCTGCCCTCCCACCTCACAGAGGCACAGAGCACTGTTCAAACACACATGCCCACGACATTGCCACCCACAGACTAGGAACAAAGACACTTGCATCTTAAGTCCTCTTGGAGACACAAGGTCTTCAAAGCTTGCCAGCAAATGTCAGTGATAATCGTGTTCTTTGCCAGGGCCTAGAAAAGGCACTTAGAAAATACTATGCAGAAGCAGCAGGAGGGGTGGTGGGATGCAGTAACCCCGCAGGCACTTCTAACTCCACTTTGATTCTAACACTTCTGCAGCTGCCAATTATTTTTTTCTTAAGAGACAAGGTCTCTGGCTGGGCGCTGGGGCTCACACCTGTAATCCCAGCACTTTGGGAGGCTGAGGCAGATGGATCATCCGAGATCAGAAGTTTGAGACCAGCCTGGCCAACAGAGTGAAACCCCATCTACTAAAAATACAAAAATTAGCCGGGCATAGTGGTGTGAGCCTGTAATCCCAGTTACTTCGTGGCTGAGGCAGGAGAATCACTTGACTCCGGGATGCAGAGGTTGCAGTGAGCTGAGATTGTGCCACTGCACTCCAGCCTGGGCAACATGGTGAAACCCCGTCTCTAT
>NW_016107573.1:2837721-2859352 GCF_001604975.1 Cebus imitator | reverse complement strand
TGTTGACCAGGATGGTCTCGATCTCTTGACCTCGTGATCCACCCGCCTCGGCCTCCCAAAGTGCTGGGATTACAGGCTTGAGCCACCGCGCCCGGCAACCCTGTCTTAAAAAAAAAAAAAAAGACAAGGTCTCACTCATTGCCCAGGCTGGAGTGCAGTGGCATGATTATAGCTCACTGCAGCCTCCAACTCCCAGGTGCACCCTCCAACTCCTGGGCTCAAGTGATCCTTCTGCCTCGGCCTCCCAAGTAGCTGGGACTACAGGTGTGTACCACCACATCCACCTTATTTTTTATTTTCTGTAGGGATTGGGTCTTCCTGTTTCACAGGCTGGAGTGGCTGCCAATGTTAATTAAACCTTGAGGTCTCCTCAGAGGATTTAATTGGCACCAAGTGGAAAGATTTCATCTGGTCCAGCAGGATCACAGTACAGATGGTAAAACTGAGGCCCTGAGAATTGAGGTGGTAGGCCTAGGAACACCATTCTGGATGCCCCCTGAGCTGTTTTCAAAGCACTCCTAAAAGAGTGCTTTCAAGATCTGAAACCAGAAAACAGTTACTCAAGGGAGATGAGTTTTGACCTGGCACTACATTCTGAAAAATTTGAAAAACTGCCTTTGTCTTCTCAGATCCTTTAAACCAGGATTTTCACATGAGGCCTGAACTCCAGTCCAGGTGGGTGGGAGGTATGGATGACTAAGTGAAAGTGAGAGGGGCTGTGTGAACAGGAATGGGTAAGGCCAGTAAATCCTGGGAACCTCCAACCCATCTTACTTCGCTCCAGGGACAAGCACTGGGCCTGAGGAGTTCAGGGAGGTCCCTGGCAAATGCCTCCAGGAGGAAACAGCCTTCCTGCTGCCTGTCAGGACGGCTGATCCTGGGCCTGATCTCAGCTAATTTCAGCAGCTCGAGGGGAGGACACCACCCCCGTATCTGTTCTGCATCTCAAATGCACCAAGAGAGATGGCAAGGCAGAGGGATTGCTATTGATTTTCACTTGTGCAGCCTGACCTAACAAAACCAATCAGTCAAGTGCCTGTCTGCCTCTGCCTCAGACTCTCATCCTAAGTACATGCAAATAAATTGCACCAGCATCCAGGGTGATTTGTCAAGGTCCAGCTAGGCATGGACCCTGGCTTCCGCTGACAGGACGGGACTCCAGGCTAGGCTGGGCTCAGGTTAGCCCAGTCAATGCCCTGCTGTTGACTTGCTATTGACTGACACCACATGGGGTGGCCTGGGAATGGAGGGGCCTGGGAATGGAGGGGCCTGGCAGCTGCTGCCACACTAGGAGCTGGAGGGCCATGCCTGGGAGGGACTTTGAGGAGCCAGGCCCCTACTCACTTTGACAGGGCTTGGCAGTGACATTGTTTCTTTTTATTTTATTTATTTATTATTTTTAAAAAGAGACAGGGTTTCACCATGTTGGCCAGGCAGATCTCGAACTCCTGACCTCAAGTGATCCACCTGCCTCGGCCTCCCAAAGTACTGGGATTACAGGTGTGAGCCACTGCGCCTGGCCCTTACTTGTTTCTTAAGGTTTCTGTCTGAACTCTCGATCTGGGAGGATTTATTAGTGTAGATACAGCCACGAGGTACTGAGTTTGGGTACTGCCTCTGCCACGGGCTCGGTGTCCTCGGGCCAGTTGTGAGATGGGAGATGATACCATGTATGGGAGTCTAGAGCCCTATAAAGGCCAGGGTTCAGACTGAGTGTCCAGTCCCCATTCTGCCACCTCCTAACTATGGACTGGGTAGGTGCCTTCAGCCCTCGGTGCCTCACTTTCCTCATTTAGTACGTACTACAGGGCTGCAAATGGTACCTACCTCCTATAGTGGAGCTGTCAGAACTGAATGAGAAAATGGAAAGGACCCCAGGGGCTCACCCTAACGAGCCCTTCATTCAATAAGCAAGGACTGGAGGCTCAGAGAAGGTGGTGATATTCTCAGGGCCACACAGCAAGGCAGGGCAGCATTAGGGGGTTTATGGGAGCCACAAGCAGTAGAGGCTGACAGAGCACAGTGACCATCCTGCCCTCCAGCTGGCAGCTGTCCCTCAAGAATGAGACACAGGGAGTGTGGTTCATGGGCATATCTTCATTTGAAAGGGTCAAAAATTTTATTAGCAGACCTTTTTCTGTTTTTGAATATACAGGTTTCCTGCTGTCCAGGGTAAAGGAGAAGTAGTATCTTGTTGCCCGAGGTTTGGGGTGCTTGCCTTGGGGCTCCATCCCCATCCCTTTCCCGCCAGCACAGCTGGGGGAAGGCGCCTGCTTGCTGGCCCCATGGATTCTTCCGCTGTGGGATAAGGCACTGTGTGTTCTGCAGGAAGGCGCTCGTGGCTGGCTGGTAGATGAGAGGCGGCCTTCTCAGGGGCTGCAAAGCTGAGGCTGTTGAGGGGTCGAATTGATCTTGGGGCCCTGGCAGGGGGCCACCTGGTAAGGAGGCCCAAGGTGATGGGAGCGCGGCCTGCAGAGTCTGGGGCCGCTGCCTCCCTGCTGGCCCTACACCAGCCTTCAGGATGGGATCATGCCTTTGCTCCTCTTGCGGTCAGCCATGGTTCTCCGGTTGTGGTTGGCTCTTGTTGCCTTGTTGGCTTCCTTCTTCCTGCGTTCCTGGGTTGTCTCGCGGCTCTGCCCATGGCCCCGGAGGCTGCCGGCCACTGCTGTTGAGCTGTCATGCCGGTACCTGAGGGAGGAACAACCCACCCCACAAGAACCTGTCAGGCAGAGGAGGCTCTGGCGGGGAAAGCCCACAGCCTGCCTTGGTGTTCACTGGGAGAGGACACACAGGCTGGGCCAGGTCACCCATGTCCCAACTTCAGACGGAAGGAGAAATGGAGCCTGGCAGGGTTATGGGGCTCTGACCAGACCCAAGCCTAGTGTTTTCTCTTCTCTGGGCCTTGCTTCCAGGTGCGCCCATCAATCCGTGTAGCGGAGGAAAAGCTGGAAGGCTGACGCAGCCCACAGAAAATGGGGAGGGCTTTGGTCGGGTCTCCTCCTTTCTCCACCTGGGGCCACATACTGCAGCTGAGATATTACTCCTGTTTTCTACCCTAGGGCCTTGCCTGGTGACCTCCAAGAACCAAGTGCACTCACAGATGTAACCCAGGGCTCTTTCAGACCATCTCAACCCCTGGGATTTGCCAGAGCTCTGCACTCAGGGAGCTGGGATGGATGAGAAGTCAGGGTTGCTCTGCTCCCAACAACTTTCTATGGCTCCCCACTGCCTTCAGAATGAAACCCAAATGCCTTCCCTGCCTTCTGCATCCAGTAGACAGTGTGGCATGAAGCCTAGGGCTGGGATGGGGCAGTGGGCTTCTGGCTTGCCCTTAGGTGGAGTCAGGTCCTTGGACTTTCTGGATGTTTCCTTGATGGGAAGATGTGGGGCCTGGATAAGGAGTCTCTGGCTACTGATCTCAGCTCCCCTCAAAGATCCCTCTTCTGACCACGTCTGCTTTCTTACCTTTCTGCCCTCATATGACAAACTCCTCTGTGCCTTTTTTACCCTTAGGGACCCAGCTCAAGTGCCCCGTCACTTCCATACCCCTATCAGCCAGAAAGGATGTGTGTATGTCTGAGCTCTCTCACATTTACACTCTGCCTGGTATCAGCTACCCCTGGACACGTTGGGTGATAAATCCCCTCCTGTGTTCATCAAGTCATGGTTATGAGTGGGGACCCTGGGGCTGAGCTATCTTGGCCCCATCTTTGCTCCATCACCTGCTAGCTGTGTGACATTTGGCTGGTTACTTAATGTCTCTGGGCCTGAGTTTTTTCATCTGTCAAATGAGGATAGTGATAATGGTAGCTACTTCCCATGGTTGTCGTGAGAACTAAATTAATACACATGGAGTACTTAGGGTGTATGTGTGGGTTTCCTGGATGGCTGGCCTTGCCTTCCCTAGATGGTGGGAAGGGTCCTCTCAGAAGGAGCCCCTTGAATGCTCACCCTTTCTTGGCGAGAAAGGCAATGCGCCTGGCTTCTGCCTTCTCTCTCAGCACTGCAGGGTCCTGTACGAAATGGTCAGGCTGTGGAAGGGAGAGGAGACCAAATCTGGAGTCAGGACCTGGCCCTGAAAACACCTGAATTTGCCACCCTGGTGTGGGGCATGAGGGATCCCAGGCTGCTGCCCCTATCACCTGAGCAGTACTGCTTTTATCTGTTCTGTATGTTGAGGTTCTAGTTAAGACTTCATTCAAATAAAAAGTTTAGCTACTAGAAAGTAGAATTTTCTAAGCTACTGGTTCCAGGTGACTTCCCAGGGCCCTTGGGCTCTCTAACTCCTCTCTGATTTTAAGGATTGCCATCCTGGGCACAGTGCTAGTAACTGCCCTTCTCCCAACCCCTGACTCCTGGGCCTAATAATGAAGCTGGCAGCTCAGAGGCCCTGCCTTTAATCTGTCCCCTAGGCCCTCACTAGTGGGCAGCAGAAGTGAGTTCTAAGCCAGCAGCTCTCCAAGCAGACATCCTGGGCTCAAAGGGACTCCTCCTGTCCCCACCAGTGATACTGGGGCTGCCTCAGGGCCAGATGCAGGGAGGGTGAGGGGCACTTCTGATTCACCCTTCAGAACCGCACTCCCTGCTTCATCTGCCACCTGCCAGGGAGGTACCTTGGGAGCCTCCTCGTCAGCCTCCTCTTCCTCGTCGTCATCCTCCTCCTCCTGCCCTTCTCTAGGCACTTTGGTTCTCAGCACCTGAGGGATGGTGAATGGCCTGAAGGTGTTGAGAGAAGTGAAATCAAAGAACAGCTAGAGCCACAACGGGAGGGAACCTGGCTGGGTGAGGGGGCCACAAGGAGGGCTCATGAGGCTGGGAAAAACCAAAGGGGTTTCAAGCCAGCTTTGCTTCAGCTCCTGGATTCTCTGAGGTTAACAGAATTTGAGGTGGGGGTTGAGGGCGAGGCTGAGATGGGGCCATGAGTGTCTCCAGGCCTTTCTTTAGTCAGGACAGTTCTGCTTTGACCTGTATTGGAGAATCATTACACGATTCCACCTGAAAACGGTTTCTTCAATTAAGAAAAATGTTGCTTATAGCCATTACTGGAGATAGTGAAAAAAAAAAAAAGAAAAATGGACTGAGCACAGTGGCTCATGCCTGTAATACCAACACTTGGGGAGTTTGAGGTGGAGGGATCACTTGAGCCCAGGAGGTTGAGACTGGTCTGGGCAACATAGTGAGACTCCCACCTCTGCAAAAAATAAAAGTTAGCTGGGTATGGTGGTGCACACCACACCTGTAGTCCCAGCTACTCAGGAGGCTGAGGTGGGAGGATCACTTGTAGTCCAGAAGGTCAAGGCTGCAGTGAGCCATGATTGCACTCCAGCCTGGGTGACAGAGTGAAAACCTGTCTCAAAAAAGAGAAAGAGGCCGGGCATGGTGGCTCACGCCTGTAATCCCAGCACTTTGGGAGGCTGAGGTGGGTGGATCACCTGAGGTCAGGAGTTCAAGACCAGCCTGACCAAAATGGTGAAACCTTGTCTCTACTAAAAATAAAAAAGTAGCCGGGTGTGGTAGCATGCACCTATAGTCCCAGTTACTCAGGAGGCTGAGGCAGCAGAATCCCTTGAACCTGGGAGGCGGATGTTGCAGTGAGCCAACATTGCGCCACTGCAGTCCAGCCTGGGTGACAGAGTGAGACTCCATCTCAAAAAAAAAAAAGAAAGAGAGAAAGAAAAATGCAAAGCTACTGCATGACATCAAATAAATGCTGTCCCATTCAAGGTGGGCTGGGGTGGAGGAGCACTGGATTAGGAGGAGTCAGGAGGACTGGGTTTGGGCCCTGATTCTGCCACTGACTTGCTCATCTATGTAAACAGGAGGGTGAGGGACCCCACAGGCCTAAAAGCTGCTCTGCTCTGGAATGCCACCCGCCCTATGGCCTCACCTGCGGCTGATGAGCTCGTCGTCTGAGTCTGCATCATTGGCACCCACCTGGTTGCCATCGTATGTGTCATCGTACTCATCCTCATAGTAAACACTGTGGTAGGGCAGGCTCTCACCTGGCTGCAGTAGCACCTGCAATGGCAGAAGCACGGGTTGGAAGCACTCAGGGGCTGTCCTGGTCTCCCCAGCCTAGCAGAGGCCCAGCTTGGTGGCCTACCTCCTCCACCACCACGCTGTACTGCTCATAGCGCTGCCGCTGCGCCGCCACCGTGCGCTTGTCATTCAGCAAACTCCGTGTGTTCTCCTCCTTCCTGGTACTGAGAGGGAACCGTAGAGAGAGAGAAAGGAAAACCATCAGGCTTGGAACTACTGCAGGGTGTGGAGGGTCCAGAGACCACAGGCCCACTGCTCTACCCCTCAGAATGGCACAGAGACAAATGAAATCAAGCATTGGTGAGGGTGTAGGAGGGTGAGACTCTCACTGCTGCCGGTGCCCATGAGGATGGCTCCAGCCACTTTAGAGAGCATCCCAAGAGCCACTGTTTTTTTTAGATGAAGTCTTGCTGTCGCCCAGGCTGGAGTACAGTGGCCCGATCTTGGATCTTGGCTCACTGCAACCTCCACCTCCCAGGTTCAAGCGATTCTCCTGCCTCCGCCTCCCCAGTAGCTGGGACTACAGGTACGCACCATCATGCCCGGCAAATTTTCGAATTTTTAGTAGAGACAGGGTTTCACCATGTTGGCCAGGCTGGCCTCAATCTCCTGATCTCAAGTGATCTGCCCACCATGGCTTCCCAAAGTGTTGAAATTACAGGCATGAGCCACCACACCCAGCCGAGAGCCCCTGTTAAAAGGTAAATTGGGGCTGGGCATGGTGGCAGGCACCTGTAATCCCAACTACTCAGGAAGCTGAGGCAGAGAACTGCTTGAACCCGGGAGGCAGAGGTTGCAGTGAGCAGAGATCGTGCTACTGCACTCCAGCCTGGGCGACAGAGAGAGACTGTCTCAAAAAAAAAAAAAAAAAAAAAAAAAAGTAAAATGTGCTCACCTTTTGATCAGGATATTCCCTGTCAAGGCATCTACCCTAAAGAGATGCTGGCTGTGTGTACAGAGGTCTGATTAAAGATTTTCTTTTCAGCATTGTTTGCAACAGTGAAAAATGGAAAGCAACTTAATGTCCATCATGAGTGAAAGAGCCAAATGAACTGTGCCACATCTGTATTACAGATCGCTGTGTGGTGGCTGCCAAGAAAGACAGTGATCTGTTTGTGCTGATGCGGAAAGAATTCTCTTATTCCCAAGGAAAAAAAGCAAACCACACTAACTCTTCTATGACCACACACCTATCCATGACAATGCAGAGAGAAGGCTAGTAAGCCCCATACCAAATGATGATGGTTACTGCTTGGAAGCACCTGAAGTTGTCTAAATCTTTTTTTTTTTTTTTTTTTGCTACAGGCTAGAATGCAGTGGTAGGATCTGGGCTCACTGCAACCTCCGCCTCCTGGGCTCAAGCAATTTTCGTGCCTCAGCCTCCTCAACAGCTGGGAGTACAGGCGCATGCCACCATACCCAGGTAATTTTTGTATTTTTTTATAGAGATGGGTTATCTGCCATGTTAGCTAGGCTGGTCTGGAACTCCTGGGCTCAAGTGATCCGCCTGCCTCAACCTCCCCAAATAGTAGAATTACAGGCATGAGCCACTGCGCCTGGCCTAAATTTAAATTTTTTTGTAGAGACAGAGTCTCACCATATTGCCCAGGCTGGTCTTGAGCTCCTGGCTCAAGTGATCCTCTACTTCGGCCTCCCAAAGTGCTGGGATTACAGGTGTGAGCTACTGTGCCTAGCCTGGATCTCTTAAACAAAAATTTTTTTCATTTAAAATTTTTTATTTATTTATTGTTTTTTCCAAAATGACCTTTCCTTGCCAACAAACAAAAATTTAAGAAGCAGCAAGGCCACATGTGACTTTCTTACTGAGCTCAAGGGAGCCCTAGGGACCTTTGAGGTACAAGAAAAGGGGAGGGCCCAGTACTCTTCCTATCACCCCCACCTCACCACAGTGGCCTTCTGTCTTTTTCACAGCTCAAGTTCCCATGTAAAATTTCACTAGAAGAATAATAGTTTGGAAGACTAACTCCTGTCATGTCACAGGTGAGGACACTCGGGTGCACTGGATGGGGGAAGGGAGATGTTTGGGTCACAGTGAGCTGCAGCACAGCCAAAAGAGGGAACCTGTGGCTTTGCAAACCTGTGAAAAAACCTGGCTTGTCAGAAATATACCCTGGCCTGTGGAATGTAGCTTCTAGCCCTGCTGGGGAAAACCAATGAGACGCCAGGCAAGAAAATCCAGCTTAGCTGTGAAATCGGGTCTCTGGAATGTATCAAGGATAAGATAAAAAGAAGAGACACAAAGCCAAACACAGCTTCCATAAAAATCTTCTATTAACTAGTTTTTGGTGCAGGGAGGGGCAGGCATCTGAGTCCATCTCAGTCTGTTGGGCTGTCTGTCTGGCAGCCCAGGGCAGGTCAGGACTGCAGCCTCCAGCGTTGGCAGGCTAGGGTTTGCCTCCCTTCAAGTCTTTATTAAGGACCTGCTCCGTGCCAGGCAGGGTATGAGGCTGAGTTGGGGAGAGATTCAGAAATGAAGAAAATATAGATCTGCCCTCATGAACTCAGTGTAGTAGGGGCGACAGACCAGTCAACACACAATGTGCTGAACAGAGGCCTTGGAAAAAAAAGGAATGAACTTGGTTCAGGAGGTCTGGTGGGGTATCTGTAGGAAGGGGTAATGGAGGCTCCACTGTAGGGGGCTACTTGATTGGACCAGGAGCCTCAGAGTATGGCAGGAGGGATGGTGCACTTGATTTAGACCAGGGAGAAATCTCGGTTCAAAGAAATCTTTCACATCCACCAGAGAAGGGGCCTGTGACTGTGACCTTGGCCCTGTACCTGGCTTTCTTTGCTAAGTGGGAGGTAGAGAAGAAGTAAAAGGGGCCCAAGCTTGTTGAGGTGGTAGGTGCCACTGGTAGGAGCACACCCATGCATTGGACACATTTCCTAAGGGCCTAATAGGCCTAGGACCTGCACTGGGCCAGGAGATGGAGGATGAATGAGAGGCGTCACCATCCTTTCTGCTATGCCTTTGGCTTGTGGTCCATCCCGTCCTTGGTTCTGCACAGTAGGGCAGTTCTTTCGTGCTGTGTGGCCTCTGATTATGTGGCTCCCTGGCAGAGCCAGGCCTGGCAAGCTCCACCCACCCTATCTGTGCCCTGGAAGAAGACACAGGTAGGAACAGCGAAGCCTGGGCACCTGGGCAGCCTGTCCAGGGAGGTGCAACCTTGTACCCATGACCTCACGTAGAGCCAGGAAGGAAAAAGAAAAATCAGGAGGGGCCGGGCGTGGTGGCTCATGCCTGTAATCCTAGCACTCTGGGAGGCCGAGGCGGGTGGATCACCTGAGGTCGCGAGTTCAAGACCAGCCTGACCAACATGGTGAAACCCCGTCTTTAAAAAAAAAAAAAAAGAAATAAAAAAAAGAAAAGAAAAATCAAGAGAAAAGCCAGCCGGGAGAAGATCCATCAGAGGACAGAACTTCAGTCTGGCCTGGAAACACAGGCAACGCTGGCTACAGAGACTCTCTGGAGGAGTTAGCTTCCTTGGCCTCCAAGATGGAAGCAAGCCCGGAGAATTTGCAGGATCCCCTGAAACCTTGCCACCTCTCCCTTGCTCATCTCTTGAAGCCTGTCCTTCAAGGCCCAATTCAAACTGGTCCTTAGCAGGATGACTTCTGCCTTTGAATTTCTAAAGAGCCTGCAGAAGCAAACGACCCCTGCTTTTTCAGGTGAAGAATCAGGGGATCCAGAGAGACAGAGCAACCCTCTTAAGGTCACACAGCTACTAACAGCAGACCCAGGGCCAAACACAGGTCTCCTGACTCAGGTCTGCTTTGCCATTTCCTGGGCTGTGTGATCACAGGCAAGTCCCTTATTCTCACTAAGTCTCAGTTCCTTCTCTCAGCACCCACTTCCTGGGGCTGATGCAAGAAAGAAATAAGATGACGTGTAGAAGCAGATCCAGCACTTGCTAGGCTCCACAAAGTGAATCCTGTTTCTTTTACTACAGGACTTTTCAGAGCCTTATGTGCTCTGTGACTCCCCAAAAGGCAGACCAAGGGCACAGGCATTTTTTTAATTTTTAATTTTTTGGAGGGGGGGCGGCGGACAGAGTTTTGCTCTTGTTGCCCAGGCTGGAGTGCAATGGAGCGATCTTGGCTCACCATGACCTCCGCCTCCTGGGTTGAAGCACTTCTCCTGCCTCAGCCTCCTGAGTAGCTGGGATTACAGATGCCCAATACCATGCCCAGCTAATTTTTTGTATTTTTAGTAGAGACGGGGTTTCACCATGTTGGCCAGGCTGGTTTCGAACTCCTGACCTCAGGTGATCTACTCACCTTGGCCTCCCAAAGTGCAGAGATTACAGGCATGAGCCACCCCACCCAGCCAGCATAGACATTTTTAGAATATATGTTATCTTCCAGGGCACTATGGAACAGTCCAAAGGCATTAGGGGACCGTGCCTCTTGCCCACTGCCTCCTTCACTGGCTATGATATTCCTGCAGCACATGTATTGATGTCTCCCCACAGCCATGCTGCACCTCACCCATGTTCCAAACAGACCCTACATTTTCTTCAGGTCTTTCCACCTTTCCACTTCATACTGGAGCTCCAGGCCTGGACCCTGTAACTCAGTTTTCCTGATGAGATATGAGGGATATTGGAGACTTCTGGGAAAGGTATCCTAGTCTCTAGGAGAGACACAGGATGACCTGGTCTGGACTATCTCCTGGCACTGTTATGTCTGGAAGCCATAGCAGAAACAGCTGCAGCCCCGCTGCAGCCTCCAAGGAACTAGCCTGACCATCAAGTGAGGCCCCAAGAGACAGGAAACATACATCCTGGATGATAGGTCAACCAAGCCTAGACTGCCCTACCTTACAGTGCCCTGTCATGCAAAGGAACAGATTTCCTTACTACTGAATCCACTGAGTGCAGTCTGTCTGATTCAACAACACACACATTTTAACTCCAGTACCATCTGCAGTGTCCTGCCTAATTTCTCATGTGCTTGACAGCTGTCCTCTAAGCATGATTAGGACATGTGTCCCTGCTGAAGTTCCTGTGTACCCCACCCCAGCACCTGCCACTCTGTCCTTACTTGTTTAATGGTCTTTCTCATGATCTCTGTGCTATTTGAGGGCAAGGCCTGGGCATCCAGCTCACCCTGTTTCCCTGGTGTCTAGCATAGGATCTGGTGCTAGTAAATCGGTTAATAAATATTTGCTGAATGAATAAATAATGAACACATGAATGGAGGCTTTGCCTATCTGCAATCTGTGGCCCCTAGGCTACCCAGCACAGTGAGTTTCTCTGCATGGCAGCCCAGAGGGCCCCAGGAGCAAGGGCACAGTGCTCTGGAAACCTGGCTACCTCAATGCCAGCCACTCTGCTGACCCTGAAAGCTGGGACCAGCCCCTTGGCAAATGCTCGTAGGTGACTTTTGACCTGGGTGGGGTGAGATGAGACCTTACAATACCGTGAGTCCTGGGTAAAACCACAGTTCAAAGTGAAAGGCCATGTCAAGAGATGCCTAATCTCTGTGGGGAACCTACCACCAATCAGGCTCTCTGGATTGGAGCAGGGCGCCAGCCTTCTCCCAGCCTGAAGGACCCCTTGTCTGCCCCTTGCCTACTGTTGGAGCTACAGAGGGCCATGCTGGCCTGGAATAGCTGCCAGTGATCCGGGATAACATCTTTGGTCTGGGATCTGGGGATGTCGCAATGATGTAGGATAACATCTCTAGTCTGGGATCTGGGGATGTCGCAATGTGTATGACTAAGCAGTTTCTTCCTGTCCAGCCAGCCAGATGGCTTTGTAGTTGCCCTGTGCCGGTTCCCCAAGCCCTCAGCCAGCCAAGCTTCTAGCAATGGACAGCTCTAGGGTGGGGTAACAGCACAGGGCCCTAACTGAAGCAGCAGCTGGCATTTCCATCACTGGGGCTCCTACCACAAGAATGAGGCTAGCTGGTCTCCTCCCTCTCTGAACCTCACAGTTCCATCTACATGATGGTGAAAGAGCAGCCTGTACTTGTCCAGAGGTCCCCTGATTTCTGGATTCCATGCAGAACTTTGGGGGACTAGAATACATCTTATTTTGGATGTTGCACTCTTTACCATCACAGTTGACTCTGTCCCTCTGATGGGTCACCATTCCAAAGCCAAGTGATCTTTTTTTTCTCTTGAGACAGAGTCTCACTGTGTCACCCAGGCTGGAGTACAGTGGCATGATCACAGCTCACTGCACCCTTGACCACCTGGGCTTAAGTGATCTTCCCACCTCAGCCTCCAGAGTAGCTGGAACTATAGGTGTATGCCAGCACACCAGCTAATTTTTCTATTTTTTGTAGATATGGGGTTTCACCATGTTGTCCAGGCTGGTCTTGAACTCCTGGGCTCAAGTGAGCCACCTGCCTTGGCTTCCTAAAGTGTTGGGATTACAGGCATGAGCTGCTGTGCTCAGCCCTGATCTTTTCAAAACATAAAACGTGCCGACCTTGTCAGTTCATGGGACCCTTTGCTGTGCTCACTGTGGCCCTGGGACCACTGTTCCTGTTGCTCACTCTGCTTGGGAAGCTTCTCCTTCCCTCCTTGGCAGAACTGATCCATCCTCACCTTTCAGCTCTTGGTCCCATGTCATGTTATTAGAGAAGCCTTCCTGCCTGGGGTGAAGCCCTACCAAAGGCTCAGAATTCTGTGTACCTCCAGCTTGTAATATTTAT
The DNA here is from genome assembly GCF_001604975.1 of Cebus imitator. Lineage (NCBI taxonomy): Eukaryota > Metazoa > Chordata > Mammalia > Primates > Cebidae > Cebus > Cebus imitator. The sequence continues at coordinate 2,846,629 of NW_016107573.1, read as the reverse complement.
TTATATCTACAATTTAATGTTGCTTGTTTGATGAGTTGATTAATGCAAACTCCACGTGGGCAGGGGCCATGTCTGTTTCACTCACCACTACATCCCCAGAACCTAATTAATTCAGAGCCTAGAATGCTCTAAGTATTGGACAAATATTTGTTGAACAAATGAATAAATCATGAACGGACTTTTCAATGCCAAAACAGTAGGAAGGACATTAACTAAAAATAAATAGAAAGGACTTAAAATGGAATATGTTCACCTTCTCAAAAGCTCACTCAAAGTCCTTAATTTTCTCATTTTGTCACAGCCTGGGGAAAATCAGGTCAAAGAATGGTTTCTGGGAAGCACTGTCCACCAGTGATTTGATGGTTAACACATTCAAAGATGTAAGAAGAAGGGAATAGGGGGATAGTTTTGGCACTTCTAACCTTTTGCTACCAATAAGGGAGATTCAGTAACAGGCTCCCTGCATAGAGTCAGAACCTGAAGCCTGATCATTAGAGAACTTGCTCCTACCCACTGGATGTGCACAGGTCCAGGGTTGTGAAGGGATCCCTGTGCTGAAACTCCATGGCCAGTTCTGCCAAGATGGAGCCCTTGGTTTCCCTTGTGTCCTCTCTGCACTTCCAAAATTGGGGTATCGGAACCCTGTGGCCCACTGCACTCACCTTTTGCCCTTGTGCACCCGGCTCAGGTCTACTGAGTCCCTGCTAAACACATCAAACTCATCATTCTGGAAGACGTTGTGGCGAGATGTCAGCAGGGGTGTCGGATCTGGTTTCATTTCTCTGGGTGGAGGACACAGAGATCAATTTAAGGAGGCCCTGCCAGCTGATGCCTACCTGTACCCCACTTCCCCCTGCTGTGTTAAATCCATTGGATTTTTCAATCCCCTTGCAACAGCCACTCCTAGGACACAATCTCACAACCTTGTAGTGGGAGATAAGTCCCTGCCCAATCTGGCCCCTGCCTGGATATGCAGCCACACCTCAAACAAAGCTCCCCCTCATTCCCTGCATGCCATTCACACAGGTTTTCCTTTTGTTTCTTAAAAGTGCTATCCCTCATTTAACGCTCACAATAGTCCTATGAGATCAGTAGTCACAGATCACTCCACGTCATTGTGCCTCAGTGCCCTCATCTGTGAAATGTGGCTAAGGAGGCTAAGGAACTTGTCCAAAGGCACAAGGCTAACTTCACTCATTCATGTGGTAAACATCATTTGTTCATGGAAGAAACACCCTTTCGGGCACTGGTTCTATCCCATGGGGCCTTCAGGGCAGCAGTGGGCCAAACTCAGAAATGGTAGGTGTGATGAAAGGGAGCAGCTCTGGCCATCCTCTCTCGCAAATCTACTGGGAAGGTAGTAATGACAGGGGCAGGTCAGGAACGTAGGGGGCTCAGAAGGGCTTACTAATCCTGTGTCACATCCCTGAAGACACATCCATGGCTCTTCCCACAAAGTGTGGCAGGGATGTGTACACTCTCTGCCCTGTCTGGGGCAAGTGAAAAACTCCTGCAGTGCCTAAGGTTTTTATGTTTCCCCAAAGAGGACTTTAAAGGGCCAGGAAATACCATAGTGGGGAAGAGAGAACAAGTCCTGGGCCATGAATGAAGGAAGGAAGGGGTCCCAACCCGAGGCAGCCTGGGCATCGGGAGCCTCCTCCCACCTGTCTCTCCCACCTGTCTAGGTTGCGGTCCAGCTGGGTGAGGGTGGGGGCCAGCCGCTCCTCCAGGATATTGTTGATCACCTGCTCTGGGTCGTAGTGGTAGTACTCCAGGCAGGCCAGGATGAAGCCCTCACCAAGGTCTGGCAGCAGGTCCTTCACTTGGGAGATGAGTGAGTCCAGCTCCACCCCACACACGGCAAGGCCCACAGCTGCAGCTGCTCCCATGCACTGTAGCGAGAGCCAGAGCCAAGAAGGGGAAGGCTAAGTGGGCCGGTGATAGGGCCTCAGGCCCCAAACAGCACTGGACTAGGCATCAGGGATCTGGTTCAAGTCCTGGCCCTATCCCTCCTGCCTGTGGGAACTTCACCAGGTGACTCAAGTCTCTCTCAGCCTCCATTTCCTTCTCTGTGAAAAAGGAGGCTCGTGATTGTTATCATTATTATATGCCTGTATCAAATATTTCATGTAACCGCTAAATATCTACACCTACTACATATCCAGGAAAATAAGCAATAAAAGAGTTAAAAAATTTTAAGGCCGGGTGCAGTGGCTCATACCTATAATCCCAGCACTTTGGGAGGCTAAGGCAAGAGGATTACTTGGGCTCAGGAGTTAGAGACCAGCCTGAGCAACACAGTAAAACCCCATCTGTTCAAAAATTTTACAAATTAGCCAGGTGTGGTGGTACGCACCTGTGGCCCAGTTACTTAGGAGGCTGAGGTAGGAGGATCACTTGATCCCAGGAAGCTGAGGCTGCAGTGAGCTTGATCAAGCCACTGCACTCCAGCCTGGGTGACAGAGCAAGACCCTGTCTCAAAAAATAAAAAATAAATTAAATTAAATTAGGCCGGGCGTGGTGGCTCACACCTATAATCCCAGCACTTTGGGAGGCTGAGGCAGGCAGATCACATGAGGTCAGGAGTTCTAGACCAGCCTGGCCAACATGGTGAAACCCTGTCTCTACTAAAAAAACAAAAATTAGCCGGGTGTGGTAGCAGGCGACTGTAATCCCAGCTACTCAGGAGGCTGAGGCAGGAGAATCTCTTGAACCCAGGAGGTGGAGATTGCGGTGAGGCTGAGATTGCACCACTGCACCAATCCAGTCTGGGTGACAGACAGAGCAAGACTCCGCCTCCAAAAAAAAAAAAGGCATATACCACTCATCTCATGATGGTGATTCCTTTGAACTATTTGAAATAGTTCAAATAGTTCAAAGACAAACAAAACCCACAAGCACAGTACCTGGCAGAGACCAGGCCCTCCATAAACAGCCCTGGTTTCTACTAATCCTCCCTACTAATCCAAGGTATTTTTTAACTCTAACAAGTTGACTGACATTAGAGGTGAACAGCAACCACCAGAGCTGGACTATGTGGAGATGCTCCCCTTTAATTATAATCTCCTTTTTAAGCAAGGGAGATGTATGTTATATATTGCTCAATGTGGCTTAATTGTGTTAGCCTTTTAATTTAAGGAAATTTACAGATCACAACGATACAAATCTCCATGACTCAGCTAAGAAGAGAAGCGGGGAAGAGGGTGGGAAAAGATGAAGGAGGCCATTGTTCTCCAAGGCCCTACAGGAATCACAGGGTCTGGGGTCTGGTAGCAGGAATGGTGGCATTTGTTAATGAAGCACTGAAGGCCACCCAGGCTCAGCCTATTCCATGTGATAGCTCTGGGAATCCCAACACCTCATAGAGGTGGGCATTGCATCTGTCCCCATCTTACAGATGAGGAACCAAGGTTCGACACGAGTGACATGCGTAAGGCCATACAGCTGCCAAGTGTCAGAACTAGGTCATACCCCTGAGCTGCCGGGCCTGAGTCTGTGTGGTCTTCATCTATCATGTTTCCTCCAACATGCAGGGGAGAGTCCTGGGCGTGGTGGCCAATCAAGACAGCCACAGATTTGCCCAGTCCTGGAAAAACCTGAAGGGAAGGCCCCAGATCCGAGGTATTCATTCACATTTGTTCAGTGGTATCCTGGAGCCCCATGGAGGGGCTTCCAAGAAGGCCAAACCATGGGCTTTGGCGCTGTTCCCAGCAGCAACCAAAAAAAACTCCACTCTTATCCGTTTAGAGGAGAGCTCAGAGAAAGGCTGTGGAAATGTTCATGGAGTTTCACCTGTTCATTTTATACAGGGGAGGCTGAGGCTTCGATAGTTTAAGCAACTTGCTTTCTCCTCACACCCAGTCCAGCATGCCCCCGGCTTGGGACCCTCTAAAGGTAGCACAGAGCTGACCAGTTGCTCGAGGCTGCCTATTCCCAAAGAAACCTTTTTCCCTGAGTATAAAAGCAAAGAAGGGGCCGGGCGCGGTGGCTCAAGCCTGTAATCCCAGCACTGTGGGAGGCCGAGGTGGGTGGATCACGAGATCAAGAGATCCAGACCATCCTGGTCAACATGGTGAAACCCCGTCTCTACTAAAAATACAAAAAATTAGCTGGGCATGGTGGCGTGTGCCTGTAATCCCAGCTACTCAGGAGGCTGAGGCAGGAGAATTGCCTGAACCTGGGAGGCGGAGGTTGCGGTGAGCCGAGATCGTGCCATTGCACTCCAGCCTGGGTAACAAGAGCGCAACTCCGTCTCAAAAAAAAAAAAAAAGCAAAGAAGGGAGGTTTCCTGTTGCCCCAGCCTCTCAGATGGGGCCAAGAAGGGACAAGCAAAGAGGGAAAGGCACGACCCAGACACATACCTCCTCTTCCTCCAAGTTCTCTGGATGTGATGACGCTTGACTGACTGCCTCTGCCGTCACCGCGACCCCATTACGCTCCCCATTAGGCTCCTCAGTCACTGATGGGTCTTTAGCATCTGTGGCTTTCCGTCTGTCCACCCCTTCCCATGCACTCTCGACTGCCTGGAGGATGTACGCAGTCCGCGTCTCGTCCCTGTGAGGACTTGTTAAGGGGTCTGTCTTAGGTTCCCAGCTCTGAAGCGGCATAATTTCTCAATCCCTCCCCAGCACATGACCACATGATTCCTGCCAGGGGCTTTCTGGGCTGTACCCAAGTGGGCATCATGGGCACCTGCACTGTATGGCAAAATGGGTCAGAGTATAGCCACTCTGGCTTTATAACCTAGCACCTGCCCCTCAGCAGAAAGCAGCTCTGAGTAAAGACAGGGCCAGGGCTGCCGTCAGTGTCCTGGGGCACAGGTTTGGACGAGCCAGCAGCTCCTCTTTTGTACTGACTGCCAGAAGGAGGGCAAGGTAGGGCCACTGCCACTGGGCTTCCTGTCCAATTGGCTGAGGGCATTCTGCAAAGGCTGGGGGTATCCCTGAAACAGGACTGAGCAATCTGCTGCAGCCACCAAAATGACTCATAGGCCGATCCTCCCTGTCCTTCCTTCTTGTTGACCACCCTGGGCTCCATTAAGCCAGAAATCTGAGAGTCTCCTTCTAAGGGGAAAATCTCCATTAGCTTCTTCCTGGAATGGGAGCACCTCTGTCTCCCTCACTCTGCTTCTTGTCCAAACCCTCATCATCCATGCTTGGATGCCAGCAACAGCCTCCCCACTGGCCCAAGCCTCATGGTGGTCCTGGGCCAGTCCATTCTCTTCCCTATGCCAGACAGAGCTTTTCCAAAGTATAGAATTGCCATGTCACCTCCTGCTTCACAGCCCCTGCAGGACAGAGCCTAGTGATGGTCACCCCAGGGTTGTGCACATTGCTGGCCTTCACCTTACCTGCCACACCCCAATTCCTCCTCCTGGGAGACCCCTCCTTAATGACTGCTCCCTGCACTCCATACATGACGTCTGTGGCTCCGAGGAGCCTATTCTGGGAACATTCTTGTCCTTGCCCTTAGCTCCCGGTTTGGTGCTCTCCCATGCTTTGTGCTGTTCTTCTGCTTGGATATCACTTGCATCTGATACCCCCACCCAGAGCTCTGCTGGGTGAGGCACCTCCTCTGGCATCCTGCCCTCTGAATTCTTCCCATGTGACACTCTATCTAACTGCCTGTTTACTTGTCCACCTCTCCTCCTGTAATGAGGAGGGGCTGAGTCCATCTTGGTCACACAGGCCCAGACACTCAGAAAATATACAGAGAAAACAGGACTGCATCTCCCCTGCTCCAAGCATCAGAGCAGTATCTCCTCTAGCAAAGGCGAGGCTGGGGCCTTTGGCAGGTCTCCTTGGACAGCTGGCTGACCTATACCTTCTGGGGCTAAACCTCTCTCCACTCCTCTGGGTTCCTGCAGCCTGTTTCACCTCTGACCTAGTCAAGCCGGGCCCTGTTGCAGTGGGATATGGTAGAAGGATACAAGACTGACGAGGCCTGCTGCAGCAAGCTGATGTCTTCGGCCACAGGGAATAGTGCATCATAGTCCCGGAGGAACCTGTGGGGCAGAGAGCAGATGGGATGGACAGGGCTGGGGGCACAGGAACACTGTGCTGCTGCAGGCCACTCCCTGTGTCTGCTGCACAACCTTATTAGAAACATAGTGGGCCTATGCCAGGGGCTCTATCATGCAAGGCCTCTTGGGGACTGGTGGGAGAGGCATGGGCCTGGCTCAGCTTAGCCACACTCACCTCTTCTCCTGAAGCAAGGAGCTGAAGATCTGAAGGAACTCTTCAATGAAGCCCTGAATGTTGTCACAGCTAGAACAGGACATCAGGGAAGATGAGCTCATGCAATGCAAGATGAGCTGCAGCTCCTTTATACACCCTCTGCCCATCTTCAAGGCTGGGGCCCAATGGAGGAATGAGGCATTTTTCTCGGTTTCTCATCTCTGTTCAGCCAACCCCAGAGCAGGGGAGGAAGCCAAGATGAAATGATGGAAATGTTCCTGCAGGACTTGAGGAGGAGACTCTTCCACCAGGAGGCAATTCCTGAGGGCTTACCTGCTTTCTAGGATGGGAAGGAGGCAGATCTGGTTCAGGATGATGTGGAAAATCTCCATTAGCTTCTTCCTGGAATGGGAGAGCCTCTGCCACAGATCACCTAGAAGCCTAGGCCAGAGAGAAAAAAGGCATAGGTTTATGAGACAAAAAGGCCTGAGGGGCTAGGTGCAGTGGTTTACACCTGTAATCCCAGCACCTTGGAAGGCTAAGGTGGGAGGATCATTTGAGCCCCAGGAGTTTGAGACCAGCCTGAGAAACTAAGTAAAATGCTATCTCTAAAAAAATTAAAAAAATGAGTCAAGTGTGGTGACGCAGGCCTGTAGTTCCAGCTACTGGGGAGCCTAAGGCAGGGGGATTGCATTTGCCTGGGAGGTCGAGGCTGCAGTGAGCCATGATGGCACCACTGCATCCAGCCTGGGTGACAGAGCGAGATAAAAAAAAAAAAAAAAGGAAAAGTAAAGAAAAATAGGCACAGAGGGGGCTTCTCCCCAGCAGTTGCAGGTGCCTCCCTGGAGCAGAGAAGGCCTCACAATTCACTGCTGAGAGCAGCTGGCAAAAGCCACAGGCCCAGAGAAGCCAGCTGGTTCCAGGGCTGCTTCTCAGTTTAAACAGTGGGTCAGGAACAAGCAGGCTGAGTACCAAGAGCGTGGAGTAACAGCTGAGGGAAGGGCTTAAACGCAGGGGCCAGCCATGATGGTGTTTTAGGGGACTGGGTTAATAGACTAAGCCTTGGTACAACCAGGACTTTGGGTCAAATCTGCTTTGTGCTGTTTAGTAACACCTAACTCTAGTTGTTGCAATCTTTCTTGTTAGGTCCTCACACAATTCTTCACAGAGAATGTATTATTATTATTATTTATTTTTTTTTTGGGGGGGGTGTTGTATTTTCTTTTCTTTTTCTTTTCAGGTAGGTAATGCTGCTAAATATTATTATTATTTTTTAAATGTTAAGAAATTTTAAAAAATGCAGTTTGAGACCAGCCTGGCCAACACGTCAAAACCCCATCTCTACAAAAAATACAAAAATTAGCCGAGTGTGGTGGCACGTGCCTGTAATCCCAGCTACTCAGAGACTGAGGTGGGAGGACTGATGGAGGTCAGGAGGTCAGGGCTGCAGTGAGCTGTGACTACACCGCTGCACTCCAGTCTGGGTGAGACAATGAGACCCTGTCTCCAACAAAAACAAATGCAGAGGCCCCTGTCTCAAACAACAACAAAAAACAAATGCAGAGGCCAAGAAGTGGCTAGGGAGGGATGCAGAAGCTCAAAGCTGCACAGTCCCTGCTTCCTCCCACTTTTCTTAGAGATGGGGATGCTAATGCCTAGGGAAGGCAGGGCTGTGCTCAGGCCTCTCTCCCACAACAACATTCTTCACTTTGTCCCCGCCTCACTTGCTATCTTCAAGCCTCCTCTTCTTAATTGCAGACTCCATTTCAGGAATTGCTGCTTCGTAGAAGGAAGCTAGTCTGTGGAGGCACACACACGGAAAATGCTGGATTAGTTCATAAATACCACACTTTGTAAGAACAGCAAAGGAAACTCCAGGGAGTGGGAAGACCCATTTCTTTTTCTACACAATTTTCTCCAGGGACCCCCTGGTTCTTCCCTGAGCCAACCCCAGACTGACCCACTGTGGCTGGTCCCAGGAACAGCCTCCTAGGAAGTGACCTATAGCCATGTCCCTCATTCAGATAGGCAACTAAGGCCCAGATAGGCTCATACTAACAGAGGAATCAGAAGGCCACTCAGGACCCACTGAAGTTTGAGAAGCAGATGCAAGATTACTTGCTTGTAATTTTCTTGTTCAAAAACTGTTAGCCAGGCAAAGTGGCTCATGCCTGTAATCCCAGAACTTTGTAGGGTGACAGAAGAGGACTGCTTGAGCCAGGAGCTCAAGATCAGCCTGGGAAACAGGCTGGTGAAACTCCATCTCTACAAAAAATACAAAAATTAGCCAGACATGGTGGCACACACCTGCAGTCCCAGTGACTTGGGAGGCCAAGGCAGTAGCCCAAGGTGTCAAGGCTACAGTGAGCAGTGATCACACCACTGCATTCCAGCCTGGGTGACAGAGTGAAACCCTGTCTCAAAAAAAAAAAAAACTGTTCTGTCTGGGTGCAATAGCTCATGTCTGTAATCCCAGCACTTTGGGTGGCTGAGGTGGGCGGATTACTTTAGGTCAGGAGTTCAAGACCAGCCTGGCCAACATGGTGAAACCCTGTGTCTACTAAAAATATGAAAATTTTTTAGTAGGCATGGTGGTGCATGCCTGTAATCCCAGCTATTGGAGGCTGAGGCGTGAGAATTGTTTGAAGCCAGGGAGATGGAGGTTGCGGTGAGCCAAGATCACACCACTGCACTCCAGCCTGGGCAACAGAGTAAGACTGTCTCAAAAAAAA
>NW_016107573.1:2828567-2837220 GCF_001604975.1 Cebus imitator | reverse complement strand
CTCTACTAAAAATATGAAAATTAGCTGGACGTGGGGGCAGGCACCTGTAATCTCAGCTACTGGGGAGGCTGAGGCAGGAGAATTGCTTGAATCTGGGAGGTGGAGGTTGCAGTGAGCCGAAACCGAGCCACTGTACCCCTAGCCTGGATGACAGAGTGAGACTGTGTCTCAAAAAAACAAAAGAAAATTACACAACTAAAAATAATTTATATGAAATTTTCAAATAAATATAATTATACTAACAGAAAGAAAAGAAACAACTGCTGGCAGCTCCCTACCTCCTACGACAGCAAACCATAATTATTCTCTCTGGTACATCCATACCAGTCACAGTATAGTCAATCTTGCTTTTCACCTTGGCAATTTCACACCACCCCTTCCCAACTCAAATTCAAACTCTCCATCCCAGCTGCACAGCCACTCAACATCCAGAGATCAGTACTCCCGCAGCCTTCTGGCTTTCTCTCAGGCTAATGCTGGCCACTGCTCTCCTCTTCTTTCTCATTCTCTCCCTCCTCCATGCAGCATTCCAGGCTCACCTCCTCCCTGTGCACTTCCTGATCATGCTCACTCATGTGAATTCCTCCTTTCCAGAACTAGATGCACTGCACTTGGAATACACCTGCCCTGGCAAGTGAAACTGCAGCTATCTCTTTTCTGTGGTATAATTCTTCCCCCAAACATCTTAAGCTTCCCAAAGCTGGAACTACAGCTTATGTGCCTAGGTCAGTGCTGAATTTGGAGCAAGTCGTCTGTAAATACGTGTCTGTCAATTGGCTGGTTTCTGGCAAGGCATCCTACTGCAATGCTATACGTAACAAAGAGTAACTATGCCAAAAATGGTGGGCCCTGCTAGGCCCACAGCATAGTCCAGAAAATGACAGAGAGGGCAGTTTGGCCTAAACAGGTTCAGCTGTTGCCAATATAAGTTGCTGGTGGGAGAGTAAATTGGAACAACCCCTATGGAGGGCGATTTGGCAAGATCTACGAATATTAAAAATGCACATACCATCTGTCCCTGCTAGTCTACTTCTAGGAATGATTCCTCAGATATACTTGCAAGGTACAAAATGATGTGTGTGCAAAGTTATTCTTTGTAATTTTTGTTTTTTTGAGACAGAGTTTCACTCTGTCATCCAGGCCGGAGGGCAGTGGCACAATTCCTGCTCCCTGCAACCTCTGCCTCCTAGGTTCAAGCAATTCTCCCACCTCAGCCTCCCGAGTAGCTGGAATTACAGGCATGTGCCACCACACCCAGCTAATTTCCGTATTTTTAGTAGAGACAGGGTTTCACCATGTTGGCCAGGTTGCTCTCGAACTCTTGGCCTCAAGTGATCCACCTACCTAGGCCTCCCAAGGTGCTAGGATTACAGGCGCAAGGCACCACGCCTGGCCTCTGTAGTATATTTTTGTAATAGCAAACAACTGAAAAAATCTGAAGGACCATCTATGGGATCTGGTATTCCATACAGTGGAATTCTACCCAGCCATACCAAAGACATTAGAGAAAGGGTGCTTAATGCACTGATATGGGACCACTGTTAAGTAAAAAAGTAAAATGCAAGCAGTAAATACCCATAATATGGCAGCCTTAACTTTTTTAAAAGGAGGGAGATATATAATGTGCATAGTTACTCATATATGCATATATATTTGCATATCTCTGGAAAATTCCACAAAAAAAACCTAATGATGATAGTTGTATGTGAAGAATAGAATTGGGGAAGTGGAAAGGGAGACTTTTCAGTGTGCATTTTATACTTTTTGAGTTTTGAACCATGTGAATGTATTATTTATTCATAAAGTTAAAGGGCAGAAAGAGATATACTCAGCTATACTTAAGTAGATGGGTGAGGAAGGAGGAAAAAGGTTGTTTTGAGAGAGATTATCAACAGAGCTGACTGGGCAACAGTAAACACTTTCAGAGAGTTCCGTGGAACTGAGGTGGCTGCATTTGTTCAGCAGGATGTTCCTGGCCTCCAGCACAGTTGGAACAGGCTGGGTCAGCCCCAGGCTGTTTGTGGGTCAAAGGCAGTGTTGCCTTTAGTCAAAAGTGTTTCCCTTTCTTCCTCTTCACCCAGAGATGGGTACAGCCTCTCCCCTGCCTCTGCTGTCCCTTGCAGAAAAGTCAGCCCTTCCAAAACTTACTCCTCCCCCTGTCTCCAAAGAGCCTTTCAAAAGCAATCTGTGCTACATTTGGGGAAACACTTTAACAAAATGGGAAAATGCCTATGATAAGCGAAAATAAGGAGGGTACAAAATTCTAAGAATAGTATGATCTCTAATTTTCTGCTTTTCTGGATTTTCCAAACGTCCTACAAGCACCTGCTGCTTTTATCATGAGAAAAGATACCTTTTTTAAAAAAAGTGAACAGCTACATACCTCTCTCTTCTGGGGAAAATGCTGGGCAGCACATTATCCTAACATTCTCTGGGAGGCTCAACAACCCTAATGTCTGATTTTTATAAGCTGAGGCGACCAGGGAGGGGTCACAGCACCAGCTGCCATCTCTGGCACATTTAAGTGCTAGATAAATGTTTCGAATGGGTTAGTAAATGACAGAATGGACAGGCAGCTGAATGGACAGAGTTGGGCAGCTCCCAGAAGCTGCTACAAATGGCGAGGAGAGATGCCTTGCTAGAGTGATGATCAGAGACCACTGGGAAGAGGCCCATGCCCACAACTGCCAAGCAATATGCAGGTTGCCAGCCTTTTCACCCTGGCTTGGGAATGCCCATGCCCGCCCCTTTCTTACTGCATAAGCAACAGATGCTCTTGGTGCTAAGAGGGCAAAGTGGGTCTGCCTCCCTGGCTCATATTCTCTTCCACATCTGTCTCCATCCCACCAGGATCTTTCTATGACTCCTCTGGATAAAAGCCTCCAGAGGCTCCCCACTGCCTACAGCATACAGGACCTGCCAGCACACCCCAGCCTCCTCACGATCTGACTTCTACTGACTTACCCAAAGTGGGCTGTTACTAGCTTGTTTTCCCATCATCCTGTGTGTCACCACCCTCTGCGTCATGTCACAATTCACTCCCCGGCTCTCTCCCAACCACACTCTGGGCCTCTGGATGCTTCACTTCACCTGCCTAGGATGCCCTTCCTGCTATAGGAACCTTTCTTTGTCTGGAAGATACCTGTTCCTTCAAGACATCCTTTAAGGGTCATCTCCCAGCCCCACGTTGGAGCACTCCTGTTGTTTCCTTGTGTATGTTCCCCGCTGGGCTACTCTACTAAATTGCAACTACTGTATTCTTGGTTGTGTTGGTTTTTCTTCCCCTCCCCTATCCTGGTCTTGGCCAAAAATGGAAGTGCTTCTAAAATGCAGGCTCCACACAAGTAGGAGGCTTATCTGTTGTTTTCACTGCTGCATCCCCAGGCTGGAAGAGGGACTAGCACATTCTAAGCATCCAGTAAGTATTTGTTAAATAAGTACATAAGCCAGAACCTCTGTTTCAACAGCCAGAACTACCACCATACCTGTAACAAAAGTCGTGCTTCTGGAAGGTCTGGCAAGCCAAAGGGAAGATATCCAGAAAGGCCCAGAGTGTGGTGCAGGTATCACAAAGGTAGAGAATAATGTCCTTTAATTCCTGTTGCCAAAAGAATACACTGTGTTATTCTCCTCTGCCCACACATACAGATCTGCAGAGCGTCTGAGACAACATTAACACAATCGGAGTCCCAAACAGGCAGGAGGTTACACGGGAGGAAGAGAACACTGGAGGTCCCAGACAAAGCCTGGCTGGTCCATCTTCAGAAGCACGATCTGGGTAAGTCACCTAACCTCTCTAAGTCTCAGTTTGCTATGGTAGCCCCAATGGCTTTACACCCAATGATCGCTGGGTTACTTCCAGTTCTGAGATAATGCAATTTCTTCTCCTAAGCTAAAGAAAAACCAACTCTTAAATCTGAAGACATTATAGAAAGAAGAAACATCCGAGGCAGGACAAGAATATTAAGTACATATTCTTGTACTTAATATTTAAGGTTTTTCACATCTTGAAGAGGGTGTACAAAACACTTTCTAAGTTTCTTACATACTCTCCTGGTTCTCATGACAACTCTGAAAAGTAGGCTGGGAAGCTGTTGAGAATCTCTATTTTACAGATAAGGAAACAGGTTCTGAGGGGTAAAATGATTTGTTCCCACAGTGCCTGCCACATGCCCTTCTGAAACAAGATCACATTCTCCAGGAGGCAGCTCATAGCTGCCTTGTTCCTGTTCTATCCCCAGGGCTTAGTGCAGCATGTGGCACATGCTGAGGCTTCCTGAATGTCTGCCTTCCATTTGTCATCCCTGTTAGACTCGAAATTCCATGAGCACAGGGGCCAGTCTGCTTTTGTTTACTGCTTTACCTCCAGGCCTAGCACAGGGTCTGGCACATGCTGGGGATTCCTCAATATAAGTCCATTGAATGAATGACTGGCTCAATGCATAACATATAAATGAGCATGTCGAACTGAAATAAATGAGGACTCTGAATTCTTATTCCCTGGTTCTTTCCACTACTTTGTAAATGAAGCTCTCAGAGAGAAACGCAAGCCAGCTGAAATGTTCTAAACCTGTGTGATGGGAAATAAATGGCTGCTCACTGCACTGGGGGAAGGGGCCCTGGGCAGGGAAGAGGCCACTGGATTGTCTACTAGGGCAATCTTCCCAGCCTCCGGGTAGACAGGCCCTGGTTGTAGGGACCCAGCAGGAAAGAGACTGCACTGAAGGGCAACATTACCAGGAGAGGCATGTCGTTGGGGGTCAACCGGCCCCTCTCCTCGAGCTTCTGGGGTGTGCTACTGGCCCCATCCCCTTGCAAACCACAGTGCTGGAGGATATTGCTGAAGACCTGTGAAAGACAAGAACGGGCTCTCCCACATCATACCGAACCGGGGCTGGAACCCCTGGCTGCAGCCAGGGTCGGGTGATCTGAAAACTGCCTTGGAGTTTCTTTTTTTACCCCCACTTCCTCCCAATCCTGCCTTGGAGTTTCTGAATATTTACCCATGTTTCCAGGATACAAGCTGAGACAATGACTTTCTTTAAGAGTGGGGTCAGACTAAAAACTATGTAAGACAGAGATGATGAGAGCATCCTTCTTGTAAGAGTGTGAAGAGGATTAAAAAGACAACCTGGGGCCAGGTGTGGTGGCTCACTCCTATAATCCCCAAACTTTGGGAGGCCAAGGATGGAGGATCACTTGAGGCCAGAAGTTCAAGACTAGCCTGGGCAACATAGTGAGATCCCCATCTCTACAAAAAATTTTAAATTAGCTGGGCAAGATGGTATGTACCTGTAATCCCAGCTACTTGGGAGGCTGAGGTGGGAGATCAATTGAGCCCAGCAGTTAGTTCAAGGCTATGATTGTGCCACTGCACACTAGCCTCGGTGATAGAGCAAGAAACTGTCTTATAAAAAAAAAAATAGCCCCCAGAATCCTGTAGATATTATCTGACTGTACAGGCCAGGCAAGTATGATAATGAACATTTAAGATATACCTTTAGCAATGCATAACACAATCCCCTGTAGATGCCTATTTACGGAAACTACATTGAAATAAGACAAATCAACAGTGAGTGGAAAACAGAGTCCATCGTAGGTACTGAACTGACTGTGCCATCTTTAAGGAGCCTAGCATGTAAGGATTTCAAAACTTACCGTGGACAGTGGATATCGCTTGGTGGTAGAATTATGGGGGAACAGTAATGTTCCTCTTTTGTTTCTTTTCCAAATTTTCTATAATGAACATTATTTTGTGAAATAATTTTATAAAACTTTAAAGTTCTTTTTTGAGAAACACTGGTCTCTTACAGGGATAGCCTTAGAAGCATATGGCTGTTGGCAAGCAACACAAAATGCAAGCCAAACTCTTTCTGTATGAGCGCCAGCCAGCAACCCTCAGACTTCGGTCTTGTTCAAGAGGGAAAAGGGCAAATTTTAAAGAGGTGTAGTCAGAGGTAAGACAAAGAGACTGTCTGGGGAAATGGGGGAGTCAGGGAATAAACATTTCCTCAGCTCTTCCAGGAAAGTCAGGGAGGTGGCCTGTCCTCCAAGCTCAACCTCCCCTGGGCAGGGCTAGGAGCTGGTACCTGAAGGATGGTAGGCATGGTTTCATCTAGGTCATTGTAGTAACTCGGCTGCTGTGTAAAGATGTTTCCTAAAAAGAGAAGAGAAAGGTTGGAATTGAGAAAAGGTGGGGGATCAGGGGAGTGAAGAGGACATATTACAAATGGTTGTTAGCATGTTCTGTGACCTTTCTCCCTTTTCCTAATCCTATCTGCAGTCAGGACCTAGGCGGAGTCCTGGCCCCAGGCCCTGCTGGCAGTGAGCTTTGGCCTAGCCTAGAAGCTTCCCCAGGGTGGGGGAGGAAGCTTGCTCAGTATGACTTAACCTTTTAAGCACTTCTGTCTAGTGAATTATGTAAAAGACCTGCCCTGGTCAAACCGGCTCACCCTGATGTCCCCAAGGAGTGATCACACTTAGGCACTGTGCCTCCTATGACAGCTTTGGCTCTGAAAGTTGGAGTTAGTCATCCAGGAAAATTAGCACATAGGATCTCTTTGCTCAAGAAACATAGATGCAATAATCCAGGACTCTCCACCAATGTGAGGAGATTCCAGGGAGATATTTCTCTAGAAATTTCATACCTTTCACTTTTAGATATGCTAACCATACTAATCTATCCTACTCCAAGGTGAGAGGCCTGAGAAGGACTTGGAGATAGATTTACCACACATTTGCAGTTGTTCCTATAAAATGAAGTTTGTCTCTGAGTGTTTACTATTCTCCAAGTGCTGCTGCTATGAGTACACAGGCTCGCGCATATGGTAACGAACAGAAACCAAGTGCTCCGGTTGCCCAAATGGTGAGACAGAGAGGGAGGGAGGGGGAGAGGGAGGATCACAGCTAGCTTGGGGACGTGACAATGTGAAATGTCAATGTCCTTAAGAGGCCAGGGTTCTCATCCCCCTATAATCCCAGTATCTAAGGCTGGCTGACAGGATGTTCTGAATTTCAGCTGTTTTCTGCCTTTGAGCAGGTCTGTCTTTGGTTTCCTTATTGATGACCCTGTAGCCCTTGCTGGACCCTGGAGGATTTGAAAAATGAATGAGATCAAAAGCCAGATGGGGCAGGGTGCGTTAGCAAGACTAGGTGGCTGGACTTTCTGTAGGCACTTTCCTGGATGCCACTGCATTTCTTGATTCCAGAAAGCTGAGTTTTACCAGCCCAGACTTGCGCAGTACCTCCTACCTCCAGATACATGCTGATCCCATAACCTGTGAAGGTGTGCCCAGGCCATCTGCACCCACCTCCTACTCCTGACAGGTAAGGACAGAGCTATCTCCCCGCCAAACTCTCTTCTTCCTATAAAACCCTCCTATCCTACCGTCAAGGTTAAGTCGAAACTCTTGACCATGGCACAAAAGGCCCCGCGAGATCTGGCCTCTGTGGACATCCCAGGACACTCTTTCCCCATTCCCCACATTGCACTCCTCCCTTGCACCATTCTCAACCTCAGATGAGCCCTGTCCCCACCTTCTGTCTGGAGTGCCTTTCTAGAGCTAACTCCACCATAAGGCAGGTGTCATCTCCTCCAAGCAGTGCCTCCTGACCCAGGCATTAGGAGAGATCTCCGCTCACAATTCCCAGGGCCATACCATGTTCTCCACAGCATCCCAACCCCCTCGCACTGGAGAGGCACCCTCTCATGATGCTTTCAGTGCTGCAGTCTGAGGAAAGTGAGGTTTTACATGCATCAGTATAGATCAAATTTCATACTCTGTCTTTGGGATCTTCTAAGTCCCTTTCCTCACCTTCATCTGATTCTAATGACAATGATGATCTAACTTTTGATCTCCTAAAGAAATAATAAAAATGTAAGGAACAGCAATGGCATCCTTTGAAATGTCTGTTCTCAGATGAAGGCATTTCAGAAACCCAGGGTGAATGGAGACACTGACAAGTAGATCACTGCAGTCCACAATCGGGCCAAGGCCCAAGTTGTTCCTGGTTTGCAAAGCAGCACCAAGACGCTAACAGAAAGGTCTTGCTTTCAAAGTTGTACTTGTTGATACAAAATACCAGCCTTGAAGGTTAAAAAAAAAAAAAAAGGTGGGGCGGGGGTAGGGATAGATACTCAGGAGGCTAAGGTGGGAGGATCCCTTGGGGGGGAAAAAGAAGGCAAGGTAAGGAACTGAGCTTCTACTCACAGAACACTCAACCAGTTCCCTTTCTCCCACCTTCTTTGCCTTGTCAATCCTCTTACAAGTCATCACTTTGCCTGAGTTTCTGCCGTATAGAAATCGGAGGCTACCCCTTCTTATGCCTTCTGCTCAAAAATTAAACGGAGAGCTGCTGTGTCTGTGTGTGTTGTGTGTGTGTGTGTGTGTGTGTGTGTGTGAGAGAGAGAGAGAGACACAGAAACTGCAGGCCCCCTCTCTGCATCACTTTGTGGGGGGGGTGCGCACACACACACACACACACACACACACACACACACACCCGCTCTCAACCACACAGTGAAGGGGCTCCTGAGGCCTGGTCTTGACCTCTTTTGTGCTGAATCCCCTCTAAGAGCAAAATAAGGGGCTCTCCTTAATAAGCCAGTTTAGGGTTCTGAGAACTCTTTTTTTTTTTTTTTGAGATGGGGTTT
>NW_016107573.1:2826050-2828338 GCF_001604975.1 Cebus imitator | reverse complement strand
ACCAGGATGGTCTTGATCTCTTGACCTCGTGATCCACCCGCCTCGGCCTCCCACAGTGCTGGGATTACAGGCTTGAGCCACCGCGCCCGGCCTAGGGTCTGAGAACTCTTATAAACACCTCAGAATCTATGAGGGAGGACATTTTTCTGGACAGACGCTTTCATCTGATTCTCAAAGGAGTCAGTGATCCGGATGATTAGGAGCCCAGGCAGTTAAGTGAGTAGGCTTTTTCACTTCCACATCAACACACAGTCCCCTCTGGATCCCTACAGCCATCTTACACGCAACAGGTCCCATGTCGAACCTTGCCTCTACTCACAGCTCCCTCTCCCACATCCCAAAGAGCCTTTTTTTCTGCAACCAACACCAGTTCCAGCTGGCCTCACCAAGTCCTGCTTAAATCTGCTTCCTGGATTTCCTTTTCTTCCTCAGTAGCCCAGCCAGGCTCTCAACTTCAAACCCACAGATGCATGCACCTCCTACAAGGCCTCCTGTCTCCAGCTCCCCAACCTGCATGCTGCCAGATGAACCTTGTTACCAGATGGCTCCTTGCCCTGCTCCAAGCTCCTGGAGGCTCCACAGCCTCATCACAGTAAGAGCTCATGCTTACCAACGGCTGTGACATGCCAGGCATGGTGCTGAGCACTCTACTCATGCTATCTCAACAACCCAATTTTTTTTTCTTTTTTGAGGTAGAGTTTCACTCTTGTTGCCCAGGCTGGAGTGCAATGGCACGATCTCAGCTCACTGCAACCTCTGCCTTCTGGGTTCAAGCAATTCTCCTGCCTCAGACTCCTGAGTAGCTGGGATTACAGGCGCCTACCACCATACCCAGCTAATTTTTTGTATTTTTAGTAGAGTCAGGGTTTTACCACATTGGCCAGGCTGGTCTTGAACTCCTGACCTCAGGTGATCCGCCCACCTTGGCCTCCCAAAGTGCTGGAATTACACCGTCTGGGCCTCAACAACCCAATTTAATCCCTGCACCCACCCTATGGGTAGGTATATTATTAGTCTTCCCATTCTGTAGATGAAAAAACTGAGGCTTAGAGTAGTTAACTAACTTGGTTAAGGAGACATAGTTAGGAATAGAGCTGTGGTGTGAATTAGGCAGTTCAATTTCAGAGCCTGCCTTCTTAACCACCAAGTAATACTGCTCCCCAAGTGCTAAAGCCTGGCACGGAGCCCTTCCCAATCTGGCTCCAACTCCCTCTCCCCTGTCTCCTGCTGCTGCCCTCCTGGAATGCTCCACTCTCTAAGCAAACTGGCCTAATAATTGTTTCTCTAACTGTGCCTTCTGGTGCTTGCTTGCTCTATCCTGTCAATATGTGGTAAAATTACTAGGAGTCTTTCTTTGACAGGGTCTAAGAGACAGAGTCTCACTTTGTCACCCAGGCTGAAGTGCATTGGTGTGATCATAGTTCACTATAGCCTCAATGTCCTGGGATCCTCCTGCATCAGCTTCCAGAGAAGCTGAGACTACAGGGGCATGCCACCATACCTGGCTAATTTTTAATTTTTTGTAGAGACAGGGTGTCACTGTGTTTCCCAGGCTGGAAAAAAAAAAGATTAACCAACGATCAGGAAATAATTAGATATGAATGAGAAACCAGAAATTATTCCAACGAAAACGCTGCGTGCAAAATTTCTTTTCTTGTTCCTGAGGTGGAGTCTCGCACTGCCGCCAGGGCTGGAGTGTAGTAGCATGATCTGCAGTGGCTCACTAAAACCTGTGCCTCCGGGGTTCATGCGATTCTTCTGCCTCAGCCTCCTAAGTAGCTGGGATTACAGGTGCACACCACCACACCTGGCTAATTCTTTGTATTTTTAATAGAGATTAGGTTTCACTATGTTGGCCAGACTGGTCACAAACTCCTGACCTTGTGATCCACCTGCCTCAGCCTCCCAAAATGTTGGGATTACAGCTGTGAGCCACCACGCCCAGCCACAAAATTTCATATACACTATGATCAGGTACGGTTTAAGAAAAATACAGAGAGGGGCCAGGCGCGGTGGCTCAAGCCTGTAATCCCAGCACTGTGGGAGGCCGAGGCAGGTGGATCACGAGGTCAAGATATCGAGACCATTCTGGTCAACATGGTGAAACCCCATCTCTACTAAAAATTCAAAAAAAAATTAGCTGGGCATGGTGGCGTGTGCCTGTAATCCCAGCGACTCAGGAGGCTGGGGCAGGAGAATTGCCTGAACCCGGGAGGCGGAGGGTGCGGTGAGCCGAGATCACGCCATTGCACTCCAGCCTGGGTAACAAGAGTGAAACTCCGTCTCAA
>NW_016107573.1:2824009-2825840 GCF_001604975.1 Cebus imitator | reverse complement strand
GGTAATTGCTTTCCTGCTTCTCTATACTTTATATCCTTTCAATATTTCTTAAATTAACATGTATTACTTTCACCATTAAGAAAAAAAAAAAAAGGTAGGAAAGAATAAAGGAAAGTGACTGTTACAAGGGACAGCTCAGTTTTGTAACTAGGTATTTAGAAGACTATGTCCTACAGTCTCCAGGTGAGGAGAGCTGGCAGGGGTGTCCCGGGTGAACACCTCTCTGTGCTGGGCCCAACACCACGAGCTACAATTCAAAGCGGAATTCACTGGGGCGCTCCCTCTGTAACATCCCACATGCTTCCATTTCTTTTTTTTTTCTTAACTTATTTGTGTGTGTGTGTGTCTGATCAAACCTTCTGGCCCTCTGCCTGCTAATGGGATCCAGCTACTAATATCCATTCCTTGTGCAACCCAAAAGAGCCCTCCATGAACGCTGTCCCCACCTGCTCTCAGCAACAATGCAAATCGTGACATTTCTGAGGCAGTGCCACCATCCCTGAAGCAAAGCGTGGCAGAGCAAGAGCCTGACAGTCAGGTCTACATGGACACATGTCCTGGCTGGGTCACTTATTAGTCATGTCCTCTCAGGCAAGTCCCCTACATTTTAACCTCAGTTTCCTTATTTGTAAATGGGGATGATGACAGCGCTTATCTTACAGGGCTGCTGTGAGGATCCAATCGACATAGCATATGTGGAGTTCTTGGCAGCATGCCAGGTCCCCAGAACATGCTTCAGTAAAGGTTAGCTTAGGTTGTTCTTACATTCGTCACCAGAGGAAACTTCCCCCATTGCTATGTTTGACGCATGGCCAAATACATACTACTAATACACTCTCAAGCCGGAACGGTGGCTTACACTTGTAATCTCAGCTACTCAGGAAGCTAAGGCAGGAGAATTACTTGAGGCCAGGAGTTCAACACCAGCTGGAACAAAACAGTGAGATCCCATCTATTAAAAAAATATTTTTTTAATTTGCCAGGCATGGTGGTGTGCACCTGCAGTCCCAGCTACCTGGGAGGCTGAGTTGGGGAAATAGCGTGAGTCCAGGAATGTGAGGCTGCAGTAAGATATGACTGCACCACTGCACTCCTGCCTGGGTGACAGAGCAAGGCCTTATCTCTCTTCTTTTTTAATTTGAGATGGAGTCTTGCACTGTCGCCCAGGCTGGAGTGTAGTGACGCAATCTCAGCTCATTGCAACTTCTGCCTCCCAGGTTCAAGTGATTCTCCTAAGGTTTTGCCCCTTTAAAAAAAAAAAAAAAAAGTTTCCAGATCCTTGAGGAACTGTCTGGCACAGTTTTGTTTTCACCTCCCTAGGTAGTGTCACTACCTACTCAATTTGAGGCGACACTCATATCTGTTAAGTAATTTCCCAAGACTCCCTACCCCTAGTGCCCTGAATCCCCAGGCACTGTCAAAGTGCTGGCCTTTGCAACCTTCAGTTTGGCATGTGGGGGCCACCTCGGTGCATCCTCCCAGTCCCACATCCTACACACCTATCATCTTCTGGAGCAGTGGTGAGTTGCCTTTTCCAAAGAGCACGCAGAGGTCCAGGATCTTTGGAATGTCAAAGAGGAAGTTATTGTAGAGGATTTCTCCAAATGCAGAAGGGGAAATGAAGTGATCCTAAGGAAAAATGCAGACAGAAAGGACAGAGATTTTCTGAACACTCATACATTATAAATAGCAAACTCATGAAGAAACAATCTTTGGGTCTATCAAATGGGGACTGGCTAATCAATGATGCCTTATGCATAGACCTGGAGCAATGGCCATTCTCCCCCTTTTTTTATTTTTATTTTTATTTTTATTTATTTTTTTTTTTTTT
>NW_016107573.1:2816760-2822845 GCF_001604975.1 Cebus imitator | reverse complement strand
GGTTTCACCATGTTGACCAGGATGGTCTTGATCTCTTGACCTCGTGATCCACCCGCCTCGGCCTCCCAAAGTGCTGGGATTACAGGCGTGAGCCACCGCGCCCGGCCAATTTTTGTATTTTTAGTAGTGACAGGGTTTTGCAATGTTGGCCAGGCTGGTCTCGAACTTCTGACCTCACATGATCCACCCACCTCAGACTCCCAAAGTGCTGAGATTATAGGTGTGAGCCAGCATACCCGGCCCATTCTCCCTTTTAATGTAAAAAGAAACAAAAGCATGCCATAAAACAGTCAGTTGGGAATTCATCTTGAAATATTTGCAGATAAATTAGTATGATATCTGGGATTGCTTTAAAATATTTCAGGAAAGAAAGAGAACTAAGAGGGAGCGATAAAACAAGATTGGCAGAATGTTGATAATTGTTGAAGGGTACATGGGATTCATTGTACTTTGTATATGGAAATTTTGTATTTGTGGCTGGGTGTGGTGGCTCATGCCAGTAATCCCAGCACTTTGGGAGCCTGAGGCAGGTGTGGATCATGTGAGGTCAGGAGTTCGAGACCAGCCTGGCCAACAAGGTGAAACCCTGTTTCTACTAAAAATACAAAAATTAGCTGGGCGTGGTGGCACATGCCTGTAATCCCAGCTATTTGGGAGGCTGAGGTAGAAGAATGTTTGAACCCTGGAGGCTGAGGTTGCAGTGAGCCGAGATTGTACCATTGCACTCCGGCCTGGGCAATGAGAGTGAAACTCCATCTCAAAAAAAAAAAAGAAAAAGAAAATTTTTTATTTCTTTGGAAATTTCCAATATAGGCCAGGTGTGGTGGCCAGTGCCTCTAATTCTCGCTACTAGGGAGGCTGAGGAGGGAGGACTGCTTGAGGCCAGGAATTCAAAGCAAAATCATAGCAAGATCCCCTCTCTCCAAAAAATTTTTAAAAAATTAGCCAGGTGTGATGGTGTCTGTAGTCGTAGCTACTTGGGAGGCTGAGGCAGGGGGATTCCTTGAACTCAGGAATTTGAGGCTGCAAGAAGCTATGATTGTGCTACTGCACTCCGGCTTGGGTGACAGAGACTCTGTCTCTAAAAACAAAGGAAAAGGAAAACGAAATGTCCATGTTAAAACATTTTTTAAAAAGCAAGATCCTATTTTTTAAATATATACACACACATACTCCACACACATTCAAAGGGAACAAATTCCCTGAAGAAATATGCATGTAACAGGGTTGGGTATGGTGGCTCATGCCTGTAATCTCAGCACTTTGGGAGCCTGAGGTGGGAATATAACTTGAGCTCAGGAGTTCACAACTAGCCTGAGAAACATAGCGAGACCTTGTCTCTACTAAAAATCAAATAAATTAGCTGGGCATGATGGTGCATGCCTGTATCCTAGCTACTTGGGAGGCTGAGGTGGGAGGATCACTTGAGTCTGGGAGATTGATGAGCTATGATTGTGCCACTGCACTCCAGCCTGGGCAACAGAGTGAGACCCTGTCTCAAAAAAACAAAAGAAAGAAAGATGCACCTAACAGTGGTTATTTTGCAGGGTGGAGATTTTGTGGGTGACATTCACCATCTATATAATATTTCTGCAATGTTTGAGTTGTTTAGAGACAGCAATATTATTTTTAAAGTCAGGAAAAAACAGTAAAGATTTTCTAAAAGAGTATACAAGTTGCTTTAAGAATTCAGAATTAATGTTTTTTCCCTCTGACGCACAAGTCAAGGCAGTCACGCGTCAGCTGGCAAAGAGCCCTCGGCTCCCATTGATGGAAACACTGGGTGTAACACAGACCGACCCAGTGAATTAAAGGATAAGGAAGGTGGCACAGATTTCTTCCCCAACAGTGGGAATAAAGGTGGAGGGGAGACAAAGAGGAAATTTGATGCTTCCAGAGCCTTCCTTCCCAGGGGTGGAGAGCCCGGCACAGAGGTGCTGGGTGTCGGGTGACGACCTGTCACGGGATCAGGGGCTTACTTTGGATTCCTTGTGAGTGGACATGCGGAGGAAGGTGAGAAAAACACTTCGATGGAGGCGCTTCTGCATGTCAACAACCTCAGGGGCTGGGGCCACCCACTCGTCAAACTTGCGGGGGACATAGCGCAGGTAGGAGTCCAGGCACTTCTGTAGGGTCTCGTCAAAGATCACCTAAGCCAGGAGACAGAAGAGAGCGAGGATTTATCCCTGATGCCCCAGGGGTTTGTGGGTGGACTGTGCAGGGGCTCAATGCCCATCAGCCCTGCCCTATTGCAAACACTCTGACCCCAAGGGACCAAGGAGTTATGAATGAACTGAGGGCTAAACACAAGATTCTAAAATTGACACTTTGAAAGGTGTGTAAACATTAAGATTGTGATACAAGACAGAGCAATCCAAACCACAATTTGCTGTTAAGGATCCAGTGTAAGAAGTAGACAAAAAAGCACTTCCTAGGGGAAGAAAAACAACAGCAACCAACCAACGGCATGTCATGTGCTTTGTCTTAGCGTTAATTTTGATAGAATGTTACCTGGCACCAGAATTTATCGTGAGGCAAGGCCAGGAGCCAGTCGAGGTCATTGGCTACGAAGGTGGCGCGTTCCAGGTACTCCTCCACTAGGGCGGGAATGTTGTCTTTAGGGGGCGGTTTGTATAACACAAAATACCGGTCTGCCTTCTGCTCGGGGTGCTACGGATCCAAAAACCACGTGTTAACGTGGCAGAGGTTAGTCAGCGAGGGCCCATTTGCCAACCCACAGCAATGATAACACCTGGCTGTTCCAACCGGTGACCCTCCAAGGAGCTTTTAAGCATAAAGAACCAAGTGTATCTAACAAAGAGGGCATGGTTGCATCCAGTGAACATGAGGTGGTAATTAAAATCCATGTTTTCAGAGTATATTTCACAACACGGGGAAAGGTTAAGGGAAGAGAAAGCAGGATACAAAACTCTCTATTTAATATAATCAGTTTTTGTTTTTCTTTTTTAGTAAAAGGCAAAAGATTTATTTGTTCTGAAGAAAAACCAGAGCATAGTTTTTGGTTTTTCAAAACTGTAAATATATTCACACACTGGTATCAATTTTTAAAAAAGAAGTTGGGGAGATGACACCCCAAAGCTAATAGTGGTTATCTCGAATGGGTGTGGAGGGTAGGAGAATTTTGGCTTAAATAGACTTTCCCATTAAAAAAAAAAAAGGAACATATATTCATATATTACTTTTTTTTTTTTTTGAGATAGGGTCTCACTCCCATTGCCCAGGCTGAAGTGCAGTGGCATAATCTTGGCTCACTGCAGCCTCTACCTCCTGGGCTCAGGTGATCCCCCACCTCAGCTTCCCGAGTAGCTGGGACTACAGGTACGCACCAGCATGCTCGGCTACTTTTTTAAATTTTTCAGTAGAGTTGGGGTTTCGCCATGTTGCCCAGGATGGTCTCAAACTCCTGGGCTTAAGCCATCCGCCTGTCTTGGCCTCCCAAAGTGCTAGGTTTACAGGCATGAGCCACCTTGCCTGGCCACATATATTACTTTTTAAATTAATTTTTAATTATATAATTTGACATGAGCGTCTTTTCTTTCTAAAACTTACAAGAGAGCACAGAAGGTGAGTCACCTGGGACTACATTCCCATGCCCCCTGCAGAGGTAACCACTCACAATCTGGTGGGTGTCCTCGCAGACCTCTTCCAGGGATTTACATTAAATTATACCCATAAAAATGATTTGTTTGGGTCTGTTCTTTTCTTACACAAACAGCATTGCACTCTTTGTATCACTATGCTGTATCCTTTTTATAACCAGAAAAAAAAACCTCAGTAATTTTTTTTTTTTTTTTACAGAAAAGATTCTAATCAAGTAACTGTAAGTGGCAGCTTACAATAACAAGTTCTCCCTTCTAGCCCTTACTTTGCCATGAACAAACCTTACTTTGTTCACCATAAAGAAGAGGAGATGAGTCACTTTTCTCCTCTGACTATATAAGGGGTGCTTTCTCCGGGGAAATGGTAACAGGAGGATGGCCAGGCAGTGTGTCAGCTCTTATCAACCACAGTCCATTTACTTCCAGGTCTGTTGATCCACGGGATATAGAAAAATTGAGACTGATAAGAAGTCAGCCTCAAGAACCATCTATACCTTCCTACTGCCTTAGGCAGGTTTCCAAACTGTAGAGCCTGTGGGTACCACAAGGATTCTTCGAGGCCACCTATCATGTGGGTCTGCAGGACCCCCTCCCACTTAAATCAAATTTAAATCGTGGAACTGTAGGTACAAATCTGTTGAAAAAGATTTCTGCTGGCTAAAACAAGTTCAAAACAACTGTCAGGAGCCAAAATACATCTCCTTAGTTTCCAAGCTTCCTCCCTCCTCTATCTGTTGACATTTTACCACTTCCCTCACTTCTCACTCAGGCGAGGCTACTTATTCTTCCGACACACACACACACACTCACTCTCTCTCTCTCTCTCTCGTCTCTCTCTTGCTCACTCACTCAGGCCAGGCTACTCATTCTCCCAACACACACACACACACACACACACACACACACACAGGACACCCACCCACCCACCACTGAGATTCTACTTTCCCTGCCATCCCACAGGGGGAAGATGGACATCTAAATCACCAAGTGAGCACAAAACAGAGGAAGTGACAGCTCAAACCTGGCAGAGGGACTTTGGAAAAGCAAGAGGGAATTAATAGCACCTGGAGGATAAGGGATGATTGCAGAGCAAGCAGCCTTCCTCCAAGGCTCCAAGCATTCAAGCCTTGGAGGATAAGGACTATAAATGAAAGAAACAACATTTTTATGGAGGCATAAACATGGGCCATGAAAAAAGGGCACAGATTGCACTGGGCAGGGGGAGACACATTTGGCGAATGCTGGAATGATGCAAATGAAAACCGCCACTTATTGTGGACTTGCCCTGTGCCAATTGCTAAGCAGGCACAACATACAGCCTATTTCTTTTTTAATCTACAAAAACTATTTAAAAGAGACATAGTATTGGCTGGGAGCAGTGGCTCACACCTGTAATCCCAGCACTTTTGGAGGCCGAGGTGGGTGAATCACCAGGTCAAGAGATTGAGACCATCCTGGCCAACATGGTGAAACCCCATCTCTACTAAAATACAAAAATTAGCTGGGCATGGTGGCATGCGCCTGTAGTCCCAGCTACTTGGGAGGCTGAGGCAGGAGAATTGCTTGAACCCAGGAGGAGGAGGTTGCAGTGAGCCGAGATCACACCACTGCACTCCAGCCTGGCACCTGGCGACAGAACAAGACTCTGTCTCAAAAAAAAAAAGAGAGAGAGAGAGACATAGTATTCATCCCATTTTAGAGGAGGAATCAAACAGTAAGGTTCAGAAACTTTCCCAAAGTCATGGGATTAAGGAGGCAACTTAATGTTGCCAAAGCTTACATTGCAGACCTATTAAGTGACCTGCGGTATCTGTGTGCCATCCTGATCTCACTGCTCATCCTTCTGACCCCAGCTCTGATCTCACCTCCTCCAGGAAGCCTCCCTGACTCCCACCCCAGCTAGATTAGGAGCTCATCTAAGCTCTCCCTCAGTACCTGCATTCTGTGCTCACCTCTCTATGCCACTTGAACAGCATTAAAAGTGCTTTCAGACCAGTGGTTTGCATGGGGAAAGGGTGGGAAGAAGGTATGGATTGCAGAGAGGCATAAGACAACTTTTAGGGGTGGTAGAAATGTCCATTAATGATGATGATAGTTTCATGCATGTATACAGATGGAAAAACCAGTCTTACTGTATATTTTATGTTTTAATTTAAAAAATTTTGGCTGGGTGCAGTGGCTCATGCCTGTAATCCCAGCACTTTCAGAGGCCAAGGTGGGCCAATCACTTGAAGCCAGGAGTTTGAGACCAGCCTGGCCAACACTATGAAACCCCATCTCTTAGCAAAAATACAAAAATTAGCCAGGTATAGTGGCACGTGCCTATAGACCCAGCTACTTGGAAGGCTGAGGCAGGAGAATCGCTTCAACCCAAGAAGTGGAGGTTGCAGTGAATCGAGATCATGCCACTGTACCCCAGCCTGAGAAACAGAGCAACACTCCGTCTAAAAAAAGAAAACCACACA
>NW_016107573.1:2808342-2816734 GCF_001604975.1 Cebus imitator | reverse complement strand
AAAAAAAAAAAAAAAAAAAGACAGAGTTTCATCATGTTGCCTGGGCTGGTCTTACTCCTGGCTCAAGTGATCCACCTGCCTTAGCCTCCCAAAGTGCTGGAATTACAGGTGTGAGCCACTGGGCCCAGCCACAAGACTATTTCTTTTGAGTCTTCAAGTATGTGCTATTCAAATAGTAGATCCTCAACCACTGTTAGCTCTACGAATCACCCTAAAAAGGTGGTGTGGTGACTACCCTTTGGCTAGAGATCATGCCCCAAGCTAAGGCTAAATGGACAAATATATCTTACTTGGGTGGACACGTATCTTAGTACAATCTTTCAGGAGCTTCCCATGGCCTGCAGAATAACACTCTTCAGTCTGCCAACAAGACCCCTCATCGATCAGCCCACTGTCTCCCTCAGCTCGTCCCTCTTCCCACCCTACACCGCATTCAGTGCTGCTGTCATTGTCCCTGCTGTCATCACCATTATAATAACAATTTATTGAGTGCTTACTATGTTTCAGGCACAGTGCTCATTCACAGACATCTCATTTAATCCCTACAACCACCCTGCAAAGCTGGTCCTATTATTATCATTTTTGGATTTGAGGTTTAGAGAGGTTCAATAACTTGCCCAAAGACACACAGCCAAATATCCAAATATGTGTGAGATGAACACAAAGCCTGTACCTGCTAACTCTGCTATACTGCTGCCACCTCAAGTGACTTGTGGTTAGTGTGAGAGTCAGGCTCTCTCAAGACTCCAGGGCTGCATACTAACGTCATCCTACGAGGTCTAGCTTTCTCCTGTTGCTCTGCCCAGCTAGTGTTAAGTCGCCCTTCAGTACCCAGTTCAGAAGCCCTTTCCTTCAGGAAGCCTTCCTGGGCTGCATGGGCCCTCCTACCAGGCCCAAGACCTCTCTGCCCCTACACATCCCACTGGTCTGGATCAGCGGCCCGGGCTCTGCACTCATGTAGCAGCCTCGACTTCCTTCTATCACAACCCTGATCACACTAGAGAAGCTACTGGTCCAAGCAGCCTTCCAGCTACTTGGAAGGCTGAGGCAGGAGAATCGCTTCAACCCAGGAAGCGGAGGTTGCAGTGAATCGAGATCATGCCACTGTACCCCACCTTGTTCAAGTAAGTTCATATTCTTGGGAAAACAACAGTGGGTATAGAACTGTTAGGCTGTGGGCTCCTTCAGGGCAGAGACTATGTCTTTTCTCTTTATAGCTCCAGAACCTGGCACATGGCCTGGTTGCAGTCCCTGTCTCATGTACCAAATGTTTTCTGAGAGCTTCCTATGTGCCTGACGCTGGAAATCAGGAGTAAACGGCGAGGACCAGGCCGCTGCTCTCACTGTGCCCACAGTCTTAAAAACCCTCATGTTCATTCGGTATGGGGGGGAAGACTGAGGTGGAAAATCATACTTGACCATCCAAGGAGCCAGTCTCCATCAGTATTTCCAATAGAACTTTCTGCAATAATAGAACTGCTCTATATCTATGCTGGCACTCACCACATGGGGCCATTTTAATTTAAAAGCATTACAATTAAATTAAAAATCCAATTCCTCAGTCCACACTTCCAGCACTATTCATGTTACAAGTGCTTAATAGCTACATGTGGTGAATGGCTACCTATTGGGTAGCTATCGTACCGAACACAACACTGCTAGATGTTCTGATAAATATCTCCACATATAAAAAGGAAACGAGAGGCTTTATAGCAGAAAGATTAAGGATATATGTCCCTAGGGTCTGCCTCGCTAGGTTCCCATCCTGGCTCCTCTAACCTCCTAAGTCTGTGACTCTGAACTCTCAGCTTTCTCATCTGTAAAATGGGGACAATCAAAATATCTATTTGTAGAGTTGTGATGTGGACTAAATGAGATAATCCGGGTGAAGTGTTTAGAATGGTCTGGCACAGGGCAAGTGCTCTATAAATGTCAGGTACTACTATTAGAGAGTATTTAGGAAGTAATAAGAAGCTATCTAGAAGGCAGAAAATAAAACACCAAGTTCCTGTTTCTCACGACTTTACGCAAACCCCTGGAAAACACTTCCTCCCACCTTGTTCAAGTAAGTTCATATTCTTGGGAAAACAACAGTGGGTATAGAACTCCAGGGCCCGTGTCTATCTCCTTCGTCGGCAGCCTGACACCTCTCCATGGCTGTAATCTCTCTCTGCAGCTGGTAATTGAAATGTTCACAGCCTCCTTATTTTTCAGTCTCACAAGTCCTGCCGGAGTGTCTGTACGTGGTGCTTCTTATCCCAGTTGAGACAAAAGACAGCCCAACCTCTGAAATCAGTGTTCCCACCAAAATATGGATAGCAGCTTAAATAGCTCTGAAAATGCTACCTGAAACCGGAACACCCTCCATAGGGTCAAATCCCCAAACCCAGCTTTGGGCTGGATCCATTTCTAGCCCAACCCAGCTGAATGAGAACTACCATCAGACTGATTTGAAATTAAATGCTTTGAGGAGAAGGTGCAGGGTGGTGACATGGAAAATCCTACTCAAATTCAAGCTGCTACTCAGAAGGAAACTCCTACTCCGGGCCTGGAAGGGACTAGTAGTGTCTCAGCTACTGAATTACTGACCATGGCCCTCGGGTCATTCTTGAACAGATAAAGAAGGAATTTTGCTTTTTGCTTCTGAAATTGCAAGACTGACAATATCAGGCTGAATGGCCTTAAGGCACCGGCTCACCAGCGCTGGTGAAGTCCTCAGCTTTCCTGTCTTCGGGTCCTTGTGGGTGATCTGGAGTTGGTCCAGGGGCAGAGCTGGCATTGTGCTGCGTGACCCTCCTGAAAGGAATATGGATGGGAAGAAGAGAGCAGATACACAGGCTCCTGGGGGCAGGGCCTGCTCTGGGGCTGATCCCAGAGTCAGAAGAGAAGCTTCAAAAAAAAAAAAAAAAAAAAAAAAAAAGAGAAGCTTCAACCTCTCGCCTCAGGAGGCTCCTGTTGTGGTCCAGGACCTGGTTCACACACCTACTAACCTAGACAAAGTGACTTTTTTTCTGCATAAAGCAGTTCTCAATTGTAGAAGAAAATACTTCCCCAAATGACTCCTGATATATTTCCACTGACTTTTTTTTCTGAGACGGAGTCTCGATCTGTCACCAGGCTGGAGGGCAGTGGTGCAATCTCGGCTCACTGCAACCTCTGTCTCCTGGGTTCAAGTGTTTTCCTGCCTCAGCCTCCAGAATAGCTGGGACTACAGGTGCGTGCCACCACACCCGGCTAATTTATGTATTTTTAGTAGAGACAGCGTTTCACCACATTGGCCAGGATGGTCTATGGTCTCAATCTCCTGACCTCATGATCTGCCCGCCTTGGTCTCTCAAAGTGCTGGGATTACAGGTGTGAGCCACCGCGCCTGGTCTTTTTTTAAGAGACAAGAGTCTTACTCTGTTGCTCAGTGCAGTGGTATAATCATAGCTCACAGTGGCCTCTAACTCTTTAGCTAAAGCAATCCTCCCACCTCAGCCTCTGAGTAGCTGGGACTACAGGCATGCACCACTATGGCCAGCTAATTTTTTTTTTTTTTTTTTTTTGAGACGGAGTTTCACTCTTGTTACCCAGGCTGGAGTGCAATGGCGCGATCTCGGCTCACCGCAACCTCCGCCTCCTGGGTTCAGGCAATTCTCCTGCCTCAGCCTCCTGAGTAGCTGGGATTACAGGCACGCGCCACCATGCCCAGCTAATTTTTTGTATTTTTAGTAGAGACGGGGTTTCACCATGTTGACCAGGATGGTCTCGATCTCTTGACCTCGTGATCCACCCGCCTCGGCCTCCCAAAGTGCTGGGATTACAGGCGTGAGCCACCGCGCCCAGCCTGGCCAGCTAATTTTTAAATTTTTTGTAGAGACAGGTTTTATTTTTTGATAGATGGGTTCTTACGACATTGCTCAGGCTGGTCTCGAACTCCTGGGCTCAAATGATCCTCCTGTCTTCATCTCCCAAAGTACTGCCTCAGTCTCCCAAAGCATTCTCAGGTGTGGGCCTCTGTGCCCAGCCTATTTCCACCCACTTTGAGAAGTACTGGCTAAAAATACTTAGATTCTCTTTATTATGGCTCCAGCTCTGTGAGCTCAGTAGCCTATGAGCTCTATGAAGACAGTGCCCAGGGCTCTCCTCTTGCTACCTTTTCTGTGAGCACAGGATTAGTACAGAGGTGGCCTCACCAAATGTTTGAAGAACTGTATATAAGGACACTCCTTTTAAAACTCTAGCCAGATTATAAGTCTTTTGAGGGTTGGAGCTATGGGCATCATTCCTCACTTGTGGAGGATGTTAAGATTTTACAATCTCTTTAGGCTTCAGGGAAGAAATCCACGGAAGAATAGAAGGACATGCGAAGAAGGGAAGAAGGACATGGAAAAAGAGAAGGGCCAGGGAGAAAGAGAATTCATAGAAAACTGACAGTGCAAGCTCCTTTCTACAAAGGTTCAAACTGACCTCATAGGTGGCAGATCCCATGTCTCCTGTCCTGCTGTCCAATGTTCGTTTCACAATATCACTTGGCCTGACCCACAGAAGGGTCATATGTGTTGGATGAATCATGGAATAGAAATAAATTAGGCCTCTCAAAAAACATGCCATAAAAGGCTGGGACAGTCTCAATGACAACATGAAGAGAGACAGAGGCTAGGGTGATGAAACTGTCACCTCTTGAGCCTTCACAGACAGGTGGAGGAGCATGGGGGCCATGAGCTACCAGGAGTGCCATATCTCAGATACTGGGCCAGGCTTAATGAAGAGCTCCTCTAAGTGCTTTTCTTTTCTCTCTCTCTCTCTCTTTTTTTTTTTTTTTTTAAACAAAGACAGGGTTTTGCCGTGTTGCCTGGGCTGGTCTCAAACTCCTGAGCTCAAGCAATCTGCCTATCTTGGCTTCCCAAAGTGCTGGGATTATAGGTGTGAGCGCCTGGTCTCTAAGTGCTTTTCTCAGCGTTAACTTACTTGCCCATGTTAACTGGCTTTACACGTATTAATGCTCACAAAAACTCTAAGGTTAGCTCTATTATAGAAGATAAGAAATTTGCCCAAGGTCTCACAATTAGTAGGTGGTAAAGCAGGCTGGTTCTTAACCATTGACTATACTGTGTCTAATTTAGTTAAACTTAGGGGTAGGATAGGGTGAGGGGGTGGAGTGGCAGTCAAAGCCCTTAGAGGAGAGCCTGAGTAGTCTTGATAATAGAGACTGGCCAAGGGCGGGCGCAGTGGCTCATGCCTGTAATCCCAGCACTTTAAGAGGCCGTGGCAGGTGGATCACCTGAGGTCAGGAGTTAGAGACCAGCCTGACCAATATGGTGAAACCCCGTCTCTACTAAAATTACAAAAATTAGCCGGGCATGGTGGTGTGCACCTGTAGTCCCAGCAACACAGCTGCCTCCTGCTGAGGCAAGAGAATCACTTGAACCAGGGGGCGGAGGTTGCAGTGAGCCGAGATTGTGCCACTACACTCCAGACTGGGTGACAGAGCAAGACTCCATCTCAAAACAAAATAAAATGATAGAGACTGGCCAGGAAAGAAGGGTAATCAAGGCAAAGGAAACAGCAGAGCAAAGGCAAGGAGGTGGAAACAGCCTGGTTCCCAAGGAACCCTGGGCCCAGCCTGTTATATAGACTGTGAAGAACCCCACCCTAGAAGGAGTAATGAGAGAGGACCAGTCTGCCTAGTCCTCCACACCTGTTCCAGCTCTAGGATCCCAGAAGATCAGACACACATGGTCTCTGCATACATGAGGTGGCCTGAAAAAAAAAATCACAAGGCAAAGTAATGAAGGGCTTGGGGTAAGTTTTCATCTTTGCTAAGCATAGATAATATCCTCTGCTGCATGTATTTCTAGTCAAGTTACTATCTTACTAGCCTCTCACAACAACCCAATTAAGGACAACAAGGATTACTATGCTCAGATGTTCAAAAAGGGGCCCTGATTTGCTCAAGGCAAATACATTAGTGGCCAAGCTGAAACTGAAGCCCAGGTCTTTTGCTATGGCACCTGGGGCTCTTGTGTTGAATATGTTGGAATATATACATATATATACTTTTTTCCTAACCCTCTAGCCATGTTGGAAGGCGAGCTGGAAACACCACTGGTCTGCACACTAGCGCAGGAGTCTAAATGACTCACAGGATCAATTCTTTCCAAGCTCGCCCACTGAAGATGGCAGTGGGAGTGATGGCAGTGTTGAGACACAGGGTGGAGAAAAAGTCATGAGGAGGCGGCAAGTCTCCACCCTTTAACCTCTATGCCCCACAGTCCAGGCCTAGACAGGTAGAGACAGCACTTGCGTTAAGAAGAAATTCACAGCCAGGTGCATTGGCTCATGCCTATAATCCCAGCACTTAGGAGGCCAAGGCGGGAAGACTGCTTGAAGCCAGGAGTTTGAGACCAGCCTGAGCAACACAGTGAGACCCCATCTCTACAAAAAATACAAAAATTAGTCAGGTGTGGTGGCACACACCTGTAGTCCCAGCTACTCAGGGGGCTGAAGTGGGAGGATCACCTGAGCCCAGGAGATCAAGGCTTCAGTGAGTTGTGATGGCACCACTGCACTCCATC
Source organism: Cebus imitator (assembly GCF_001604975.1). Classification (NCBI taxonomy): domain Eukaryota; kingdom Metazoa; phylum Chordata; class Mammalia; order Primates; family Cebidae; genus Cebus; species Cebus imitator. Next base: position 2,810,174 of record NW_016107573.1, on the reverse strand, counting down.
CTAGGTGACAGAGCAAGATCCTGTCCCAAAATTTAAAAAAAAAAATTTTTTTTTTTAAAGAAACTCACTTCTACAAACCATTACCTGGCAGGGCAATTCAGGACCAGCCTGGTGTGGTGGTAGGGAGAGAGCTACAGTCCTACAGTTTGGGTTCAAATCCTGGCTCCACCTTTTCTTATCCATTTTGAGACCTTGAGACAGTTCCCTAACCTCTCTAACCCTTGACTGCCTCTTTTGTAACATCGAAATTGTTATAGTCTATAATCTCGTAGGATTGGTATGAGAAGTAATCAATGCGAAGTGTTCAACCCAATACATGACACATAATAAGCACTCAATAAAGTTTAGTTGTTGTTATTATTCAAGTCCCAACCAGAGGCAAGACACTCTGGGCTTCCTGGTTTATTCAGCCAACAATTCCGGAATACAGTCTGGGTCCTAGGCGTATAACTAACAAGTGACTATCATTTGGTGTTAAAGCTGCAACAGGAAATTTCCAAAACTAGAACACAGTAGAGAAAGGACGGATGTTACAAAGAAGGTGATCTATAGCTTGGATGTTGAAGAACAGGGGGAGAAGGTGAACATTCCAAGCAGAGAGCAAGCATGAACAAAGGCTCTTAAAATGTATGGCTTTGGGTTGGGTGTGGTGGCTTATTCTTGTAATCTCAGCACACTGGGAAGCTGAGGCAGGAGAATCACTTGAGCCCAGGAGATTGAGGTTGCAGCAAGCCACGATCACGTCACTGAACTCCAGCCTAGGGGACACAGTGACACTATGTCTAAAAAGTGTGGCTTTGAAGAAAGAGGGAAACGTTTGGTGTTGCTGAAAACACAAGCTCAGATAGGGGATGACAGAAGTGAAGACAGAAGAGAAGCTGGATGGGGAAGACAAGACCAGTTTAAAAAGAGCCTCAAAATAGCTTGAACCCGGGAGGCAGAGGTTGCAGTGAGCTGAGATAGCGCCATTGAACTCCAGCCTGGGCAACAGAGCGAGACTCCATCTCAAAAAAAAAAAAAAAAAAGAAAAAGCCTCAAATGCCACACTAAAGAGTTTGGTATTTCATTTGAAGGTAGTGAGGAGTTGTCTAAGTATGGGGGAGACATAATCAGAAAGAGATGATGATAACCTGGTGGCAGAGAAGACCTTTTATGAACCATAGGAGACCAAACACTATATTAATCATTTCATTCATTCAATTTTTTTTTTTTTTTTTGGATGGGAGTCTTGCTCTGTCACCGAGGCTAGAATACAGAGGAGCAATCTCGGCTCACTGCAACCTCCGCCTCCCAGGTTCAAGAGATTCTCCTACTTCAGCCTCCTGAGTAGCTTGGATTACAGGCACACGCCATGATACCTGGCTAATTTTTGTATTTTTAGTAGAGAGAGGGTTTCACCATGTTGGCCATGCTGGTCTGAAACTCCTGACCTCAGGTGATCTGTCCATCTCGGCCTCCCAAAGTGCTGGGATTACAGGCATGAGTCACTGCCCAACCATTCAAATATTTTTGAGCACCTAGCATGTGGCAGGCACTGATGCCCACAGAATACCAAGGTGAGCAAGTAAGAAACCTGGTCCTGCCCTTCACAGGGTTACAGTCCTAATGGGGAAAGACAGATACTTTCACACTTAGCCATACAAACAAATAAAATGCAATACCATGATGTAGCTATGAAGGTAAGGCTCATGAGACTGTGGCAGCATTTAAAGGAGAGACCTGCCTGTAATCCCAGCACTTTGGGAGGCCGAGGTGGGTGGATCATGAGGTCAAGAGTTCGAGACCAGCCTGGCCAAGATGGTGAAACCCTATCTCTACTAAAAATACAAAAA
>NW_016107573.1:2805382-2808262 GCF_001604975.1 Cebus imitator | reverse complement strand
GCTGAGGCAGGAGAATTGCTTGAACCCCGGAGGCAGAGGTTGCAGTGAGCCGAGATCGCACCACTGCACTCTAGCCTGGGCGACAAAGCAAGATTCCATCTCAAAAATAAAAATAAAAAAATAAAAGAGAGACCTGACCTGAGGGAGAAGAGATGTTAAGGAAGACCTGAGTTTTTGACTGTGGAAATTAACTAGGCAGGGCCAGGCACAGTGGCTCCCTCCTGTAATCCCAGCACTTTGGGAAGCCAAGGCAGGTGGATCATGAGGTCAGGAGATCGAGACTTAATCCTGGCTAACGCGGTGAAGCCCCGTCTGTACTACTAAAAAAAAAAAAAAAAAAAAAAAAAAAAGCTGGGTGTAGTGGTGCATACCTGTAATCCCAGCTACTCAGAAGGCTGAGACAGGAGGATCGCTTTAACCCAGGAGGTAGATGTTGCAGTAAGCTGAGATCATGCCACTGCACTCCAGCCTGGGTGACAAAGCGAGACTCCATCTAGGAAAAAAGAAAAGAAAAGAAAAGAAATTAACTAGGCAGGCCAGGTGAGGTGGCTCACAGCTGTAATCCCAGCACTTTGGGAGATCGAGGCGGGCAGATCACCAGGCCAAGAGTTGGAGACCAGCCTGGCCAACATGGTGAAACACCCTCTCTACTAAAAATACAAAAATTTAACCAGGAGTGGTGGTGCGCATGTAATCCCAGCTACTAGGGAGGCTGAGGCAGGAAAATCGCTTGAACACAGGAAGCAGAGGTTGCTGTGAGCCAAGATTGAGCCACTGCACTCCAGCCTGGGCAACAGAGCAAGACTCTGTCTTGGTGGGGAGTGGGGAAGAAATTAACTAGACAGTCTGAACTTTTAAGTTCCAAAAGGACAAACAACAATCATGACTATGTCTGTGTCCACCGTTGTATTCCTCTGTGGGGCAGGGCAGCAAAAGCCAAAAGCTAGGAAAGGGAGGGGAGCTCCCTACAAGCACCCAATTACAGTATGGCCTGGGAGCATTCCTGGGGCTTCTGCTCTGTCAGTTTCTTTGTCACCATTCCTCTAGTCTCTCAATAGAATATTACTCTCCTCAGAGACCTGATTGCTTTGCCTATAGTATCCACTCTCCCAGTTACTGTAATAGCTTTAATGATCTAGTGCATTTGCTTGTCGTTGGCCATCTCCTCCCACTAGGCTGTAAGCTCCATGAGGGCAGAAACCTTGTCTGTCTTGCTTTCTTTGTATCCCCAATGCCTATATCTGTGTCTGGCAAATAGGAAGCACTCCACAAATATTTGCTAAAGGAATGAATGAACCCTGAGGGAGCTGAAGCCCCAGGTGTGAGGACGTAGGGGGACAGTGGCTGGTCCAAGGCCACTCTGGGGCCGAACTTCGATCCCGGGGTTCCTGACCCTGGCGGCCTAGCCTCAGGGGGTGGCTCAGAACTCCTCCAGTACCATAAGTGTTGGCCCCGCAATGGAGGCCAGAGGGTGAGAGAGCCAAGGCTGCCCAAGGTACAGCCGCGGCTCCTCCGGGGCCCCGCGCTCCGCATCCAGCAGGGACCAGCCACTCACTCACCTCGGCGGTTCCACCACTGGCTCTCTGCCGCCGCCGCCGCCGCTGCCAACCACGGTGACAGCTCCCTGCGAGCCCGCACTTCCGGGGTCAAACGGCGATTCCGCGGGAGCAGACAGGAAGTCTCGGCCTAGCCCCCGCCCCCAGGGCGAACTACCGCCCGGAAGCTGGACCAGGTCCCCACCTCTATTCCTAAAACTCCGCCCCGCACTCGGCCGTTTGTAGCCACGCCGACATCCCCTGTTACCTCCTTTCCTGCTTAAGCAGAGGATAGGTCAGCTGAGGGCGGGTTATGTGATTACACCTCTTGGGAAATCCAAGTATGGCACCTGAGAAGGCGTCTCGGAATCCCAGGCTTCCACCTTCTGCTCGACCTCCTTAGTCATCGTTTTACATATTTAATCCAGAAGAGAAATTTTAACAAGTCAAAAAGCACGAACATAACGTTAAGCAGATGTGCAGGTACAGACTACGATTTCATTTACAGGAAATTCTAGAACAGACAGAACTCATGAGTGGCGATGGTGTTAAGATTGGTGGTTTCCTCTGGGGCTGTGGACTGGGAGGGGCCACAGTGAGGCTGGGGTCACCCACTGTCTTCATCTCGGTGATAGCCATGTAGATGCTTTGGAAAATTCATCACACTGTACACTTAAGATTGGTGCACTTTTCTGTATGTATGTAATACAGTTTTTTTGGGGGGGGAGGTACAAGTATAGCTATTGTAAGAAAAGGATGCAATTATTCTACAGAATGTCTCAGGTAATGTAGGTTTAGTGGTCCCTAAGCCTGCTATGGATGAGAATCCTCACAGAAAACTTGTTAAGAACACACATCTCTGGCTTCCTCTCAGTGCCTGGCACACAGTAAGAATTCAAAACCAACCACCATCATTATTGGGGTGTTATGGAAGCCCCTGAATGGGGAACACAACCCCGCCCTGGGATTGTGAAATATTTCCCAGGACCCTCCTGCCAATCCCTGCTGTCTGCACTGGGGCTACAAGGAATGCTTAGTTCATTCAGTGCCTGTCCTCAAGGAGCTTACGAGATAGGGAGTGCAAGAAAACCAATAGCAATGAGTCAATGTGATGAATGCAGGGTGCTAAGGAAATAGGAGACCTGGCTTGTAAACCAGAAATGAGATGAGAGAGGCTGGATATTATATTGGTTATGTATTGCTATGTAACATATCACTACAAACTTGTAACAACACAAGGCCGGGCGCGGTGGCTCAAGCCTGTAATCCCAGCACTGTGGGAGGCCGAGGCGGGTGGATCACGAGGTCAAGAGATCAAGACCATCCTGGTCAACATGGTGAAACC
>NW_016107573.1:2798475-2805167 GCF_001604975.1 Cebus imitator | reverse complement strand
AAAAAAAAAAAAAAAAACTTGTAACAACACACTGCTTGCAACTTACAACAAACACATGTATTTATTTATTTATTTATTTATTTATTTAGAGATAGAGTCTCGCTCTATGGCCAGTCTGGAGTGCAGTGGTGCTATCTTGGCTCACTGCTACCTCTGCCTCCCGGGTTCAAGCAATTCTCCTGCCTCAGCCTCCTGAGTAGCTGGGACTACAGGCGTGTGCCACCACACCCCGCTAATTTTTGTATTTTTAGTAGAGACGGGGTTTCACCATGTTGGCCAGGATGATCTCGATCTCTTGATCTTGTGATCTGCCCACCTTGGCCTCCCAAAGTTCTGGGATTACAGGTGTGAGCTACCACATCCAGCCAACAAAGACATTTATTATCTCACATTTTCTGTGGGCCAGGAATCTGAGGATGGCATAGCTGGCTCCTCTACATCAGGGTCACCCACAAGGCTGCAATCAAGGTATCAGCCAGGGCTGGAGTCTCATCTAAAGGCTCAAATCAAAAAGGATCTGCTTCTGAATTCCCATGGCTACTGGCTAAATTCCGTTCCTTAAGCGTTGTTGGACTGAGGGTCTCAGTTCCTAGCTGGATTTTGGCCAAAGGCTTGTCACGTAGGCTTCTCCAGTGTAGCAGCCTGCTTTATCAAAGCATGCAAGCCGAGAAGTCAACAGGGAAGCCAAGACTGGTGGCACATGCTTATAGTTCCAGCAGGATGGGAAGCTGAAGCAGGAGGATTGTTTGTGCCTAGGAGTTCAAATTGAGCCTGAGCAACATAGCAAGACCCAGTCTCTAAAAATAAAAACTATGAAAGAAAAAAGGCAATAGGGGCTGGGCACAGTGGCTCATGCTTATAATTCCAACACTTTGGGAGGCTGAAGTGGGAGGATTGCTCGAGTCCAGAAGTTTGAGACTATCCTAGGCAACATAGTGAGACTTCGTCTCTACAAAAAAATTTTTTAAATTAGCCAGGCATGGTGGTGTATGCCTGTAGTCCCAGCTACTTAGGAGGTTGAGGCAGGAGGATTGCTTGAGTCCAGGAGTTCAAGGCTATAATTAGCCATGATCACACCACTGCACTCCAGCCTGCACAACAGAGCAAGATGCTGTCTTGAACAAACAAAAGGAGGCAGTAGGAGAGTCTACTAGCAAGAGAGAAGTTACAATCTCGTGTAACCTAATCATGAAAGTGACATCACTTTTGCCATGTTCTATTTGTTATTAGCAAGTCCCAGAACTTGCCCACAGGGGGACTACACAAGGGCATGAATACCAAAAGATGTGGATTAATGGAGGCGATTCTAGAGTCTGCCTGCCACAGATACCTAGAGAATACATATCAGCTGCGTTGTAAACGCAGTGGTGTTTACAACTAATTGATCACAACCAGTTACAGATTTCTTTGTTCCTTCCCCACTCCCACTATTTCACTTGACTAGTCTAAAAAAAAAAAAGGACACTATCAACCCAAAGTCTGCAGGAGGGGAAGTAGAGATGAAGAGAGATAAAGACAATTAATAAGCATTTTACCTATATTATCTCTTTGATTCTTTTTTTGTTTGAGACGAAGCCTGTCTTACTCTGTCACCCAGGCTGGAGTGCAGTGGCATGATCTCAGCTCACTGCAACTGCCGCCACCCAGATTCAAGCCATCCTCCAGCCTCAGCCTCCCTAGTAGCTGGGACTACAGGCACGCGTCACCACACCTGGCTAATTTTTGTATTTTTAATAGAGATGTGATTTCGCCATGTTGACCAGGCTAGTCTCAAACTCCTGACCTCAGGTGATCTGCCTGCCTTGGTCTCCCAAAGTCCTGGGATTACGGGTGTGAGCCACTGCACCTGGTACTCTTTGACTCTTTGTAAGAATGGTAAGAGGTAGATGCTATTATTACCCCATTTTAAAAAGAGGTTTAAAGACTAGACCAGAGTCACAGAGCTGGTAAGTGGGTGGAGTGGGGATTCGAATTGAGCCCTGTTTAGCCCCAGAGCCTGTCCTCATAACCTCCCTACCAAGACGCTTTCCCAATCTCCAGGAGGTCTCAAGTGCCACAAGCTGTGGCAGAACACTGAATGTTTCCCTTTGTTCCTGTTATTATTATTTTGAGATATGGTCTCCTTCTGTCACCCAGGCTGGAATGCAGTAGCACGATCATGGCTCACTTCAGCTTCTACCTCCTGGGCTCAAGCAATTCTCCTGCCTCAGTCTCCTGAATAGTTGTGACTACAGGCATGCACCACTATGCCTGGCTAATTTTTCTTTTTTTTTTTTTTTGTAGAGATGGCATCTTACTATGTTGCCCAGGCTGGTCTTGAACTCTTGGGCTCAAATGATCTTCCCACCTCAGCCTCCCAAAGTGCTGAAATTACAGGTGTGAGCCACCACGCCAGCCTGTTGCTGTCATTTTTAGGAAAACTGATCTTCTACTGACACGGAAGGGACAGAGAAAGGTGCCAGAAACTGTGTGTTTTTTTTTCTCTGTCATCCACACACATTGGACACATGGAAAATGCTATCTATATCTCTGATTGGTTGGGAGAAAATCACTTGCAGCAGAGCCTTTGGTCCAGGAAAAACTTAAAATAGGAGTTCTGGAGAAAATATATGCACTGGCTTCACCTTTCCCTGTTATACAAAGATGCCCATATCACCAAGGTTTTGGAACTAAATAACATGACTGTAAGAGGACAAAAACACCCAATAAGTCACCTAACTTCTCCAAACATATCTGTTTGTTTCCTCATCTGTTAAACAAGGTAGTTAATACCCACCTCATCAGCATTAGAAGGTTTAAGATTGGGTGTGGTGGCTTATGCCTATAATCCCAGCACTTTGGGAAGCTGAGGTGGGAGGATTGTTTGAGGCCAGGAGTTCGAGACCAACCCGGGCAACATAATGAGACTTAGTCTTTCAAAACATAAAAATAAAAAACTAACTGGGTTTGGTGGCACATGCATGTAGTCCCAGCTACTCTGGAGGCTGGGATAGGAGGATAGTTTGAGCCTGGGAGGTGGAGGCTGCAGTAAGATGTGGTTGTGTCTCTGCACTTCAGTCTCAAAACAAAACAAAACAGAAGGCTTAAATGAGTTAATATAGACAATGCCAAGCACATAGTAGGTGCTCAAAAAATGTTAGTGAAAAGGAAGAAAGGTGACTCCCTATCAGCTGGAGTGTTATTAACTTTCACATTTCTTTCATCTTTTTCTTTTGCCTAAAGAGCTTAATGAGGAATGTTTGTTTACAAAGGACACATTCTTGTCTGAGCTAATATGTGTCCAACTGAAATTAAATTTAAAAGCCAGTTTAACAGGAGAAGCCTCAAGTCATGCATAAGTCATTTGCAAACATGCAAATTCAGAGTAATTTCTTGGGCTGGAGTCTCCTCTAGATTAAAAGAAAAACAGCAACTAATTTAAGAGCAACTATTTGGTTTGGCAAAAGAGAGGAGCGTTCATGGTTCTTATAACCAACCAAGTCTAGGGGTAACTAAGGAGAAAACTGTCAATAGTTGGTGCTACAAAATAGACATTGAAATATCTAGGTCTGAGTCTTGCCTGGCCCAGACACTCTGAGTCACCTCAGATGAATCAGTGTTCCCTTCTTTTGCACGTCAGTCCTCCAGCAAGCATGTGTTTGCAGAACACTCATTGTTGAGATTAGCTGTTGTTTGGCATCCAGTGTTTGTTTCCTCTGTTTTCCTACCAATAGCAACTTGATTGCTCCTTAGGGAACTGTCCCTCCCACTTCAGTATGTATGAAGTGAGGTTGACCCCTTACCCAGAGTTTAAGTGTCCGAAATTGTATTAGTCATCTAGTGCTATGCAACAAATCATCCCAAAATACAGTGGCTTAAAACAGTAATAATAATTTATTAGGCCAGATGCAGTGGTTCACGCCTGTAATCCCAGCATTTTGGGAGGCCAAGGAGGGAGGATTCACTTGGGCCCAGGAGTTAAAGACCAACCTAGGCAACATAGTGAGACCCCCATCTCAATTTAAAAAAATAGTTTGTTATCCCATATGGTATCTGTGGGTTGGGAGCTCCAAAGCAGCTTGACTGGGTGGTTCTGGCTTAGGGTCTCTCAGGAAGATGCAATCAGATGTCAGCTAGGACTGAAGATTTATTAGAGCCGAAGGATCAATCACTTCCAAGGTAATCATTTACTTACATGACTGCTGGGTTGGTACTGGCTGTTGGCAAGGGGTCTGGATTTCTCTCTACAGAGCTAGTTAAGTGTCCCCACAACATGGCCACTGGCATCTCTCAAAGGGAACAGTCTAAGAGATCAAAGCAGAAGAACCAATGTCTTTATGGCCTAGCTTTGGAAGTCACAAGCTATCACTTCAGCCGCATTTTTACTGGTCACATAGGCCAGTCTTGATTCAGTGTGGGAGGGGTCTAACTATACAAGGCCATGAATATCAGAAGGCAAGATCACTGAGGGCCATCTTGGAAGCTGGCTGCCACATCAGTCTAACACGAGCCTGGAGAAATGGCATATTCTAAACCTTCATCCACAGTGATTGGCTCAAGAGTAGATACATGATGTTCAAATCTTTATTTTTTTATTTTTTATTTTTAAGAAACAGAGTCACCCAGGCACAGTGGCTCACACCTGTAATCCCAGCACTTTGGGAGGCCAAGGCAGGCATATCACAAGGTCATGCGTTTGAGACCAGCCTGGGAAATATGGTGAAACCCCGTCTCTACTAAAAATACAAAGTTTAGCCGGGAGTGGTGGTGGGCGCCTATAATCCCAGCTACTCAGGAGGCTGAGGCAGGAGAATGGCTTGAACCCGGGAGGCAGAAGTTATAGTGAGTTGAGACCATGTCACTGCACTCTAGCCTGGGCAACAGAACGAGATTTTGTCTCAAAAAAGAGAGAGAGAGAGAGAGACAGGGTCTATGTTGCCCAGGCCAGTCTCAAACTCCTGGTCTCAGGTGACCCTCCCGCGTCAGCCTCCTAGTGCTGGGATTACAGGCATAAGCCATCCTGCCCAGCCTGCCAAATCTATCCAGTGATGCCCAATTCTGGCATCTTTATTTGAAATCAAAAGAAAGAGAAGCTCTCTTTCTGATGAGATTGCTAGCAGTAAGAATGAACTAAGCTATACTGGCTGGAGGCCACTACCTAGAACCTGAGAATGAAGCCAACTCAAGGGACAGCAGAGCCAAGAAAAGGAAGGACAAGCAGAGAGAAAATGAAAGAGATGACATCATTTGAACCCTGGATCTGGGCAAATCTGAATTTAGGTACCCTGACGCTTTTCTCCTGCCGGTTTCGCTGAAGCCACTTTGCGTTGGGCTTCTCTCCTAACACAACTTTTAGATGCTCAGTCCTCCTCATGTTTAGCTGACCAGCCTTTTCTAAAGATTATGACTGGAACCCACTGGGGCAAGAGGGATGAGATTGCTAACCGTTCAAGCTCATGACCAGAAACAGTTGCTGGCATTTCAAGTTGCTAGATTAGGAATGAGGAGATATTAGCTTGTGGATAAACCAGGTATATCTTGGGTACCCACCAACTGGTATTCTTTAACTAGACCAAGGGTGTTCAGGAAAGGTACATGGTAAAGAGATAGGTCATGGATTGGTTGTGGAGTCTAATGATCTAGGTGTTAAGCCCATTTATATCCCTTAATTACTAGGCAAATTGGGACAAGTTGCTTAGCTTGTCTGTTTCCTTAGCTGTATAATGGTACTTGTTCAACCTACCATGGTCACTCAGCAGCAGACATTCATTGAGCACCTACTATGTGCCAGTTATCATCAGTAAACCAATGGCTCAGTTCCAGCCGTCAAGGATTTTCAGTCTTGTCAGAAATAGGAATAAAACATAAATTATAGCATAGTTTAAAAAGTATTGTGATAGGCATATACATCATGTTTTGAGGTCCTAAGGGGAAAAGCTTTTCTTTTTTTTTTTCTTTTGAGATGGAGTCTTGCCCTGTCACCCACGCTGGAGTGCAGTGGCACGATCTCAGCTCACTGCAACCTCCACCTCCCGGGTTCAAGCGATTCTCCTACCTCAGCCTCCTGAGTAGTTGGGATTACAGGCGTGCACCATGACGCCCAGCAAACTTTTGTATTTTTAATAAAGACGGGGTTTCACTATATTGGCCAGGCTGGTCTCAAACTCCTGACCTTGTGATCCGCCTGCCTCAGCCTCCCAAAGGTGCTGTAATTACAGGCATGAGCCACTGCACCAGGCTTTTTTTTTTTTTTATTTTTTTTTATTGAGACAAGGTCTCACTCTGTTGCCCAGGCTGGAGTTCAGTGGCACCATCATTGCTCACTGCAGCTTGGGACTCCTAGACTCAAGTGACCCTTCCATCTCAGCCTCCCACCTGGTATTGCATGTATGAGCCACCATACCCGGCTAGGAAAAGCGTCTTATGTGGTAGGATATGCATGGACTCTCTGGAGAGGATGCTGTTTAAGCTGAGTTTTCAGGAAATCTAGGAGCTGACAGGTTGGTAGTACATAATAAAGAAAGGAGCAAAGACCCAGAGGTGTAAAAGAAGGTGGACCATTCAGGTAATTGCAAGTAAATATGTGTAGCTTGAGGCCGGGCACGGTGGCTCAAGCCTGTAATCCCAGCACTTTGGGAGGCCGAGGTGGGTGGATCACGAGGTCAAGAGATCGAGACCATCCCGGTCAACATGGTGAAACCCCGTCTCTACTA
>NW_016107573.1:2777123-2797890 GCF_001604975.1 Cebus imitator | reverse complement strand
TGCCTGTAATCCCAGCTACTCAGGAGGCTGAGGCAGGAGAATTGCCTGAACCCAGGAGGCGGAGGTTGTGGTGAGCCGAGATCGTGCCATTGCACTCCAGCCTGGGTAACAAGAGCAAAACTCTGTGTCAAAAAAAAAAGATAGTTCTAATATCCATGGGAGTGGACAGGATAGATGATAGCGAGAAAGGAGCTAGGTCTGGTGCAGTGGTTCACATCTGTAATCTCACCAGTTTGGGATGCCAAGATGGGAGAATCACTTGAGCCCAAGAGTTTGAGATCAGCCTAGGCAACATAGAGAGACCCTTGCTCTTCAAAAAAATATAAAAAGTTAGGTGGGTATGATGGCTCACGCCTCTAGTACCAGCTGGTTGGGAAGCTGAGGCAGGAGGATCACTTGAGCCTAGGAGGTTGAGGATCCACTGAGCCATGATGGTGCCACTGCATTCCAGCTGGGTGACTGGCTGACAGAGCAAGACTCTGCAAAAAAAAAAAAAAAAAAAAAAAAAAAAAAAAAAAAAAAAAGAAAAAAAGAATGAAGCTAGGCCTCTGTTGCAGTTATCCACTGCTGCATAATAAACTGCCCACAAATTTAGTAGCTTATAAAGATGTATTATGTCTCATGATTCTGTGAATTGGCTGGGCTAGGCTGAGTGGTTCTTCTGCTCTACTTAGTGTCAACTGGGGTTATCATTTGGTTGCACTGAGTTGGGTGCTCATTTGAGGCTGGAACATCCCAGACAGCTTCATTTATATGTCTGGCATCTCAGTTGAAGTAGCTGGAATAGCTGGCAGCTGGGTAGGGCTCTCTTGCCACATGGTGCCTCTCATCAATGAGTAGTCTAGTCCAGTAGTTCTCAAACAGGGGTGATTTTCTCCCACAGGGACACATGACAATGTCTGGAGACATTTCTGGTTGTCACAACTGGAGGAACTAGGAATTAGAGGCCAGGGATGCTGCTAAACATCCTACAATGCACAGGACAGCCTTACCACAAAGAACTATCTGACCCAAAGTATTAATAGTGATGAGACTGGGAAATCTTGGTGTAGCTGGAGCTTCTATGCGGTGGTTTAGACCCCAAGAGAGTAAAAAGGGAAAACATATTTATTTAATTTAATTTTTTTTGTTTGAGACTCAGTCTCACTCTGTCACCCAGTCTGGGGTGCAATGGCACGATCTTAACTCACTGAAACCTCCACCTCCTGGGTTCAAGTGGTTCTCCTGCCTTAGTATCCGGAGCAGCTGGAACTAAGGTGTGGTTAATGCCCCTCCATGGGCACTGAGGAAGGAGAACTGTCCAGACCCCAGGCACAATTAGTGCCTGAAGAATATCTTATAGTGTTATTACTCAGCTATCTCCTTTATATAATCCTTTATATATAATCATATATTAGTTTATAGAATTAGTGCCTGAATATAACTTACTGCTTATATATATCTAGCTTATATAATCATACTTAATACTTATATCTGGCATACTTAGTTCTATATAATCTTTCTATATAATCATATAGGTATTGTAGTCAGAGCAGTACTGACACATTTAGTGCTGATTTATAGAATCCTTCCATATAACCATATAGTAATTTATGGTAGGAGGAATGCCTAGAACAGTCACAGAACAGAAGCAGTATATGGGAAAACAGCCAGACCAGGACAAGAACCAAAGACCCAGGCGGTGGCGTCCCTGCCTGAAAGGGCATATGCTGTGTGGCAGGCTTGGAACAAGAGTCTCTCCTCCTGATAAAGGAGTTGTATTACCTTGCATCCAGTTCCTGTGGAAAGTAGGCCTCAGGCCCGAGATCCTGGAAATAACCGAGGGAGAAGAACCCCTCTGGTGTGACCAGTCACAGTGGCTGTATACCCTGTCAGTGTTTTCTCACTTCTGTACTAGCTCAAATCATCCTCCCATAAATATCTTAAGAGCACAAGTCTGTCAGCTTCCACTGCATTGGCTTACAGTATCCTTCTGTTAGAAATCCTTTGACGTCTCCAGCCCCCAGATAAGAAGTGTTGCACACGACACCTGTTACACACAGCCCACCTCCTTGCCTCGGTGATCTAATGGGGGTGGACTCCTTTTCTGTACACAACCCTCTACTACTGCACACGGCATGACCACCTACTGCACACCGCCCACCTCTCTGCCCAGGTGACATAATGGCATGGCCCCCTTGCTTGTGATTCACGTGATTATGTATGCCCTATTACTAAGCCTATAGATGATGACCTCACTTACGACCCTGCCCCCTGCTTGTACTTAATAAATATAGATGTTTCTGGTCATTTGGGGCTCTCGCTGATCTCCGCTCATAGGTTTCGTGGCCCCCTGAGTCCAGCTGCTCTTCACCAGTTCTTCAGTGTCCTGTCTCTACTTCTTGGATCCTGCACCTCACTCAGCACAGCATAAGGGACACCCCATGACCCTGTGGGACCCAACAGCCCTACAACATGGGCACTTGCCACCACACCCAGCTAATTTTTGTATTTCAGTAGAGACAGGGTTGTACCATGTTGGCCACACCTCGGCCTCCAAAAGTCCTGAGATTACAGGCATGAGCGTCTGTGCCTGGCCTGTTTTTTGTTTTTTCTTTTGAGACAGGTCTCACTTTGTCACATAGGCTGGAGTGCAGTGGCACAAACCTGACTCACTGTAGCCTAGACCTCCTGAGCTCAAGCAGTTCTCCTGCCTCAACCCCCAGGTAGCTGGGACTACAGGTGCATGCTACCATGCCCAACTAATTTTTGTAGTTTTTATAAATGTGGGGTTCTGCCACATTGCCCACGCTGGTCTCAAACTCCGGGGCTCAAGCGATCTGCCTGCCTTGCCCAACCAAATTGTTGGGATTACAGGCAGGAGCCACTGACTGTGCCTAGCCAAGAAGCTGCCATATTTCTTTCTTTCTTTTCTTTTCTTTTTTTTTGAGATAGAGTTTTATTCTTGTTGTCCAGGGTGGAGTGCAATGGTGCAATCTCAGCTCACCACAACCTCCACCTCCTGGGTTCAAGTGATTCTCCTGCCTCAGCCTCCCGAGTAGCTGGGATTACAGGCATGTGACACTACCCCGTCTAATTTTGTATTTTTAGTAGAGATGGGGTTTCTCCATGTGGGTCAGGCTGGTCTTGAACTGCCAACCTCAGGTCATCCACCTGCCTTGGCCTCCCAAACTGCTGGGATTACACATGAGCCACCATGCCTGGCCGAAGCTGCCATATTGCTTTTTATGTATATATGTATGTATGTATGTATGTATGTATGTATGTATCTTTATAAGACCTCTCAGGGATGAATGAAGCTGCCATATTTTTTAAGCCCTAGGCTCTGGAACGCCACACCATCACTTCCTTCACATTGTATCAGTCAAAGCAAGTTACAAGGCCAGCTCTGATTCAAGTGGAGAGAAATTAGTTCTTCTCCCCCATCCATGGGCAACTACTAGTCTATTTTCTCTCTTATAGATCTTTGGTGACCATTTTAACAGGAAATCAACCATAGGTAGCAAGACCACTGAATGAAAAAGATTCATGTGAGAAGTAATAGAAGTGACACCCCATCTCCACTAAAAATACTATTATAAATAATAGTAATAGGTGTGAGCTCAAACATTGGCAAAGTGTCCTCATGAGAAAATGAAATAATGGCAGTTGAAATCTCTTTGCAAAGTATTACATAAATATATTAATTTCATAATCCACACTGTCCTCAGCCAGGAACTGCTGTCCCCAGCAGCTTTCTGTTAAGCCAGGCATTCTTTCAATAGGCCTCCATTCCGTATCTGTTCAATCCCCCAGCCTCTGTTGAGTTCATCAAAGCTTCTGCTGACTCCAGAAGAATCTAGAGAATGAACACTGCAGTGAAAGTCTCAAATCATCCCCCAGGGCCCCTAATAACAAAACATCTGCTTGTCATTGTCTCACTTGGTTTTAGTGAGAAGACAGCGTTAAGTGATGATAATGGTAAACAACTTAAAAACCAGGTCTCCTGGCTTCCAAGAAGAGAGCTTTCATTTGAAGGCAGCTAATTATCCACTCATTATAATTTACAAATAGTGGTTGTCTTGCCTCCTGTCACTGGTCTGTGAACAACAGTCAGAAAGATGAAAAAAAAGTCAGAGTTAACACATTTTAGAAATCAGAGGTCAGAGAATCCCCAAATCGAAGAAAACTCTTACAGAACATGTAATTCAAACCTCTCATTTTATGGATAAAGAAACTGAGGCCCAAAGAGGGAATGGAGCCTTTCCAGAGTTACTCAGCAGTTGTAGACGTGGCAGAATGGGCACCAGAACCAAAGTTTCCTTGCTGGCTCTAGCCTAAATCCCCACCCAGGGAGATTAATGGGTGGCTCTGTCTGCCCCCATGCAGCCTGGAGACTCTGCACTCAGACCACCCATCAAAGTGGCAGTTGGCATGTTTGGGTCTGTCTATAACCATCAGGGTGAGACAATAAAGCCACAGAACCAACAGGTAGAAACAATTCCTCAAGGACTGGGTCATAGTTTAAACTGCAGAGGAGGCTGGAGCCGCGAGCATTTTGCTTCACATCAAGATTTAACATTTTTTTTTTATTTGGTGGCATCTTCTACTTTTATGTTTTTTGAGACAGGGTTTTGCTCTGTTGCCCAGGCTGAAGTGCAGTGTCAGTGATCAAAGCTCACTGCAGCCTTGACTTCCTGGCTCAAGTGATCCTCCTGCTTCAGCCTCTTGAATAGCTGGAATTACAGATGCAAGCCACTGTGCCTAGCTAATTTAAAAAAATTTTTCATAGAGATGAGGTCTTGCAATGTTGTCCAAGCTGATTTCAGATTTCTGGACTCAAGTAATCCTCCCAGCTCAGTCTTCCAAAGTGTTGAGATTACAGGCGTGAGTCATCATGCCCATCCACATCTTCTTGTACTTTTCATGTAGGATCTGAAAGGAAGGAATTTCAAAATGTCTTCAGCTACCCCGGTGATGGGAAAGATTGATACTTTGTGGTTTTGGCTATTAAACCCGGGGTTTAATCCAGTGGAATATCGCCAGTTCTTTAGCTTTCCTTGAGAGAGTTTGAAAAGAAGTTATTGGAAGATTTGCCTGGACCATCATGAAAAGGGGGGAACACTACTTCCTCTTCTTGCTGGGTATCTGCTCTCTGGGCTTGCAGAGTCCCCAGATTTCAGTATGCAGCTGCGCTGACCCAATTACTTGAGTGCAATGGCCGCTTCACACCTCAGGGCACCAGCAGCAGCATCCATGCTGCTTCCTCTGCCTGAAATAACCCCCTGCTCTCCTTGTCAAGGTAAAGCCTCCTCTTCATCTCATCTTTTCCCAGGTTATAATCACTTTCCTGATATATACATTCCTAGCCAGCTCCCTTCACTTCCCTTGTGTTTCGCTGGTCACAACTTATCTTCTTGTATTTATTGTGTGGTTATTTATTTATTTATTTATTTTGAGATCGAGTCTCGCTCTGTGGCCCAGGCTGGAGTGCAGTGGCGAGATTTTGGCTCACTTCAACCTCCGCTTCTCAGGTTCAAGCGATTCTCCTGCCTCAGCTTCCTGAGTGGCTGGGACTACAGGCATGTGCCACCACACCTGGCTAATTTTTTGTATTTTTAGTAGAGACGGGGTTTCACTGTGTTAGTCTGGATGGTCTCAATCTCCTGAACTCGTAATCCATCCGCCTCGGCCTCCCAAAATGCTGGGGTTACAGGTGTGAGCCACTGCGTGCGGCCTGTTGTGTGGTTATTTAATCAACGATTGACTCCTTCATTAGACTATGTGTTCTGACAAATTAGAGACCTCATCTGTTTTGTTCACCAATCTTATCCCCAGTGCTTAGCTTGGTACCTGGCATCTTATAGTGTGCAATAAATATTTCCTGACTGAATGATTGAATCAAAGTGCCAGGATAATCTAGACCAACTCTTCCAGTTCCAAGTAAAAAACTGTGGCCTAGGCCAGGCATGTTGGCTCATGCCTATAATCCTTGCACTTTGGGAGGCTGAGGCAGACAGATCACAAGGTCAGGATATCGAGACCATCCTGGCCAACATGGTGAAACCCCATCTCCACTAAAAATACAAAAATTAGCTAGGTGTGGTGGTGCATACCTGTAATCCCAGCTACTTGGGAGGCTTGAGGCATGAGAATGGCTTGAACTCAGAAGGCAGAGGTTGCAGTGAGCTGAGATCCTGCCACTGCACTCCAGCCTGGTGACAGAGCGAGACTCCGTCTCCAAAGGTAAAAAAAAAGAAAAACAAAATCTGTGGCCCAGAGATGGGCAGTGACCTACCCAGGGTCACAGAGCAGGCATCAAATACTCCTTGCTGATTACTGACATCCTTAAAATACCTTGGCCCTGAGACAGGGCCATTTTAAGGAGAGGCAAGACTGAGAGACTGAGCTATTTTCCATACTGTCTTAGTCTGTTTGTGCTATTATAACAGAACACTTGAAGCTGAGATATTTACAAAGAACAGAAATTTATTTCTCATAGTTTAGGAGGCTGGGAAGTACAAGATTAAAGCACTAGCAGATTTGGTTGTCTGATGAGACCTTGCTCTCTGTTTCCAAGACAGTGCCATGTTGCTGTATCCTTCAGAGATTAGGAACACTGTGTCCTTGCATGGCAGAAGGAGGAAGGGCAAGAGGGTTGAACTCCCTCCATCAAATCCTTTTATGAGGCCGGGCATGGTGGCTCATGCCTGTAATCCCAGCACTTTTGGAGGCCGAGGTGGGTGGATCACCTGAGGTCAGGAGTTTAAGATCAGCCTGGCCAACATGGTGAATGAAACCCCATGTCTACTAAAACTACAGAAAATTAGCCAGGTGTGGTGGCAGGTGCCTGTAATCCCAGCTACTTGAGAGGCTGAAGGCGGAGAATCGCTTGAACCTGGGAGGTGGAGATTGCATTGAGCCAAGATGGTGCCACTGCATTCCAGCTTGTGCAACAAAAGAAAAGAAAATCCATTTATGAGGGCAGCGAATCCTATTCATAAGGTAAGGGCAGCACCCTCATGACTCAATCACGTTGCACAGGTTCCACCTTTTAATACTGTCACATTGGCAACACCTGAATTTTGGAGGTGGCATATTCAAACTACATGCCCTGAACAATTGTAGTTCCTCTCCTTAACAGAAGGCTCCCCATGAGGCAAGAACTCTAAACCCAAGTCCGTGAAGGGGCGCCCAAGATCTACATCCCCCTTGAATTGTACACACTTGTGTTTGGGGAATATTTTTCAGTAGAGAGGCTGAGAGGCTTCATCTGATCCTCAAAGAGGCAGCCTCGAAGTGCTAAGAGCAACTCACACTAGCATCCTGCTGAACCTCTTCCTCCCTTCTAGCTGGAAAAGCCATCTCAAGGCCCAAGAATCTCTAGTGACAGAAACTTGGCTTAGTGTGAGGCTATGAGGCAGACAGTGGTCAGGGCAATGTGACTAATACACAGAATCACAGAGAAATACTTTTTCAGCTTCAGTTGGTTAGGGATGTCAGGGAAAGCTTCCTGGAGTATGTGACAATCAAGTTGGGCTGCAATGGACTGTGAAGATTTAAGAGCCTGGAAGCTTCAAGAGGCTGGAGGGAAATAGAGTCCAGAATTTCCTTCGGGCAGCCCCAATGTCTTCACCAATGCCCATTCCCAAAAGGGGAATTGTTTAAATTGTCCAATATTGGCATCATTTTCATTCAGAAATCATCCTGGATGTAGAGTTTCTTTTTCTTTTTCCCTTTAGTTTTTTGAGTTGGGTTCCCAGTGTCACCCAGGCTGGAGTGCAGTAGCGTGACCATGGCTCATTGAAGCCTTGAACTCCTGGCCTCATGTGATCTTCTTGCCTCAGCCTACCAAGTAGCTAAGACTATAGGCACTGGTTTTGTGTGTATATATATATATATATATATGTATATTTTTTTTTAGAGATGAGATCTTACTATGTTGCCCAGGCTGGTCTTGAACTCCTGGGCTCAAGTGATCCTCCTGCCTTGGCCTCTCAAAGTGCTGGAATTACATTATAGGTGTGAGTTGCTGTACCCGGCCCCTTCTCTCTTTATTTTTTATTATTTTATTTTATTTAAATTTTTATTTTATATATACGTGTGTGTGTGTGTGTGTGTGCATATATATATATATATATNTTTTTGAGACAGTCTCACTCTGTTGCCCAGGCTGGAGTGCAATGGTGCGATCTTGGCTCGCTGTGACTTCAGCCTCCTGGGTTCGAGCAATTCTGCCTCAGCCTCTTGAATAGCTGGGATTACAGGTATGAGTCACTGCACCTGGCTATTTATTTGTTTTTAATGGAGATGGAGATGAAGTTTTGCCATGTTGCCAAGGCTGATCTCTAATTCCTGGGCTCAAGCAGTTTGCCCACCTGGTCCTTCAAAAGTGCTGGGATTACAGATGTGAGCCACTGCAGCCAGCCCATTTCATTTTTTTGAGAGAGAGTCTTGCTCTGTCACCCAGGCTGGACTGCAGTAGCATAATCACAGCTCACTGCAGCCTCAACCTTCCAGATTGAAATGCTCCTCAATGCTCAGCCTTCCAAATAGCTGGGAGTACAGAAGGAGTGTGTCACCACACCTGGCTAATTTTGTATTTGTATTTGTATTTTTTTTTTGAGACGCTCACTCTGTTGCCCAGGCTGGAGTACAATGGCACAATCTTGGCTCACTGCAACCTCTGCCTCCTTGGTTCAAGTGATTCTCCTGCCTTAGCCTCCTGAGTAGCTGGGATTACAGGTGTGCACCACCACACCTGACTAATTTTTGTATTTTTAGTAAAGACTTAGTTCCACCATGTTGGCTAGGCTGGTCTTAAACTCCTGACCTTAGATGATCCTCTTGCGTCAGCCTCCCAAAGTGCTGGGATTACAGGCGTAAGCCACCGCACCTGGCCCTGATTTTTTTGTATTTTTTGTAGTGATGAGATGTCACTTTTTTGCCCAGTCTAGTCTCGAACTCGTGGACTCAAGTGATCTTCCTGCCTTGACCTCCCAAAGTGTTGGAATTACAGGCATGAGCCACTGGGCCCAGTCCTCTCTCCCTTTAGAAGAAAACATTGACTGATTTTGTGATGCCAACCACTGCCAGTGGCCCTTTGTCCTCTCTGCTGAATTATTCATCTGCAAAATGAATTACTAATTTCCAATTTTGTACAGCAAATGCCAGGCAAATAGATAGAAATGGAATTGGGACCCTGAGCCTGGAGCCACATACCTCCCTAGGTTCTCCAAAGCACAGGCCACCAGGGCCAAGAAATTCTGCAGCAATCCACAAGGGGCTCACCCTGGAATGCACTTGACAGAGGGTAAAGTTGGTACAAGATCGTGGTGCCCCTAAAGTGCTCCATTACCCCTGGGCTCTCAGACCTCTCACTTTCCCGAGCCTGAGGTGTAGCCACCCCTGGCTGGCTCCGGCACAGGGATGTATTGCATATTTAGACTGGGCTCAAGCAGCATTCTGTGGAGTGACTTGGGTTTGAATCTGAGACTACCAACCAAGTGAGCCTGGATTAACCAAGCAGGGTTTCTCAGCGTCGGCTCTATTGACATTTCGGCCTGGATAATTTCTTGTTGTGGGAGACTGTTCCATGCGTTGTAGGATATTGAACACCATTTCTGGCTTCTACTCACTAGGTACCGGTACCACAGCTCCCTCGTTCCCCTTCCCCATCCCCCAGTTATGACAACCAACATGTCTCTAGACATTATCAAGTGTCCCTGGTCCCCTGGGGAGGGTAAAATTTCTCCTGCTTGCGAACTACTGGGTAAGTGCCATCACTTCTTTGAATCTTTTCCTTTCTCATCTATTCAATGGGGATCTGAATAGCAGTTACCAGCATGAAATGACAATCAAATGAGCTCATGGATGTAAAGCCTCAGCTTACTTGGAGTGTCTCCTACCCTGGGACTTTTCTTTTTGAGACAGTCTCCATCTGTTACCCAGGCTGGAGTGCAGTGGCATGATCTTGGCTCACTGCAACCTCTGCCTCCTGGGTTCAAGCAATTCTGCTGCCCCAGCCTCCCGAGTAGCTGGGATTACAGGTATGAGTCACCATGCCTGGCTAATTTTTGTATTTTTAGTAGAGACAAGGTTTCACCACGTTGGCCAGGCTGGTCTCCAACTCCTGACCGCAGGTGATCCACCCCCCTCAGCCTCCCAAAGTGCTAGGATTACAGGTGTGAGCCACCATGTCCAGCCTGGGACCTTTCTATTACATGATCTACTGGTTCTCTTTTAGGAGTAAGTTCAGGCTTAATTAGGTTTGCATTCAGCTTGCAGGTATCAAAATAACCACCATAGGTGGACTTAAACAGTGAAGGGAAATGATTAGTTCACATAACTGGAGATCTAGAAGTAAGTTGAGCTTCAAGTTTGGCTGATCCAAAAACTCACCTGTGTCCTCAGGGATTGGTTTTATCTTTTTGCTCTGCCATATATAGTAAAGTGTTCTATTGAGACTGGTTCACCTTGGAATCTTAGGATGCCCTCCAGCAGCAGTTGGCACCATGGGCTTCCTTCTTCCCTTCAGCAGCAGAAAGAACACACGTGTTCCAGCATTCCAAGCCAGTCTTGAGAGTCAGGCTGGCTCGGCCACTTTGATCTGATACTCAGTCCAAAATTAGTGTCTTCATTCAATGGAATGGATGTACTTAAACTGTAAGTTAGTTTAAGCCTCTCAGGTCCTACCCATGGGATGGAATTGCATTCCCAAAATACATGGCTGTATGAATACTCAAATGAAGACCTAAGCACCTAGGATTTAGGGACCGGTCCTGAACTAATTATTGTAGCTGGTAGGGAGGAACAGACTGTGTTGACTGGCTGGAACTGGGACTTGACCAGCCCTTGAAGTTGGTGTCTTGGCAACAAGGAGAGGTTAGCCTCATGCAATCATAGGGACTGGAAGTGAGACGGTGGTTTCCCTATCCTAAAATAGAGATGCTGTTCCCAGAAATGGAGGAAGGGATGCTGAGCTCATGTCTTAGCCCATTTTGTGCTGTTATAACAGAATAGTAAGACTGAGTAATTTTTTTTAAAAGATGGAGTCGCTCTGTTGCCCAAGCTGGAATGCAGTGGTGCGATCTTAGCTCACTGCAACCTCGCCTCATGGGTTCAAGCGATTCTTCTGCCTCAGCCTCCTGAGTAGCTGGGACTACAGGCACGCACCACCACCCCTGACCAATTTTTGTATTTTTAGTAGAGACGGGGTTTCTCCATATTGGTCAGGCTGGTCTTCAACTCCTGACCTCAGGTGATCTGCCCACCTCAGCCTCCCAAAGTGCTGGGATTACAGGCGTGAGCCACCGCACCCGGCCTCAGAGTCTACTTTTAGGAGAATCTAGGATAAGTCAAAGATTTTAGCTAGTCTGATATTTGGATATGCCTTTATACTTTTTAGACATGTGAGAAAGAAGTACATTTTGTGTTTTTAAATTGGCCTCCCACCTGCTGATCAGGAGCTGTGCTCAGAGGATGCTGCATGAAGGGACTGAAAGTCAAGACTCTGGAATCCCAGTGAGGTCCAGGCCTTTCTTGGCAGGCAGCAGCAGCCTGCCAGCTGCTGTGCCTGGGGGGAGCAAGAGGGTGGCAGAAGCGTTCCAAGATGAACCGTTGCCCAGAGAAGCTGTCAAGGGCTGACTGCAGGCCCTGAGAACTTTATCAAGATGTCACCAGCCAAACAGAGAAGGCGGCTATGCCTCCAGTTGAGCTCCTGTGGTTCTGACCAATGTTATCAGGCTACTGATGTATTCTCAATGCCACTTGGACATCAAGTGTTTGATTGGGGTGGCTTGCCAGTGACAAGGCACAAATCAACCTTCACGGAGATAGTAAGAGGAAGCTGGAGAATGGGCTGTCTCTTTGTCTCTAGTGGCCTTGCCACTTCCCTACTGACTACAGACAGACATATCACAATATGTCTCTGTTCCACTGGGCTTGGCGTCCTCTACAAATGCCCACTGATAATCCCTGACACTGGATGAGTGCCTCATTTTCCCAACCCTCTGGCCCCTGCCCAGCCACCTACTGTGCCCTCCTCCTAACAGGGCCCTTGGCCACTTCCCTGGGCGGAAACCTTGCTCCTTGTTGATTGCAAATGAGACCAGTAGGCCCAATACTTATTGCCTTTGACAATCCTTTACCTCTGTAACAGAAAATCAGCAGTGCCAGCAGGGCATGAAAACAGCCCAGTTTATATATATTTGTCAATATCTCAATTTATGGTCAGGCATATTTGGGGAATTTGGAACAAAACTGAATGGTTACTGACTAGCCCCAGATTGATATTTTGTAATGGCTCTCCATGGCAGTTCAAGGAACTGTGTGGGGCATCGAAGCCTCTTCAGCTGCATCTTATCTTGTCCCACAAACACCCACTATTGATCAACTCAAGGAAAACACTTTGTTTGATTTTTGGCTTTTTTTTTTTGAGACAGAGTTTTGCTTTTGTTGCCCAGGCTAGAGTGCAATGGCGTGATCTCAGCTCACTGCAACCTTCGCCTCTTGGGTTCAAGTGATTTTCCTGCAGTAACTCTGTGATCATCTCACCCCTCTAGCTCCCATGCCTGAACCCCCACTGGTCCCACCACAGGGGATGCTCTTCCTACTCCTGTTCCCCTTTTACCTGGTATACTTAGAATCATCTTTCAGGTCTCAGCTGTGTGCCACCTCCTCCAGGAAGCCTTTTTGACTTTCTCAAACTGAGTAAGGTTCCTCCTGTAAGTTCCCAAGTTGCCTAAAATAAACCTTAGCACATTGCCTTGTACTTGTCCCTTGCAGCAGGTGATAAATTCCTAGACATTCAAGTATTATGTTTAGTTCACCAGTCATGTCCTCAGGGCCAAGCCTTGTGTCTGCCACAGAGAAGGTGCTCAGTATTTGTTGAATAAGTATTAGCTGGCTTCAAAGTGTCTAATAATTTGAGTTGAGGGTATATTCTGAGTTAATGAAATCTCAGGTTTTATATTATATATAAAAGTGAAAGCCAGGCCGGGCACAGTGGCTCATGCCTGTAATCCCACCACTTTGGGAAGCCAAGATGGGCAGATCACCTGAGGTTAGAAGCTCAGTACCAGCCTGCCCAACATGGCAAAACCCCATCTCTACTAAAAATGCAAAAAAATTAGCCAAGTGTGGTGGTGGGTGCCTGTAATTCCTTGGGAGGAATTAGCTACTTGGGAGGTAGGAGTATCTCTTGAACCCTGGAGGTCGAGGTTGCAGTAAGCTGAGATGGTGCCACTGCACTCCAGCCTGGGTGACAGATTGGGACTTGTCTCAAAAAAAAAAAAATTGTGAAAGCCAGGTGCAGTGGCACGTGACTATAATTCCAGGTACTTGGTAGGCTGAGATGGGAGGACATCTTGAGGCCAGAAGTTTGAGGCTGCTGTGTACTATGATCACACCTGTGAATAGCAATTGCACTCCAATCTGGGCAACATAGCAAGACCCAGTCTCTAAAAAAAAAAGAGGAAAATAATTAGTTCATGTGCTGATGTGTTATATTAATATTATTGTTGTGTTAAAACATCAAATATATATTTAGATACACAAATATTTTAGAATCATATAAGCACAAATTTTAAAAATTCTGTATTATTAAAAATGGAAAAAATAAATATGCAACAATCTAACAATATAAGCATTGTTTATTTTCCTCCAGCCCTTGTCTTTGGGCAACTAAATTTCCCCAAGTCCCAGTATGTGTTCTTTTTATCCTTTTACTTTTTTTTTAGTCAGTCTTGCTCTGTCGCCCAGGCTGGAGTGCAGTGGCAAGATCTTGGCTCACTGCAACCTCCGCCTCCTGGGTTCGAGCGATTCTCCTGCCTCAGCCTCCTGAGTAGCTGGGATTACAGGTGTGCATCACCACGCCCGGCTAATTTTTGTATTTTTAGTAGAGATGGGGTTTCACCATGTTGGCCAGACTGATTTCATACTCCTGAGCTCAAGTGATCCGCCCGCCTCAGCCTCCCAAAGTGCTGGATTACAGATGTGAGCCACTGTGCCCGGCCTCTACCATTTTACTTAGCATTACAACATCAACATTTTTCATGTTGGAAGCATGACCTTTGGAGCTAAAAGGAATGTTAGAAATGTTCCCGTCCATCTGCTTTATTTTTAAATATAAGGAAACTGAGGCTCAAAGCAGTGAGTGACTCCAAATCCCCCAAGAAAATAACCATTCTAGTTTCTTAACTTCCTGACCTGTGATGTCATCTTCCTGCCCTGAAGCCTTTGAGATTTTCATTTCTTTTCTTTCTTTCTGTTTTTTTTTTTTGTTTTTGTTTTTGTTTTTGAGACAGAGTCTTGATCTGCTGCCAGGCTGGAGTGCAGCGGCGCAATCTCGGCTCACTGCAACCTCTGCCTCCCGGGTTCAAGCAATTCTCCTGCCTCAGCCCCCCTAGTAGCTGGGATTACAGGCGTGCACCACCACGCCCAGCTAATTTTTGTATTTTTAGTAGAGATGGGGTTTCATCACGTTGGCCAGGATAGTCTTGATCTCTCGACCTCCTAATCTGTCCACCTGGGCCTCCCAAAGTGCTAGGATTACAGGCAAGGGCCACTGCGCCCAGCCGAGATTTTCTTAGACACTTTCTCTACTTTTGCATCTAAACAAGGAAAGTATCTTGTTTGTTTTTTGTTTTTTTGAGATGGAGTTTTGCTCTTGTTGCCCAGGCTGGAGTGCAGTGGCGTGATCTTGGCTCACCGCAACCTTCGCCTCCTGGGTTCAAGTGATTCTCCTGCCTCAGCCTCTTGAGCAGCTGGGATTATAGGCATGTACCACCATGCAGGAGTAATTTTGTATTTTTTTAGTAGAGATGGGGTTTCTCCATGTTGGTCAGGCTGGTCTTGAACTCCCAACCACAGGAGATCCTCCTGCCTCAGCTTCCCAAAGTGCTGGGATTACAGGTGTGAGCCACTGCGCCTGGCAGGAAAACACTTTGAAATGAGAATTCTGAAGAACAGATAGATCATAGTTGGACTTGCATGTAATCATTGGCTAGAGTTTAATGACATAAAACTTTATACTCCCATGGAATTCTCATACACTGGTGGTGGGAGGATAAATTAAATTGATACAACCACTTTGGAAAACTTGTTAGGACCATTTTGCAAAACTGAACATCTACCTACCCTCTGACTAGCAATTCCTTTCCTACATATACTTCCACCAGAAATGAGTGCTTAGAGCTGAGCATGGTGACTCATGCCTGTAATCCCAGCACATTGGGAGGCTTAGGCAGGGGGATCGTTTGAGCTCAGGAGTTTGAGGCCAGCCTGGGAAACATGGTGAAATCCCGCCTCTGCAAAACAAAACAAAATAAAGCTGGTCATTGTGGCTTGTGCTTGTGGTCTCAGCTGCTCAGGAGGCTGAGGCAGGAGGATCACTTGAACCCAGGAGTTTGAAGCTGCAGTGAGCCATGATTGCACCACTGCATTCCCACCTGGGTGACAAAACAAGACCCTGTAGGAAGAAGGAAGGAAGGAAGGAAGGAAGGAAGAAAAGAAGGAAGGAAGGAAGGAAGGAAGGGAGAAAGAAAAGAGATGAGTGCTTAGGTTCAACAAACATACACACAACCCCAACATCTATCCACAGTAGAATGGATAAATAACTATGATCTATTCATATAATAAAATACTGATCAACAATGAAAAACAATAAACCTCTGCTACATGTCAAATCATGAATGAGTCTAATAGACATAATGTTGAGTGAAAGACGCCAGGTAGGCTGGCACGGTAGCTCATACCTGTATTCCCAGCACTTTGGGAGGTTCACTTGAAGTGAGTATTTCAAAACCAGCCTGTGCAACAAAGTGAGACCTGGTTTCTACAAAAAGATATTTTTTTTGAGACAGGGTCTAGCTCTGTCACCAGGCTGGTGTGCTATGGCATGATCTTGGCTCGCTGCAACCTCTGAGCCCCGGGCTCAAGCAATCTTCCCGCTTCAGCCTCCTGAGTAGCTGAGAACAAAGACATGTACAACTATGCCTGGCTTTTTTTTTTTTTTTTTTTTTTTTTTTTTTTTTTTTTGTATTTTTAGTAGAGACAGGTCTCACCATATTGCTGAGGCTGGTCTCAAACTCCTGAGTTCAAGCAATCTACCCGCCTTGGTCTAATGAAAAAATATTTTAATTAGATAGACAAAGTGGCATGTGCCTGTAATCCCAGCTACCCAGGAGGCTGAGGCGGGAGGATCGCTTGAACCCAGAAGTTTGAGGTTGCAGTGAGCTATGATTGAGCCATTGCACTCCAGCCTGGGTGGCAGAGCGAGACCCTGTCTCTAAATATATATATATATATTTATATATATTTTTATATATATATATTTTTATATATATTTTATATATATATATTTTATTTATATATATATTTATCTATATAGATATATATATATATACACACACATATATATACACATACACACATATACATATATATATATGTATATGTGTGTGTATGTGTATATATATGTGTGTGTATATATATATATATATAGATATATCTATATATCTATATACACACACACACACATATATATATACACACATATAGAAGCCAAGAATAAAAGAGAACATACTATACCATTCCATTTATATAAAGTTCAGGATAAGACAAACTAATCTACTGCAATAAAAGAATAATGAGCCACGTGATGTGACTCATGCCTATAATCCCAGCACTTTGGAAGGGCAAGGCAGGTGAACAGTTTGAGTCCAAGAGTTTGAGGCCAGCCTGGGAAATATGACGAGACCCTCGTCTCTCCAAAAAGCACAAAAAAGTTAGCTGGGCATGGTGGCACATGCCTGTTGTCCCAGCTGCTTGGGAGGCTGAGGTGGGAGGTTCACTTGAGCCTGGGAAGTCGAGGCTGCAGTGAGCTGTCATTGCACCACTGCACTCCAGCCTGGGTGACAGAGTGAGATCCTGTCTCAAAAAAAAAATAATAAAAATAAAAAAAGAATAGTGGTTATGTGGGAAGGCAGTTATTGATTATAGGGAACACAAGAGAGTTGGTAACACTGGGGGCTGATAACATTCTATATCTTAATAGAGATATTGGTCACATGAGTGTTTACACATATAAAACTACATCAGGCGGTACACTTAAGATTGGTGTACTCTATGTGTAAAATATAACTGTAAACATATATTATGCTTCCTAAACGAGTACAATCTGAGTAAGTCTGTAGTCTTGTTAATTGCCAATTAATTTCCTGACTTTGGTAATGCACTTATAGTTATGTGAGGTGTTACCATTAGGGGAAGTTGGATGATAGGTACACAGAACCTCTCTGTACTATTTTGCAACTTCTTGTGAGTCTATAATTTTTTCAAAATATGGAGTTAAAAAATCTTATCCGTCCTATTTTTCACTTAAAAATCAGACAGTTCAAACATAGTATTGTTTCCATCATAATCCTTCTTGCCTTCAACCAAATTTATGGCTCAAATTCATTTTAAAGTAAATTTATTTTCTTTTCTAAGTGATTTCAGGCTTGCCGCTCCCTCCCTCTGTTCCTTCCTGCTTCCTTCCCTCCCTCCCTCCCTTCCTTCCTTCCTCCCTCCATTCATCTATCTACCTGTCATCCATCCATTATTAAATTCATCCTTCTTTCCTTTTTCCCTTTCTTCCTTCCTTCTTTTATTTTCTCCTTCCTTCCTTTCCTTGACTATCGTTGAATCTGGTCTGTGTCTCGTTTCTACCCCCTCCGGATCACCCCACCTCAATGAATCCCTGCTCTGAGAGGGTATCTCCACTTTTCTGCCCATAGGCTCTTAGTGCCCCACACCTTGGTGAATCTAAGAGCTAGGAAGTCTAGAAGTCTTAATTCTTGTCTCCTCTTTGCTCTAAACCCTGCTGACCTATGGGCAGGCCTTTAATTTCTTTTCTTTTCTTTTTTTTAGACAGAGCCTTACTCTGTCACCCAGGCTGGAGTGTAGTGGCACAATCTCTGCTCCTTGCAGCCTTGCCTCCCGGGCAGCTGGGATTATAGGCGCCCACCACCATGCCCAGCTAATTTTTGTATTTTTAGTAGGGACAGGGTTTCACCGTGTTGGCCAGGCTGGTCTTGAACTCCTGACCTCAGGAGATCCACCCACCTTGGCCTCCCAAAGTGCTAGGATTATAGATGTGAGCCACTACACCCAGCATAATTTCTAGGTCTGGGTTTACCTGTTTGGAAAATGGGTTGAATAATAGATGCCTCCTTCGCCAGGGTGTTGAACTTTAATTACTGTTTGCAGTGTTGCGTAAGAGAGGGGATGAAAGGCAGTTTTAAAGTCTGTGTTACTGGCATTAGTAGTATAGCTGAGGAGTTTGTGAGTTTGTAAGGTTGTTATAACTGGGAAAGGGCGAAAAAAGGGTTGGTTTTATATGGAAAAGCCTTACCCAGAAAACAGCCACAGATTCTTGTTAGTATAAATAGCAAGAACACGTTGTACCTCAAAGTACTTTGCAAATTTCACATTCTTCCATGCCTCTGGAAAGATAGAACCCACAATTCCAAAACTGAAAATAAGGAGTTTACCTGGGGTTAAGGCAGGAAATTCAAGAGCTGAGTTTTGGCTGAGGTTGTTCTCAGTTCTCGTCACAATTTACCAGAAAAAAGCATTTAAAGCACAGAATTCTTCAATTTTACCATCAATGCTTTTCTTTTTCTTTTTGCGTTCTGATCACATTTCTATCAATATTACAGTTAACAAGAATTTTTAGAAATGTACCATTTTGGGGGAGCACTTTATAAAGGAAAGGTTAGGATAAAATAAAAGGCTACAACTCAGCTCAAGCCTTCAAAGCATTTACCATCAAACCAGAAGATAAATGGGAGTGAGAGGCCTATATTTAGAGTTTACTTCGCAGTGACCTGTTATTAATAATAACTGCCCCCTTTGGAGTGTCCAAAGCCCTTTAAAATGCATACTTCATTTGATCCACCGACAGTGCTGGAATTACAAGCTCTGGTTTAAAGATGAGACTGAAGCTCCAACAGAAGTGACTTTTCTAAGGCTACAAAGCTGCCAAATGATGGCATTGGGACTTAAACTTAGTCTTGGGAATTGGAATGGCCTTGAGGAATCTGGTGGAATGATGTAGTGTGCTTTCCACTATACTGCTGTCCTAGTAGAACTCAAAGGAGAGCCCTGGCGTTTTGTCATAGGTTCAATGCTAGTCTGTGCCAAAGATCAATGCCATGTGGCATCTGATCAGAGAGGAGGTGTAGTGTAGAGGTTAAGGGTGTGGGCTTGGACTCAGAGGCTCTGGTTTTATTCCTGGCTTTTAGTGGCTATAAGGATTGGAGCATGTGACTTGACTTTGCTGAGCTTCAGTTTCCTCATCTGTTAAGCGGTTATATAATAACAATAACAATGTTTCCAACTCTATTAAAAGAGATAATCTATGAAGAGCACTTAGCACTGTGCCTGGCAGACATAAGCTTTGCCAAAAGCTATGAGGTGATCTTAGTAGAGAATTGAAAGCCTGGCCAGTGCACCTTAACCCCTGAAATGAACCATCTTGGGCTAAAAACTCAAAATAATTAAAACCTTATTTTGTTATTTTATTATTTAATTATTGAGACAGAGCCTTGCTCTGTCACTCAGGCTAGAGTGCAGTGGCGTGATCTCAGCTCACTGCAACCTCCACCTCCCGGATTCAAGCGATTCTCCTGCCTCAGCCTCTTGTGTAGCTGGGACTAAGGCACATGCCACCATGCCCAGGTAATTTTTTGTGTTTTTAGTAGAGATGGAGTTTCGCCATGTTAGCCCGGATGGTCTTTATCTCCTGACCTCGTGATCTGCCTGCCCCGGCCTCCCAAAGTGCTGGGATTACAGGCATGAGCCACCGCTCCCGGCCTATTTTATTTTATTATTGTTATTATTATTATTATTAATTCTTTTTTTTTTAAAGATGGGGTTTCACCATGTTGGTCAGGTTGGTCTTGAACTCCTGACTTCAGGTGATCCGCCCGCCTTGGCCTCCAAAGTGTTTGGATTACAGGTGTGAGCCACCATGCCCGGCCTATTATTGTTATTATTATTTTGAGACAGAGTCTCACTCTGTAGCCCAGGCTGGAGTGCTCACTGCAACCCCTTCTTCCCGGGTTTAAGCAATTCTTGTGCCCACCCACTTGAGTAGCTGGGATTACTAGTGTGCACCACACACCCAGCTATTTTTTTTATTTTTTATTTTTAGTAAAGATGGGGTTTTACTATGTTGGCCAGGCTGGTCTCAAACTCTTGGCCTCAAATGGTCTGCTTGTCTTGGCCTCCCAAAGTACTGGGATTACAGATGTGAGCCACTGTGCCCAGCCAGAACCCTTTTATTTTGAGATAACTGTAGATCTCTGTGCAGTTGTAAGAAAGCATATGGAGAGATCCCCTGAGTCCCTACGTCCTTTGCCCATTTTCCCCCAATGGTAACATCTTGTATAACTATAGTACAATGTTACAATCAGGAAATTGACATTGATATAATCCATCCACCTTATTTGGATTTCCCCAGTTTTATATTCATTCATTTGTGTGTGTGTGTGTGTGTGTGTGTGTGTGTGTGTCTAGTTCTGTACAATTTTATTGTGGGTGGATTTGTTTGACTACCACCCACAGTTTCATCACAAGGATACCTCCTGTAACCCTTTTATAGCTACAGTCTTCTCCCTTCCTTCCTGCCTCCTTAACTCCTGGCAACCACTAATCTATTCTCCGTCTCTATAATTTTGTCATTTCAAGAATGTTATATAAATAGAATTACACAGTATGTAGCCTTTCTTTTTTTTTTTTTTTT
>NW_016107573.1:2768909-2776355 GCF_001604975.1 Cebus imitator | reverse complement strand
AGCCTCCACCTCCCAGGTTCAAGTGATTCTCCTGCCTCAGCCTCCCAAGTAGCTGGGATTACAGTTGCCTGCCACCATGCCCAGCTAATTTTTGTATTTTTAGTAGAAATGGGGTTTCACCATGTTTTCCAGGCTGGTCTCACACTCCTGACCTCAGATGATCCACCCTCCTCAGCCTCCCAAAGTGCTAGGCTTCCAGGTGTCATGTACAGATTTTTGTGTGAACATTAAGTTTTTCATTCTTCTGGGATAAATGCCCAAGAGTACAACTGCTGGATATTGGTAAGCATATGTTTAATTTTTTAAGAAACTGTCGTATTTTTTCCAGACTGTTTTTGCCATTTTGCATTCCCACCCGCAATGTATGAATGATCTAATTTCTCTGCATCCTGACCAGCATTTGGTGTTACCATTTTTTTTTTCTTTTGAGACAGAGTCTCGCTCTGTAGCCCAGGCTGGAGCGCAGTGGCATGATCTCAGCTCACTGCAACCTCCGCTTCCCGGGTCCTGGTTCAAGCAATTCTCCTGCCTCAGCCTCCCGAGTAGCTGGGATTATAGGCATGCACCAATATGCCCAGCTAATTTTTGTATTTTTAGTAGACACGGGGTTTCATCATGTTGGCCAGGCTGGCCTTGAGCTCCTGACCTCGTGATCCACCCACCTTGGCCTCCCAAAGTGCTGAGCTTACAGGCGTGAGCCACTGCACCTGGCATTATCATTACTTTTTATTATTTTATTTCATTTTTGAGATAAAGTCTTGCTCTGTCACCCTGGCTGGAGTGCAGTGGCACGATCATAGCTCACTGCAGCCTTGACCTTTTGGACTAAGGTGATCTTCCTGCCTCAGCCTCTAGAGTAGCTGGGACCACAGGCATGCTCCACCACACCCACCTATTTTGTTATTGTTATTGTTAAGGACAGGCTCTTGCCATGTTGTCCAGGCTGGTCTCAAACTTCTGGTTTCAAGTGATCCTCCCACCTTGACCTCCCAAAGTGCTAAGATTACAGGCGTGAACCACCTGGTCTGTTTTTTATTTTAGTCATTCTGACAGATGTGTAGTTATATCTCATTGTAGTTTTAGTTTGCATTTCCCTATTTACTAATGATGCTGCGCATCTTTTTGTGTGTTCATTTTCTACCTGTTTATATATCCTTTCAGTGAAATGTCTGTTCATGTCTTCTGCCCATTTTCTAATTGGATTGTTGGATAGTTACTGTTGGGTTTGTCATTGTTTTAAAGATGGGGTCTTGTTATGTTGCCCAGGCTGAACTCAAACTCCTGGGCTCAAGCAAGCCTCCCACCTCAGCCTTCTGAGTAGCTAGGACTATGGGTGTGTACCACTGCGCCTGGGTTACTGTTGAGTTTTGATAGTTCTTTGTCAAGTATGTAGCTTACAAACATTTTCTCCCCATCTGTAGCTTGTCTTTTCATCTTCTTCACAAGCTCTTTCACAAAGCATCGGTTTTAAATTTTGATGTGGTACCATTTATTTATTTTTCCTTTTACGGCTTGTGTTTTGGTGTCAAGTCTAAAAACTTTTTGCCTAGTTCTAGATCCCAAAGATTCTCTCCTGTGTATTTTTCTTAAAAGGTTTATAGTTTTATGTTTTATATTTAAGTCCTTGATCCATTTTGAGTTAATTTTGATATATTATCCAGGTTCTCTTTTTTCCTCCATGGATGTCCAATTGCTCTGGCATCATTTGTTTAAAACACAATTTTTCCTCTATTGAGTTGCTCTTACACCTTTGTCAAAAATCAACTAGGCATATTTATGTGAGCCTATTTCTGAGCCAAGAACTCAAAGGAATTTTGACTCAAATATTGAACTCAGGTGAATAAAATATAAGAAATCAATCCACAGAGAGACTGAATGAAGACTAGTGTGAAATATTTATCAATCTAATGCTCTACGTAATTAAGTATGAAATTATAAGAAATTGACTATGAGTACCCTGATCATTTAAACATAGTCTCAGGGAAGTGGTTCCAATCAGCAGGGTGCATTGAAATAGACACTGACTTTGGGGCCAGGAGACCTGCAACTGAACTGGGATTCCATTATTTATCACCTGACCAACACTAAGCAGGTAAGTAAGTTAAGGAACCTCATGGAGCCTCACCTCCATCACTCACTGGAGATCATATTACTTGACTTGCAGGATTAATTTATGGACCAGCGAGATGGGAGCCTACAAAATGGCAGACACTAAGCTTGGTCCACAGTAGCTATAGCAGGTACAGATCTGAGAAATGATTTGGAGTTTTTATCTCATATTCTCTATCAGTACTCTCTCAATCACTGAAAAGCAAATATCCACTGTAAGTATAAAGCACATGTGTGGCTGGGCATGGTGGCTCGCACCTGTAATTCCAGCACTTTAGGAGGCCAAGGCAGGTGGATAACTTGAGGTCAGGAGTTTGAGACCAGCCTGGCCAACATAGTGAAATCCCATCTCTACAAAAAAATATGAATATTTAGCTGGGTGTGGCAGCAGGTGCCTGTAATCCTAGCTACTCAGGAGGCTGAGGCAGGAGAATCGCTTGAACCTGGGAGGTGGAGGTTGCAGTGAGCCGAGAAGGCACCGTCTCAGGAAAAAAAAAAAAGCGCATGTGCTAAGCAAATGTGCCCTGCAAATTCACTAGTTTCCTAGTCCTTTTTTCCAACCAGATGCTCTCAAACCCTTGACTTGTCTTATGGAAACTGGAGAGAAGTCAGGGCGTGGTGGCTCATGCTTGTAATCCTAACACTTTGGGAGATTGAGGCAGGAGAATCACTTGAGTCCAGGAGTTTGCGAACAGTCTGGGTAACATAGCAAGAACCCATCTCTTCAAAAACTGAAAAAATTATCCAGTTTTGGTGGCAGACCTGTAGTTCCAGCTACTTGGGAGGCCAAGGTGAGAGGATCATTTGAGTCCAGGAGGTTGAGGCTGCAGTGAGTCGTGCTCACGCCACTGCACTCCAGCCTGGATGACAGGGTGAGATACTGTCTCTTTAAAAAAAGAAAGAAAGAAATTGTAAAGATGCTACAAGTCCACACTATGGGTTGAGCATCTCTTCTGAGCATCAGAGCTTAGTGGGCTTCTCCTCAGGTCTGGCATTTAAGGGTCTCCATTTCAGCCTCCTCTTGGCCATTGAGTGATTCTGCAAATGAGATTCTCCTTTTCTTTCTCTGGACATCAGCTTTTCCCTAGAAAGGCAAAGACTTTGGTGCCCACCTCCCAAGGTGGCTTAGAAGGACTGAAAAGTCCAAAATGCAGAATACCTGGTAGATTTCCTCACACTGTACATGTATGAAACACTATTGAGCATGGCTTGGCAATCTACAGCTCAGGCCAAAATCCTGCCTCCACTCTTCCCTCCAGCTTGTTTTCATGGCTTGACAGCCGAGAATGCTTTTTACATTTTGTGGCACTGTAGAGGTTATTATAAAAAAGATGAAAGATAAAACGTTGGCAAGGATGTGGAGAAAAGGGACCTTTGTACACAGTGGGTGTTATTGTACAATAACAGTATGTTATGCAGCATATGCCCTGATAAGGGAGGACACAGTGGGTGGATTCTAGAAGACTCAACCTTAAAAAGTCACGAACATGGGAACCAGGGAGACAGATGGAATATGTACAATAAAAGGATTTGTGAGGCCCGGCCTGGTGGCTCCTGCCTGTAATCCCAGCACTTTGGGAGCTGAGGCAGGTGGATCACTTGAGATCAGGAGTTTGAGACCAGCCTGGCTAAAATGGTGAAATGCCATCTCTACTAAAAATACAAAAATTAGCTGGGTGTGGTGGCTTGTGCCTATAATCCCAGATACTTGGAAGGCTGAGGCACAAAAATCACTTGAACCCAGGAGGCAGAGGTTGCCGTGAGCTGAGATTGTGCCATTGTACTCCAGCCTAGGGGACAGAGCAAGACTCGGTCTCAAAAAAAAAAAAAAAAAGGATTTTTTTAACATTCAGAGACTTGTTGGAACAGGGTTGATTATTTCCTAGAGGTGCTGATAAAGGAATTTGTAATATTAAAATAATGCAATCATTATGGAATTCAGCCTGCACTCTGTGATTAACAACACAGCATTAAGTAATAGACTTTCAGCAAAGATTCTCTCCTTAGAATGGTGAGCCTGTCTCACAGAAAGATGCCCCAATAAACTCATACCTGCTCCAATTGGTTGGTTGGGGGAACAGGCCAGCTCTCTCCTGCCTCTGTATTTGCAGGTTCTTCATCAACGTTTTCTTTGATTTTTGCCCACTTAGCTCCTCCCCTTCCTTCGAGTCTCTGTATCAATATTACCTGGACCTTCACAAGTCTGTAGGTTCCGCTGAGCAACTGCTGCCGTAAATCCTGTATCTTCTCCATTAGAGCACTACCTGGACTTCTGTTGACTTTGTCTTACCAACTAGACTGTAAGCCTCAGGAGGGCAGGGACTCCTTTTGTGTTGTTCACTGTTGCATGGGCAGAGCTTGTCCTGGTGCTAAACAAACATTTACAACAAAAAGATTGACTAGGCCAGGCGCAGTGGCTCACGCCTGTAATCCTACCACTCCGGGAGGCCAAAGCAGGTACATTGCTTGGGCTCAGGAGTTCGAGACCAGCCTGGGCAGCACAGTGAAACCCCGTCTCTACTAAAATACAAAAAATCAGCCAGGCGTGGCAGCATGCACCTATAGTCCCAGCTTCTCGGGAGGCTGAGGCAGGAGTATTACTTGAACTGGGGAGGTGGAGGTTGCAGTAAGCCGAGATCACACCACTACACTCCAGCCTGGGCAACAGACCAACACTCCATCTCAAAAAAAAAAAAAAAAAGGATTAAGAGAGAATTTGCATCTCTTTGGACTCCTTCTCAGACACATTGGGAAACTGAGGCAGCTTGGCAGACTCTGTAGAGATGTGGTAGGGCTGGGAATGAAACCGAGATTGTCTGACACTAGGTGTGAGACTCTTTCTTTTTCTTTTTTTTTGAGACAGAGCCTCACTGTGTCGCCAGGGTGGAATGCAGTGGCATGATCTCAGCTCACTGCAACCTCCTCCTCCTGGGTTCAAGCAGTTCTCCTGCCTCAGCCCCCCGAGTAGCTGGGACTACAGGCGTGTGCCACCATGCCCAGCTAATTTTTGTATTTTGGTAGAGATGGGGTTTCACTGTATTGGCCAGGATGGTCTTGATCTCTTGACCTCGTGATTTGCCCGCTTCGGCCTCTCAAAGTGCTGGGATTACAGGCGTGAGCCACCCTGCCCGGCAGAGACTCTTTTTCATAGCCCTCAATCACTTCTTAAATTTCTTCCCAGTAGAGCTTCTGTGACCTTATTCTATTCTTTCTTGTCATCTTTGCAGAGGCTAAGACTGTTTCAGAGAATTACTTTATAACAAATGGGATCCAGAGTAGAAGAAAATTTATCTAACTCTCAGGGGCAGGAGAAATGCGAGCCTTTGGACCTTGAATTTAAATGAGCCAGCAAATCCTGGCTAATTCTCTTCCCTTGCTGGGTCCTGTCTGCTTCACATTCAGCAGGGGAGAAAGCCAGCCCGTGTCACCCATGATTTATGCCCTGCTGTTTGCTCTCTTCCCCTAGGACATTAAACACCCTGAGCAGAGGGGGAAGAGGTACTCTCAGGAGGCCTGGTTGCCAGACCAATGTCTGGAGGTGGGGAGCTCTCTGCTCTGTTGGGAAAAGGGAGGAGGTTGAGAGTTAAAAAAAAAAGAGAGAGAGAGACCCATGGGGCTTCAAGGGAGTCTCTGTCTGCCTTCACCTCTGCAAACACAATCGGCCTCTGAGCCAAGAGACCTGGGTGCTTGATTTACTCGTTTACTAAGTACCTTTGGGCAAGACTTTCCTCTCTCTGGGCCTCAGTTTCCCTGGCTGTCAAAGAAGGGTCTGGATGGTTTGAGTTCCTTACAGCTTCATGGATCTGGAGCTAGTTGGTGCAGCGACCTTGCATAGAGAGAGACAGTGTAGTGCAGTGGTTAAACACAGGGACTCCTAGGTGAGTTCTGACTCCAGTTCCACCTCCTACCTCCCACTATGAGGCCCTGGGAAAGTTCCTCACCGCTCAGAGTTTCATCTGCATGGTGAGGTTAATAGCCTTCCTCATTGGGTGGCAGGGAGCTAAAGCCAGGCTCTTGCAGTGGTGCTGGCACTGAGCTAGTACTTCATAAGAGTCGGCTGTTATTGGGACTGTTGTTCCTGAGATGGTCCTCAGTGGTGAGCTTGGTGTCCCTCAACCCCAGTTCTCTGCTTGGAGCTCACTTGGTGGGGGCAGGGCGTCTTCGTGGGCAATTGGAAGTTCTGGGCAGAAGGGAGGAGGAGCTATTTTCAGTGGGCTCTGGTTCTATTTGTAGCTGGTGAGCTGGCCCAGGCTGCGGGGAAGCTTTGGGCACAGCATGCTGGGCACTGTGTTGTCTCACATTGGAGAGGGGAGGGAAAGGAGAGGGAGGTCAAATGAAGAGGAGAAGGAGGGAAGCCACCCCCCCTCACCCTCCCATCCCTTTCTAACCTGTTCTTGACAATTTCATCTCCTCTGTCCTCCCTGGGGAAATTTAGAGGGGGCCCTGACCTTTTAAAGGTGGATTGAGTTTGTAATGCGAAGTGATCCATCAATATGGTGTTCCCAAACGTGTGACATTGATTTTTTTCCAGCTGAGTGGGACTTGTATCCCCAGCAGAATTTTGGGGTATTTGTTAAGGTGGGTGGTGTCTAAACCACCAAATACCTAAGTCATTTTTCAAAATGAAGAGGAAGCACTCTCATTTCCCCACTGGATACTGGGGCCGAACCTGCTGACTTCCTCTCCCCAAACTGTCCTCTACATGGCTAAGCAAGTTGCTTAACCTCTCTGGCCCTCAGTTCTTCATTCATGAAATGAGGCAGGGATGCCAGGGAGACACATTTGGAGCTCTTGCGTCATTTCCAGTTGCAATTCTGTGACTCCTTGATGCAATAATCAAACCAGGAGAGGCTGATCCTTTAATCAAAGGATGGCTGGTATAACTAGGAGGCTCCAAGGAGAGGATGGTATTCTACCCCATCATTATCTGGATGAGAAAACTGAGGCCCTGAAGGTGGGGTCAGATTAGGCAGTGAGTCAGTGGCTCAGCTGGGTCAGTAATCCAAGCCTTTTATCTCCCATTGCAGCAAAACCTCCCTGACACTGGACTGCAGGGTACCTCTTCCTGGGGGGATGATGGCACCCACATCTACTGAGTGCTATTATACTTTTGTACCTGTGTTAACTCATTTAACTCCCGCATTAATCCATTTTCCAGATGAAGATCACCCATATAGCAAGAAATGGTGACATCCAAAGCTCAATCAAACACTAGTTGAGTATTTCCCAGTGTCTAGTTGTTTGGGTATCATCCTCACAAAGTTTTGACATAATTTGCTTCATACCTTTATACTAATATTTACTTCCTACTTTTCTTTTTCTGTCTTTTTTTTTTTT
>NW_016107573.1:2764985-2767279 GCF_001604975.1 Cebus imitator | reverse complement strand
GATCTCTTGACCTCGTGATCCACCCGCCTCGGCCTCCCAAAGTGCTGGGATTACAGGCTTGAGCCACCGCGCCCAGCGAAGTTCTAATTTCATTCTTCTGCATGTTAATATAGTTTTTCTCAGCACCATTTATTGAAGAGACTGTCTTTTCTCCATTATGTTCTTGGCATCTTTGTTAAAAATCAATTGGCTATGAATGTCTGGATTTACCTGTGACCTCTCTGTTCTGCTCCATTGGTTCATATGTCTGTTTTTACGCCAGCACCATGATATTTTGAGTACTATAGCTTTGTTATTTTGAAATCAGGTAGTGTGATACCTCTGATTTTGTTCTTTTTGTTCAAGACGGATTTGGCTATTCAGTCTTTGGTGGTTCATATGAATTTTATAATTTTTTTTTTTTTTTTAAGACAAGGTTTCACCATGTTGGTCAGGCTGGTCTTGAACTCCCAACCTCAGGTGATCCGCCCACCTTGGCCTCCAAAGTGCTTGGATTACAGGCGTGAGCCACAACGCCTGGCCGAATTTTAGAATTTTTAAAAAATTTCTGTGAAAACTGTTGTTGGAATTTTAATAGGCTGGCATTGAATCTATAGATTGCTTTGAGTAACACAGATTATTTTAACAAGATCAATTTTCTCAATCCATGAACAAGGGATATCTTTCCATTTATTTGTCTTGTTCAGTTTATCAGTGTTTTACAGTTTTTAGTGTACAGCTCTTTTACCTCCTTGGTTAAATTAATTCCTAAGTTTTTTTTTTTTTTTTTTTTTTAGCCTTTGTGAATGGGATTGTTTTCTTGTTTTTTTTTTTGGACAATTTGTTGTTATGTTGTTAAAATACAGAAATGCTACTAATCTTTGTGTGCTGACTTTGCGTCCTGAAACTTAACTGAATTCGTTTATTAGTTCTAATGATTTTCTGGTGGAGTCTTTAGGGTTTTCCATATGTAAGATCATGTTGTTTGTAAACAGAGAATATTTAACATCTTCCCTTCTGATTTGGATGCCTTTTATTTCTTTCTCTTTCCTAATTGTTCTGGCTAGGATTTCCTGTACTATATTGAATAGAAGTGGTGAGAGTAGGGGCCCTTATCTTATTCTTGATCTTAGCAAAAAAGTTTTCAACTTTGTACCATTGAGTATATTAGCTATGGGCTTGTCATATATGGATGGCCTTTATTATGTTGGGATACATTTCTCCTATACCTAATTTGCTGAGAGTTTTATTATGAAAATATACTGAATTTTGTTAAGTGCCCTTTCTGTATCTATTGAGAAGATGGGATGGTTTTGGCCTTCACTCTGTTAATGTGGTGTATCACATTTATTGATTTGTATATTTTGAACCATCCTTGAATCCCAGGGATATATCCCACTTCATCATGGGTGAATGATCTTGTTAATATGCTGTTGAATTTGGTTTGCTAATAGTTAAAAAACACATAATTTTAAAAATATCATTGTAAATCCATGACATGTTAACATAAATGACATTTTTATGGAAAAATCTACATTTTCTCAAACAAAAAATTTCATGAGAAGGATGGCATTGTTTTTTTAACATGTTTGCCATTTTCCTTTCTTTTTTTTTTTTTTTCTTTTTTTTTTTTTTTTCCTCTTTCTTTCTTTCTTTACAAAGTTTCACTCTTGTTGCCCAGGCTGGAGTGCAATGGTGTGATCTCGGCTCACTACAACCTCTGCCTCCCAGGTTCTGGTGATTCTCCTGCCTCAGCCTCCCGAGTAGCTGGGATTACAGGCGTGAGTCGTGCCTGGCCTTTTTTTTTTTTTTTTTTTGAGACAAGGTCTCGCTCTGTAACTCAGGCGCTGGAGTGCTGTGGCACAGTCATAGCTTACTGCAGCTTTGACCTCCTGGGCTCAAGTGATCCTCTCACTCAACCTCCAGAGTAGCTGGGACTGCAGGCATGTGCCACCACACCAGCAAATATTTTAATTTTTTTTGTAGAGACAGGGACTTGCCGTGTTGCCCAAGCTGGTCTCAAACTCCTGGCCTCATGCAATCCTCCTGCTTCACCCTCCCAAGCAGCTGGGACTACAGGCATGCCACTGTGTCTGCCTTTGTCTCTTTGATAATAGCTGTTTTTTCAAATGTCATGTGAGCTCTCATTGTTTAATTTGCATTTCCCTGATGATTAGTAACCTTGAACAGTTTTTCATACACCTGTTGGCTATTTGTATGTTTTCTTTTGAGAAATGCCTATTCAGATCCCTTGCCCATTTTTCAATAGGATTATTTGTTTGCTCACTATTGAATTCTTTTTTTTTTTTTTTTTT
>NW_016107573.1:2754971-2764640 GCF_001604975.1 Cebus imitator | reverse complement strand
GGGGTTTCACCATGTTGACCAGGATGGTCTCGATCTCTTGACCTCGTGATCCACCCGCCTCGGCCTCCCAAAGTGCTGGGATTACAGGCTTGAGCCACCGCGCCCGGCCCGGTAATAGTTTCTTTAAAGTTTACTTTCATAAAT
The DNA here is from genome assembly GCF_001604975.1 of Cebus imitator. Taxonomy (NCBI): domain Eukaryota; kingdom Metazoa; phylum Chordata; class Mammalia; order Primates; family Cebidae; genus Cebus; species Cebus imitator. The sequence goes on along the minus strand of NW_016107573.1, from coordinate 2,764,496 downwards.
TCATATCAATGAATTTTTCCCACTAACACTAAATTTCACTGATCTACCATATATATGTGGTTTATATATATATATTTATATATATTACATATATATATATTTTAGATGGAGTCTTGCTGTGTCACCCAAGTTGGAATGCAGTGGCACAAGCTTGGCTCACTGCAACCTCTGCCTCCAGTTCAAGGTGCATGTGCACTGCCACGCCCAATAATATCATGCATTGGTCATATGGAAAATATTGGTTTACTGGGCTACATAGCTCTTCCAAATGTTGGCACATTTCATTATATGATATCAAATATTCGTTTTGCTAATATTACCAACCATCTCAGCAGATGAATTGGGAAGCTATATTGGGAAGATGTCAAGCTCATGGTGGGACATTTAAGTTTCCCAAAATTATAAGCTTGAATCTTATCATTGACAACAAATACTATTAGCTGTCTTACTAGATATGACAGCCTACGTCATACATTTTTGAGGAAATGTCTGCCAAAAACCCAAATCTGAGTAATTATAGTTTGCATATTGACTATTCTTTCAAGTAAAAATGGTATTTCCTTTTTAAAAAAGAGGCTAGCTCATCTTGCAACTCAAACAATTGCACAAGTGTTGTTCTTTGAGACCACTGTCCTACTTCTGTACACAGTAAACATGCTTTATGTATGGGAAATAAGTGCTTAATAGGTAGAGGGTTTTATTTTAGAGTGAGAAAATGTTTTGAAATGGGACAGAAGTAGTGGTTGGATGACATTGTGAATGCACAAAATTCAACTGAATTGTCCACTTAAAATGATTAATTTCATGTTATATGAATTTCACCTCAATTTAAAAAGTGAAAAAAAGTGCTTTATGTGTAATTTCCAATCCATCACACAGAATCGTAAAAATACTTATATTCAGGCTGGGTGTGGTGGCTCATGCCTGTAATCCTAGCACTTTGGGAGGCCGAAGCGGGCAGATCATGAGGCCAGGAGTTCGAGACCAGCCTGGCCAACATGGTGAAACCCCATCTCTACTAAAAATACAAAAACCAGCTGGGTGTGATGGCAGGTGCATGTAATTCCAGCTACTTGGGAGGCTGAGGCAGGAGAATTGCTTGAACCCAGGAGGTGGAGGTTGCAGTGAGCTGAGGTTGTGCCACTGCACACCAGCCTGGCGACACAGTGAGACTCTGTCTCAAAAAAAAAGAAAAAAACAGACTTGTATTCAAATATTAAAAAAAGACTTGTATTCAAATATATAGAAATAATAAAATAAATTTTTTTTTACTCTTTCATCAGTGGTTTTCTTTTTCTTTTTTTAAGATGAAGTCTCACTCTGTCGCCCAGGCTGGAGTACAGTGGCACAATCTCTGCTCACTTCAATCTCTGCCTCCTAAGTTCAAGTGATTGTCCTGCCTCAGCCTCTCAAGTAGCTGGGATTACAGGCAAGTGCCACCATGCCCAGCTAATTTTTGTATTTTTTGTAGAGATGGGTTTTCACAATGTTGGCCAGGGTGGTCTTGAACTCCTGGCCTCAAGTGATCTGTCCACCTCGGCCTCCCAAAGTGTTGGAATTACAGGCATGAGTCACCACGCCTGGCCTCATCAATGATTTTCTTAAGTGAAATTGGTATTTTGTTTACTACCAGTGTATGCTGGTGAAGAGTACAATGGCTACTAGTACATAGCATATCACTGCCTTAATTTGTGTTAAAGTGACACCAATTTTACAACCACTGCTTTTGCACCATTAGTACAAATGTCAACACAGTAAAAGGGGAAAATAATTTCTTAGTACTGTTATGAAAATAGTATGTATGTATGCATGTATTTATTTATTTATTTTAAGGCAGAGTCTCACTCTGTCGCCCAGGCTGGAGTGTAGTAGCACAATATCGGCTCACCGCAACCTCCACCTCCTGGGTTCAAGCGATTCTCCTGCCTCAGCCTCCTGAGTAGCTGGGATTACATGTGCCCACCATCATGCCCGGCTCATATTTGTATTTTTAGTAGAGACAGGGTTTCATTATGTTGGCTTGGCTGGTCTCAAACTCCTGACCTCATGTGATCCGTCCTCCCCAGCCTCCCAAAGTGCTGAGCTTATAGGCATGAGCCACAGTGCCTGGTCTTTGAAAATAGTTTTGACCCAACTAGACTCCTGAAAAAGTCTCAGGACCCTCCAGGGACCTGTGGATTATTCTTTGAGAATCACTGCTGTAGGCTCAATCAGAGTTGAAATTACCCTCCCCTACAGTAGGGTTGCAGTATGGTGTTTAGAAAATCCCAGGAGACTTTGAATCACAGCAACATGATTCAACTCTAGTTTCTGTCTGACCCATGGCAGATTGTTCCTCAAGGTCTGAAAACCATAGTTACTCCTGTCTGCTAGCTGGATTAGGATATTAAGGAGACGCTGAAGAGATTATGGGCTAATTCATACAAAGTGCTCACTGAAATGAGAGACATTTATCATTAAACAGTATTACCCAGTGTTAGGAATTCTGCATTTTGGGAGGTTGCGGGGCCCTTGCCTTTCAGGGGTCCCGCATGACTTCAGGAAGCCTCCAACCTCCAATCAGCCTTTCCATTTGTTTTAGGCTATTTCAGAGTCCCTGTGCAGATGGAAGAACATTTTCAGCTTTGAAGATAGGAAGGGGAGCAAGGCTGAAAGGACAGCAGGAGGAGGAGGAGAAGGTCAGGCAGGTAGAGGATCTCACCTGAAAAATAGGGCAGTGAGATGAAGCCTGGGTTGGTTCCCCTCTTTCCTTGACTCAGTGCACAAAGCTGGGGGTCTTTGTCTTCAGCCAAAGCACACAAGGATCCTGTCCACTGGTTAGGCTTTTCATGGGATATAAAACATTCTCAAACCCATTACCTCAAAGAACACTAACACGCTTCTATAAGGTAAGTAGGTTAGTGATTACCACCCTACAGGGCGATGAGGAAACCGACACATAGAAAAGGGAAATCAGAAGCAGGTATGTGGAGGCGCCAAGATTAAAATTTAAGTCTTTAGACACAGACCAGCTTTCTTTCTATTGTGTCTCCTTAGCTCCTTCCTCTTGAGGTGAATTTTCAAGGCCATGCTGCAGTTTTCTCTTTCTTATTTATAAATAATTTATTCAAGTCTGACTTAAAGGTAAGCAGGTGGGCAGCAGTGGGATGAGGCATAGTATAAAGTTGACAAGCATGCACTTGGAGTCACATCATCTGGATTTAAATCCTGACCTTTCCAACCTCTTCATGTGTAAAATGGAGGACAGTAACAATACTTGCCTATAGCATTGTTGTAAAGTTTACATTATTTTTAAATTAAATTAAATTAATTTATTTTTGAGACAGAGTCTCACTCTGTCGCCCAGGCTGGAGAACAGTGGCACAATCTTGACTGACTGCAACGTCTGCCTCCCGGGTTCAAGCAATTTTCCTGAGTAAGCAATTTGCATCCTGAGTAGCTGGGATTACAGGCACCCAGCACCATGCCCAGCTAATTTTTGTATTTTTAGTAGAGATTGAGTTTCATCATGTTGGCCAGGCTGGTCTCGAACTGCTGACCTCAGGTGCCCCCCTCGGCCTCCCAAAGTGCTGGGACTACAGGCGTGAGCCACTGCGCCTGGCTGAGACCTTGTCTCAAAATAAAAGAAAATATAAAAAATAAAATAAAAACTTTAAGTAATTCATCAATTTTTTTGTATTTTCTATTTCTTTTCCCATTCCATAAAGTCTGCAGTCATACAACAGAAAGGGAAAATCAGGACAGCCACATATAAATAAAGGTGCAAAGTTGAGGCAGGAGTGGACCTTAAGGGGCAAGAGGAGTTCACTACTGAGCTTCTCATTTAGAGCTGGGCTTTTTGGAAGCCAGAGTGAAAAGAGAGACACAATCAGCTGCATAACAGTTGTTAGAAAGTAGGAAGTGCACCATTTTTTCTCATAGTAAAGCAAGGGCTTTCCAAGCTTTGAGCTCTAAAGTAATTTCTTTCATTCTTTCTTTTTTCTCGCTCTAACACCCAGGTTGGAGATGCAGTGGCACAATCAGGGCTCACTGCAACCTCTGCCTCCCAAGCTCAAGCCATCCTCTCCCTCAGCCTCCCAAATAGCTGGGACTACAGGTGTGCACCACTACGCCTGGCCAGTTTTTTGGTATTTTTTGTGGAGACGGGATTTCGCCATGTTGCCTAGGCTAGTCTCGAACTCCTGAGCTCCAGCAATCTGCCCACCTTGGCCTCCTATAGTGCTGGGATTTCAGGCATGAGCCACTGTGCCCGGCCTAAAGTAATTTCTTACTTGAGATTTTATTTCAGGCTACTGTGTCATGCACTGGGCAGTACAGCCTGGTGGGTGAGAACAGCGTTTTTTTTTTTTTTTTTTGTCTGCTGGTTTGGGTTTGAATTTTGTTTTAATATGTGCAATTTATTCTGTGCTTCAGTTTCTTCATCTGTAACATGGAGATAACGGTGTCTACATATTAAAGTTGTGAAGATTCAACTAGATGAGTTGTATAAATAAATGTTAGCTGTTAGTTTTTTTTTTTTTTTTTTTTGAGACGGAGTCTTGCTCTGTTGCCCAAGCTGGAGTGCTGTGGTCCGATCTCAGCTCACTGCAACCTCTGCCTCCTGGGTTCAAGCAATTCTCCTGCCTCAGCCTCCTGAGTAGCTGGAATTACAGCCTCCTGACACCACACCCCACTAATTTTTGTATATTTAGTAGGGACGGGGTTTCACCATGTTGGCCAGGCTGGTCTCTAACACCTGACCTCAGCTGATCCACCTGCCTAGGCCTTCCAAAATGCTGGGATTACGGCTGTGAGCCACTGTGCCCAGCCAGCTGTTAATCAAGAAATTGGACCGCCTACTACTTACCTGTACAGTTCTAGGTGCTGGGGAAATAGTGGCGAACAAGACAAACAAGATCCTTATCTTCAAGTAGCTTTAACATTCTAGTGGAGTAAAAAGACAATAAACGTTGAAAATAAATTTCAGAAACTGGAATGGAAAAAATTTTATAACAAATGCAGGAATAGATTTCATTTGACTAGTTCTTCCAGTTTCCAGAAAAGTCAAGGCTAGAATGTTAAAATGCAACTCAGAGGAGGTGCATCTGTTAGGGCCTAAGGTAATGCAGTCCTGGTTTGTGGAATTCTGCAGGCTAGTGTGGGTAGGTTACAATTTTTTTTTTTTTTTGGGTTGTTTTTTATTTTGTTTGAAAAGTCACTTCTTCCCGCTGAGCTTTTGATTAGGAGCTGAAGTTGAATTCGTTTGAAATTGTATTCTGGACCGAGCACGGTGGCTCATGCCTGTAATCCCAGAGCTTTGGGAGGCCGACGTGGGGAATTGCTCGAGCCCAGGAGTTCCAGACCAGCCTGGACAAAATGGCAGAAACTTCATCTCTACAAAAAATACAAAAATTACCCGGGCATGATGTTGTGTGCCTGTAGTCCCTGCTACTCAGGAGGCTGAGGTGGGAGGATCGCTTGAGCCCAGGAGAAGGGGTTTGCAGTGAGCCAGGTGCCACTGCACTCCAGCCTGGGTGACAGAGCCAGACTCTGTCTTAAAAAAAAAAAAAAAAAAAAAGAAAGAAAGAAAAGAAAAATTGTATTCTGAATACAACTTCTAAAACACTAATTTACTTGCATTGTATTAAACTGGTTTTATCGTGATCACAGTTGCAGGCGAAAGATGCCACTATTTTTCTATTTTTCGGGTAAGTAGAGTGAGTCATGTCTTGCCCAGGGTTACAGAGCTTGGAAAAGATGCCTCCTAAATAAACCTGTAGGACCACCTTTGGTTTTCTTCCAAATTTTTTTTGTCATGTCTTTTCCTCCGCCCATTTCCCATCTGTCTAGCCCATCTTTCTCCGCTGGGCTTTTTTACGAGCCTCTCCCTAGCCGCGGGCATTAGTCTGGACTGCAGCCCCGCCCATCTCCTGGGGCGTGACCACCTGTCCAGTCCCCGCCCCCGTCCAACAGGGGAGACCCGCCTCCTTTCCCGGACACGCGGCTCAGCGCCCTAGCGTGCGCGCACGTCCCCGCTCGTCGCCCGGCTCGGCATCGGGAGCGCGCTCTGTGTGGCCGCTGCCGCCATGTTGTTGTGGTTGTGAGAAGGCGGCGGCGGCGGCTGCGGAGTAGCTGCGAGACGAGACGCCCTAGCGGCTAAGTCGCTGCTCCGCGCCGGCCCTGGCAGGGAGCCTGGTGGGGTGGCGGAGGAGGAGGCCGTGCCGTGGCGGACCTCGCCATGTCCTGCTGCCCGGTAAGAAGCCCACCCCCGTCCCCTGTCTCCTCGGGAGGTGAAGAGGAGCTGGAGGAGGGGCCGGCCTCGGCCTCAGCCCGGGCCAGGCGGCTATCACCCTCTGAGGAGGCAGTGGCCTGGAAGGGCTGGGGACTGCGTGCGGGGCTCGGGGAGGGGCGTCCCGGGACATCGCCGCTGCCAGGGGGTGGCGCTGGGAGTGGGAGTGGAAATGGGAGCTCAGCGGCCGAGCTTGGCCCGGACCCTAGGTGCGGGGGAGGCGGGGTCCCGGGCTAGGGCTGCCTTCCCGGACCTGTCGGAGATGGGCCCGTGTGGCTCCGAGTGTGGGACGTACCCTCGGAGCGCCCGGGGTTATTCCCACGGACTCCCGGGAGGTGGGTGTGCGCCCTTCGCCCCCTACCGAGTCTGTGGGGATCCGTCGTTGCCAGAGACTGGAGGTCGGGGGTCATGGGAGCCCCGGGGCGCACGGTGCGGGCCTGGGCCTTGTGGAAAGGAGGAGTGACCTCCTGATCGTGCAGCAGGACATCCTCCTGACCTGGTAGTACTTAGGTGGGAAGGATGGTTGGGGGCAGTTTGCGTAGCTCAGGGAACACTGGTCAAACTGCTCCGCAATTGTTTACAGTGTTATTTCTCCGGGAGAAATTTTGCTTGTTGTATGGCATTTCCGGACCCATAAGATTATATTGTTGGTAGTATTTTGGACTGGAAAACTTACGTCAAAATTAAGGGGTAGATTTTATGGTCACATTAATAGACTCCCCTAGAGTTTGATAATCTCACTTGTGAGTTTTGCACATGGATTACTGTTAGGTATTGATATTCAAATTCAAATGCCCTTTCCAGACCCAGGCCTAAATTCTTACCGTTGTAGTATCTTGATATCCACTTTGTTTTCTGACATCTTTTTTTTTTTTTTTTTTTTTTTTTTTTNTTTTTTGAGACGGAGTCTTGCTCTGTCTCCCAGGCTGGAGTGCAGTTCAAGCGATTCTTCTGCCTCAGCCTCCTGAGTAGCTGGGACTACAGGTGTGCACCACCACTTCCGGCTAATTTTTGTATTTGTAGTAGAGACGGGGTTTCACTATATTGGTCAGGCTGATCTCGAACTCCTTACCTCGTGATCTGCCCGCCTTGGCCTCCCAGTGTTGGGATTACAGGCATGAGCCACCACGCCCTGCCTGTGACATCTGTTTTTTCACAACCAAACCAAACAAAACTCCAAAACCGTATACTTTCTTAGTTGAGGTTCAACTTTCTCATATGTGAATGATAATGCCGTGAGAGGCCGGGGTTGAATTACAGGAGATGATTTTTTTTTTTTTTTTTTTAACGTCAAATGTTTGTGATTTGTCCATGGAGAGGTGGTGAGGACCTTATCCTTTAAGGTTCAGGGCTGTTCAGTAGGACAGGAGACATTGATGGCATGCAGAAAGTCTTCCCTTTATAGGGCCTGTGACTTGGATAGGCTAGAAGAACTTACAGAATGATACTTTTTTTTTTTTTTTTTGAGACGGAGTCTCACTCTGCTGCCCAGTCTGGAGTGCAGTAGTGCGATCTCTGATCACTGCAACCACCGCCTCCTGGGTTCTAGCAATCCTCCTACCTCAGCCTCCCAAGTAGCTGGGATTACAAGTGTGGGACACCACGGCCAGCTAATTTTTGTATTTTTAGTAGAGACCAGAGTTTCACCATGTTGGCCTTGCTGGAATTCCTGACCTCAAGTGATTTGCCTGCCTTGGCCTTCCAAAGTGTTGAAATAACAGGCGTGAGCCCCCAGCCAGAATGACGCTGTTTTGAGACCAGTATAGTATGTGATATTAAACTAAATTTGGAGGGTTCTAGAATTTTAGATTGGCTGCCTACAAAGACCTCTTTTGGTTCCAATTAATCCCTCATTTTCAGGTGACTCAGAGAACTTCAAGTGACCAACACAGTGGTACAGCCCTGCTTGTAGTTAATGGCCAGCCATAAAAGAACCCAAGTTTCTCAGCTCATAGCCCAGGTTCTTCAGTGGTTGTCTAGTTTAAGGCTGATCATTAGAAATGGTATGGACTACCTAAATTCTTCGAACTTATGCAGGACCTGATGAATTAAGATCTCTGAGGATAGGGCCTGGGAATACATCCTTACAAAGCTCCCTGAATGATTCTGGTCAGCAAGGCATGTGAACTTTTGCTTTAGGTTAGTGGATATTCCAAAGAAGTCCCATTAATTATGACTTCTCAGGGTGCTTTTGTTTATAGATCTTTAAGGATTTAAGAGGTGGAGAAGAAGGGGAAGCATGAGAAACTTAAAGAGATGCAAATTGAGCATCTCTTAATATGTAGGGGAAACAGATTTGTTGCCAAAAGTTAATTTGTGCACAAGAAACACACCTGATAAAATTCGATGCTGAATTATTGGAGATATACCGAATCCAGAGATATATTGAAGAATCCAGAGGAAATAAACAGAAAGAGAGGAAGCAAGTAAGCTCATAAAGGGGTCCACTGAAGATGCTTCTCAACATCATGGTTGCTTCTAAACCATCTGACTCAGATTTCTAGTGGAGGGTAGGATGAGTGTGTTAGCAGTCATCTGAGACCAGAGTTGTGAACCAGGAAGGGTTATTATGGATTGTGAAAAGTTCTTGAAATTTGCCACAGGCCATGAGGAGTGGTAAAGTCAGTTTAAAAATCTGCTGTAGTTCTAGTTAACACGTTCACACCTTCTTTATTAAAGTGGAATGCTGAGTTACCAAAGGAAGTATTCATGTTTTAGAGGAGGTGTGGTGAAGGTTGTTATAAGTTTGGAAGAGGTGGAAGAAAATGTTAGAGTGGTGTAGAGTGGTGAAGGACTTTGTAAATATCCTGTCAAATCATAGAGTAGTATTTTTAGAGAGTTGCACCCAGCTGTCCATTAGAAGAGCCAGAGGCCTTGTCTGTTTTGTTCCCTGATGTCCCCAGTACCCAGTGCAGTTATCAGCATATTCTGTGCCATCAGATATTTTTTTAGTAAGTGAATAGTATAGATACAGAAAAAAGAACAGTTATGGTAGTTTATAGCAGTTTTAATTATTAAAAGCTAATTGATGTTTTGCATTGGATTAAAGAGCAAGTTTTTGATCAAGTAGGGCTCTGGATAAAAAATTAAAAAAAAAAGCCAGCTTTCAGTGCTTGTTGTTTGGAATTTTTGAGATTCCTTTAAGAAATTGCTTTCTGCCGGGCACGGTGGCTCAAGCCTGTAATCCCAGCACTGTGGGAGGCCGAGGCGGGTGGATCACGAGGTCAAGAGATCGAGACCATCCTGGTCAACATGGT
>NW_016107573.1:2729419-2753826 GCF_001604975.1 Cebus imitator | reverse complement strand
TCTCGATCTCTTGACCTCGTGATCCACCCGCCTCGGCCTCCCAAAGTGCTGGGATTACAGGCTTGAGCCACCGCGCCCGGCCCTTTTTTTTTTTTTGAGTCAGAGTCTCGTTCAGTTACCGGGCTTGCATTGGCACAGTCTCAGCTCACTACAACCTCCACCTCCCAGGTTCAAGCGATTCTCTTGCCACAGCCTCTCAAGTAGCTGGGACTACAGGTGTGCACCACCATGCCTAGCTAATTTTTTGTATTTTTAGTAGAGACGGGGTTTCGCTATGTTAGCCAGGATGGTCTCGAGCTCTTCACTTCGTGATCTGCTTGCCTCAGACTCTCAGAGTGCTGGGATTACAGGCATGACCCATTGCCCGCGGCATCATAGCTATTTTTAATCTTAATTTTATGATATCATCAATACATCATGCTTTCATCTTTACTTTTGTATCTAGAAACAATATACCTTTTAAGTTTACATTTGTGTCAGATATTAAAAGTGAAAATTGTAGCATGAAAGTGGATAGAACAGTAAATCTTGGGTTCAAGCCTGGGTTGTATTCTTCATTAGCCATGTTGTTTTTGGCAAGCCACATAACCCCTCTGAGCTCCAATTTCCTCATTAGTGAAAGGAAGAAGAGCAACTTCTCTACTTTTCAAACACTGTGCCAGGCAGGATCAAATGGAATAGTGTATATGAAAAGTATTCTAAAAATGTAAGGGGTTGGTATTAGAATCCTATTTTATTTCTTGGAAGAATTGGCTTGTGAAGCAGTGGTAAACCTGGTACATGTTTTCAAGTGCAGAATTTACCAGTGTCACTGATAAGGCAACAGAAATTCTGCCTCTGTCCTCTGCCTGGAGAAACCTTTCAGCACATGTATCCTCTTTGCCAGTAGGTATAGTCACAATGTTTCAGGAGCTTCAGAGGAACCTGGGATGTCTCACATTTATGCCAATATCTGTACTTGGAATAGACTTGATAGATTTCACCCATTTTCTTATGTTGGAGCAGTGGTGGAAGGTGGTAGGAACAAGGAGTTCAGCATGTTCTGTGTAAAGTTTTAAGGCTGTGTTTTTGAGTAACAGGCGGCAGTGTTGTAGGGTAATGAAATCAATGTTCTTACTTAAAAAAGTATTTTGAAAAACAATATATTGGTGCATTGCATAAAGTAAAAGTAAATATTGATTTGGGAAACTTTTGTTTCCTTTTAAAAGATATGTTTATGTGTGTATACTTGGTTGCAGTGTAAAATGTATTTTTTCTTTTTAAAAATTATTATTTTCATTTTTTGTAGAGACAGGTTTTTGCTACATTGCCCACGCTGGTCTTGAACTCCTGGGCTCATGTAGTCCTCCTGCCTTGGCCTCCCAAAGTGCTGGGATTATAGACATGAGCCACTGTACCTGACCTAAAAGGTTATTTTTTCTTTTGGGTTGTGATTAAACTTTGTTGTAGTTGTTTAGGTATATAGTACTTGTGCAGTGTGGGTAGAATGACTGTCTATAAAATAGGTATGAAACAAATGAAAACAAAAGAAAATTGCGAAGGTGGGTTTCCTTAAAGTTACTCTGTTAGCGGTGAAATACCCCATGGCTTTGTTCTAAATTGTTGATTTAATGAACAAACCACATAAACTTATGCTATAATAATATTCTTAAGTATCATTTTCCCTTAAGGTTGAGTATGGAGTACTTGGTAACCACAGAGATATTGTTTTGATGCTAATAACTCAGATATTCAGAATGATTCTGTTACGACAGATTGTAGCAAGCTTTTCTAATTTCACCTATCTGGGGTCTAAATCTAATTTCTTTAGTAGTTAATACTTTTGTAACTTAGTTGCAGAAGAGGAATAGAAACTTACTTTGTTTTCAGAATTATTCATAGATTTATAGTCTGGAAAAGCATAAGGAAATTGTAAGTATATTGATAAATCATGATGTAACTGGAAAGAATTGGTATAAAGACAAGATGGTTAACTTGAAATAGGGTTGTTATTTGTTCGATGCCTATCATTTTTACATGAGATAAACCAAATATTAAGTATTTAGATTGATTCTACAAATGACACGGGAAGACAGAGTGTTTATAACGAGTTTCAGAAGTGATATAGGACAATAATTTGGAATTTTAACTTAATCTCATTTTAAATTCCAAAATGAAATTATATCTGATTATGAAAGCTACATAACTTTTTTTTTTTTTTTTTTGAAACAGAGTTTTGCTCTGTTGCCCAGGCTGCAGTGCAGTGGCATGATCTTGGCTCCCTGCAGCCTCTGCCCCCCGGGTTCAAGTGATTCTTCCGCCTCAGCCTCCTAAGTACCTGGGACTACAGGCATGAGCCACCATGCCTGGCTAATTTTTTGTATTTTTTAGTAGAGACAGGGTTTTATCATGTTGGCCAGGATGGTCTCAATCTCCTGACGTTGTGATCCACCCGCCTCGGCCTCCCAAAGTGCTGGGATTACAGGCATGAGCCACCGCACCTGGCCCAGGATAAATTCTTAAAAGTAGGTTTATTAGCTGGGCATGGTGGCTCATGCCTGTAATTCCAGTACTTTGGGAGGCCAAGGTGGGCAGATCACCTGAGGTCAGGAGTTCAAGACCAGCCTGGCTAACATGACAAAACCCCATCTCTACTAAAAATATAAAAATTAGTTGGATGTGGTGGTGGGGGTCTGTAATTCCAGCTACTTGGAAGACTGAAGTATGGAGAATCACTTGAGCCTGGGAGATGGAGTTTGCAGTGAGCTGAGATCAAGCCACTGCACTCCAGCCTGGGTAACAGAGTGAGACGTCTCAAAAGAAAAAAAAAAAGTGGGCTTATTGGGTCAGAGGGTATATGTGTTTTAAATTGGAATATACTCAAGATGCCCTTTAGATAGAATGTCTATTTGAAATTCCCATCAACAGCATAGTAGTATTCAATTCCATATATTTCTTGCTAGTGATTTCTCATCGTTAGCTTGTTGTTGTTGGGAGTTTAAAATAGTTTGAAACAGTTTTTCTGTTTCTTTTTCAGCATCAGGACTTACCTCCATAGCTTAACTCTGGGGAGGGAGCTGATAAAAATGAAAGTTCAGTGACAAGGGAGCAGTATAGACCAGTGGTCTTCAAACTTTTTGGTTGCTTACCCCATCACTAAAAAATTTTGAGGCCGGGTGCGGTGGCTCAAGCCTGTAATCCCAGCACTTTGGGAGGCCGAGGCGGGTGGATCACGAGGTCAAGAGATCGAGACCATCCTGGTCAATATGGTGAAACCCCGTCTCTACTAAAAATACAAAAAATTAGCTGGGCATGGTGGTGCGTGCCTGTAATCCCAGCTACTCAGGAGGCTGAGGCAGGAGAATTGCCTGAACCCAGGAGGCGGAGGTTGCGGTGAGCCGAGATCACGCCATTGCACTCCAGCCTGGGTAACATGAGTAAAACTCCGTCTCAAAAAAAAAAAAAAAAAAAATTTTGAGCATTAAGCAGGTTCAGTACATGGTCCTATGGTTCCAGCTACTTTGTTGGCTGAGGCAGGAGGATTTTTGAGGCCAGGATTTCAAGGCTACGGTTCATTGTGGTTGTGCTTATGAATATAGCCACTGTACTCCAGCCTGGGCAACATAGTGAGACACTGTTTCTTTAAAAAAAACAAAGCAAAACTGATGGGATGGGAAGAATGAAGTTAGGAAAAAATTGATACCACTTCATGTTGTTGCTTTGAAAAAAGAGAAATAGAAAAAAATTGAGCATCAATTTTTTTTTTTCTTTTTTTTTTTGAGACGGAGTCTCGCTTTGTTGCCCAGGCTGGAATGCAGTGGTTTGATCTTGGCTCACTGCAATCTCCGCCTCCTGGGTTCAGGCAATTCTTCTGCCTCACCCGAGTAGCTGGGACTACAGGTGCGTGCCACCATGCCCAGCTAATTTTTTTTGTATTTTTAATAGAGATGGGCTTTTACTATCTTGGCCAGGCTGGTGTCGGACTCCTGACCTTGTGATCTGCCCGTCTTGGTCTCCCAAAGTGCTGGGATTACAGGCATGAGCCACTGCACCTGGCCTTTTGAGCATTAATTCTTAATCCTTAGGTATTTAATTTGCAAAGAATAAACATAGTAACTGATTATTGTGGACTTTATAAAATGCAAACAAAAAATTAACCAGGATGATAATTAAAAATGAAGTTAAGATATTTTCCTTTTTTACCCTGGGGCATCTTGGGTACTCCTGGAGGTGTGTGTGCGTGCGTGTGTGTGTGTGTGCGCGCGCATATATATATATATATATATATATATATATATATAAAATGTATATATATTTTTGAGACAAGAGTCTTGCTCTGTTACCTGGGCTGAAGTGCAGTGGTGCAATCTTGGCTCACTGCAACCTCCATCTTCTGGGTTCATGTGATTTTTGTGCCTCAGCCACTCAAGTAGTTGGGATTACAGGTGTGTGCCATCATACCTGGCTAATTTTTGTATTTTTTTAGTAGATACGGGATTTTGCCACGTTGGCCAGGTTGGTCTGGAACTCCTGGCCTCAAGTGATCTGCCTGCATCAGCCTCCCAAAGTGCTGGGATTACAGTTGTAAGCCACCGTGCCCGGTCTCCTGGAGGTATGTTATACTTGCTTTGGCTGCTACTGCTTTAGACTCCTAAGGTTTAATATTGGGCATTTATAGATGCTTGTTTTTAGGCATTTCACTAGTTTTGCAGATGGCCCAGTTTAGTTGAATTATGAATGCCTTTAAACTATCCCATGCTAGGCTGGGTGCAGTGACTCATGCACTTTGGGAGGCTGAGGTGGGTGGATCACGAGGTCAGGAGATTGAGACTATCTTGGCTAACATGTTGAAACTAAAATACAAAAAAATTGGCCAGGTGTGGTGGCTCACACCTGTAATCCCAGCACTTTGGGAGGCGGAAGCAGGGGGAGTTTGAGACCAGCCTGATCAACATGGAGAAACCCCCATCTCAAAAACAAACAAAATATAAAAATATTGGCTGGGCATGGTGGCACGCACCTGTATTCCCAGTTACTTGGGAGGCTGAGGCAGGATAATTACTTGAACCCAGGAGACAGAGGTTGCAGTGAGCCAGGATCGTGCCACTGCATTCCAGCCTGGTTGACAGAGTGAGACTCCATCTCAAAAAAAAAAAAAAAAGTTCCATGCTCTTGAGAGTCATATTTGCAATATCTGCAGTAAGGGCAAAAATAAATTTAAAGCATCAGTTTGATACTTTTTGCATTGTTGAGGTGGCTGAATTTGAATAGGGTGAATCATAGGATAAGAATCAATGCAGTCTATTTCTTTTCAATATGAATAATTAATATTGTGTAGAGCATATTTTTAAAAATTACGTTTTTTGGAAAGCAGTTTGGCAGTAATATATATCTCTCTGTTTTTAAAGAGGTTAGGTCTTAGAGACTGAGTGAAGGGATGAATAATTGCTACTTGCTCTCCTTTGCTCTCAAAGTAACACAATTGCCGGGCGCGGTGGCTCACGCCTGTAATCCCAGCACTTTGGGAGGCCGAGGCGGGTGGATCACGAGGTCAAGAGATCGAGACCATCCTGGTCAACACGCTGAAACCTCGTCTCTACTAAAACTACAAAAAATCAGCTGGGCATGGTGGTGCGTGCCTGTAATCCCAGCTACTCAGGAGGCTGAGGCAGGAGAATTGCCTGAACCCAGGAGGTGGAGGTTGCGGTGAGCTGAGATCGCGCCATTGCACTCCAGCCTGGGCAACGAGGGAAACTCCGTCTCAAAAAAAAAAAAAAAGTAACACAATTAACCTGTCACTAACTCTATTTGGAATAACCTGAGCCTGTAACAAACTTTCTATGATGATTCTTAGATTAAAATATAATTTTTTCTTGAATTTGAATAAGTTGCTTTTAATTTGTGGCTGCCTGCTTCTCAACCCCCATAAATTATGAAATTAGGAAACAAGGCCTTTTGTATTAGAAAAAAATGAGTCTTTTCTCCCCCGTTTTGGGGAAATTAGTTTCAGTTATTTCATACGGGTCATTGGCAGAGAAAGATAATATTAAAATCTTAGAGACTGTGAAAAGAGATTATATTAAACAGCTTGAATGATTTTTTTTTTTTTTGCCATTTAAAAGAAGTGAGGTAATTTGTATCGAAGGTGATTGCTGTATACAGTGCTTTGCACAAAAGGCTACATACCCTTTTTACCTTAGGTAACATGACTTACAAGCTACTTTCACATACTGTAAACTGTCAATATTTATAGACTAACTGTTTAAACTTCTGCATTTTTATTTACACCTGTAAATAAGTTATAGCATTATAAAACCAACACTTACTTTTTCCATAGTTAGATTGTTCCTTCAGCTGATGTGCACAGAAAATATTTTTGTGGAAGAAGTCATGAATTTTAGATTAACCTTTCACATATCTCTTTACTTTCTCTTAAGATACTTTAGTGGTGACAAAAAATACTCTTAATGTCATTCCTTTCGCTGTTTGTGTAACTCCTATGGCAAGACTGTATATTTGTGTATATATTTGTATGTATATATGTATATGCACATTTGTATATATGTATTTGTTTATTTAGTGGGCTGCTGTTTATAAAGAAAATGTACTCATTAGTTGGTCTTTGCATACATAATGGTTCCCAAAACATGGACTCTATGGTTTGCTGTCTGTGAATGAAAAAGAGCAGGTATGATTCCCCTCATCTTTGTTATTCTCTTCAGTTTCCTGTACATATGGTTGACCTACTCAGCAGTAAGTATAACTTCTTTACACTGAAGAAAATTAGTCTTCCAAAAAGCTAGTAGGCTACTTCCCCCTTGTTCTACAGTACTTAAAATCCTGTTTGGTAAATGAACTAATATACTTTTATATACAGAGGAGACCCTGGATGGCCAGGAATGGAAATAATAGTAGTGATTAATTTCTCTCTTGTGGGATAATGTGACTTTTTTGCTTCTTATTCTTTTATAGTTTCTCAGTTTTCTAAAATGAGCATGTATTACTTTTCAATTAGCAATAATCACACCTCGGATAAACCTCATTGGCTACGATACTGCCACTGCACAAAGCTATGTATTACTTTTATAAGTAGGAAAAACTGGTATTTTATTTTATTTTTTATTGTTTAAGATGGAGTCTCACTCTGTAACCTAGGCCGGAGTGCAGTGGTGTGATCTCAGCTCATTGCAGCCTCTGCCTCCCAGGCTCAAGTGATTCTCATATTCAATCTTCCAAGTAGCTGGGATTGCAGGCACAAGCTACCACAGCTGGCTAATTTTTTGTGTTTTTTTTAGTAGAGATGGGGTTTCACCTTGTTGGCCAGGCTGGTCTTGAACCCCTGACCTCAGGTGATCAGTTGACCTCCCAAAGTACTGGAATTACAGGTGTGAGCCACCATGCTCAGCCAAAAACTGATACTTTAAGTCTTTATATTTCATTGGATGTCTTGTGAAGGTTTAAGTCACAGTCACCATTGAAGAAGTGGCTGATTAACTGGCTCCAGTTCACAAGAGGAGTGGCAGCTGTAGGAAGTAGTATGGGAGGAATGAGGCAGGTAAGCTGATTTGAACTTTATCCTTGTGAACTCCACTATGACTAAAGACATTCTGGGATTTGATCACAATTAAACACAAGAGGACTTAGCTATCCAGTTTTTCTGTTTATAAGCTGATTGAGAATGTTGAAGGACACCTTAAGAAAAATCAGTTTGTATGGACTCTGTAAACACAGAACTCAGCTCGAACTCCCAAGTTCTGTGTCTCTCTGTGTGTGTTGTGGTGTGTTTTAACTATCAAGTGGAGTTGTGGCAACTCAGATGGGATGTGGTTTATATTAATACGTCTAATATGGATTGGAAGATATTTAGGCAAATGATTTTTATTATGACAGTATAGACTCATTGGAGTTTTGGTGTTAATATACAGCTGGGAGTTGAGCCAGTCTAAGTTTGTATACTCATCTGGTGATATTTTAGGAAGAGCTATGTCATATATCCTCTAGAATTTAAGTGATTAGAGCCTGTTGGCTTTTGCTGTTAGTTTACTGCACACTTATAGTGCATTAAATGCTTCTGTGAATGGAGAATATCATTCAAAAAGGTTAGATTTCTGGGTTAAGACATTTGTTATTATCTGGCTTTACTTTATTCTTTTAAAGAGTAAGAATAGCTGGGCGCAGTGGCTCATGCCTGTAATCCCAGCACTTTGGGAGGCTGAGGCGGGCAGATTTCAAGGTCAGGAGTTCGAGACCAGCCTGGCCAACATGGCGAAACCCCATCTCTTAAAAAAAAAGGAAATGTAAGATTAGGCCAGATGTGGTAGCTCATGCCTATAATCTCAGCACTTTGGGAGGCCAAGGTGGGCAGATGAGGTCAGGGGTTTGAGATCAGCCTGGCCAACATGGTGAAACCCTGTCTCTACTAAAAATACAAAAATTAGCTGGGCTTGGTAGAGAGCATCTGTAATCCCAGCTACTCGGGAGGCTGAGGTAGGAGAATTGCTTGAACCCATTAGGCGGAGGTTGCAGTGAGCCAAGATTGTGCCACTGCACTCCAGCCTGGGTGACAGAGGGAGACTCTGTCTCAAAAAAAAAAAAAAAAAAAGTTGAGGAGCAGTTGAGGTAATAAACGTAGGTTGGTGCAAAATTAATCGTGGTTTTGGATTGCAAATTTAAATTATTTCAACTAGGCCCAAACATATCTTTATTAATCAAAATAGGAACCATTACAATCAACACATTTTTGCCAACGAGAAATAAGTTTGTTTATTCCTGTAGTGTAAAAATCTGTGCTTTGAAATTTGATGAACTCTTGGAAAGTGTTTTATGCATACTGCTGGTTGTGGAAGCATTTTCCCTGCAAAAATTTTTCTAGATGCTTGGAAAAGTGGTAGTCGGTTGGCGAGAGATCAGTTGAACATGGTGGATGAGGCAAAACTTCGTAGCCCAGTTCATTCAACTTTTGAAGTGTTGGTTTTGCAATGTGGGGTCAGGCAATGTGGGGTCAGGTGTTGTTGTGGAGAAGAATTGGGCCCTTTCTGTAGACCAATGCCGGCTGCAGGTGTTACAGTTTTCGGTGCATCTCATCGATTTGCTGAGCATCCTTCTCAGATGTATTGGTTTTGCCAGGATTCAGAAAGCTGTAGTGGATCAGACCGGCAGCAGACCACCAAACAGTGACCATGATCTCTTTTTGTTGCAAGTTTGGCTTTGAGAAGTGCTTTGGAGCGTCTTCTCAGTCCAGCCACTGAGCTGATCTTAACTGTTGTCGTATAAAATCCACTTTTGTCTCATGTCACAATCCGATCAAAAACTGGTTTGTCATCGTTACAAAGAACGAGAAGAACAACACTTCAAAACAACGATTTTTAAAATTTTCTGTCAGCTCATGAGGCACCCACTTATCAAGCTTTTTCACCTTTGTTTCACCATGTTGGCCAGGCTGGTCTTGAACTGACCTCATGTGATCTGTCCATCTTGGCTCCACAAAGTGCTGGGATTACAGGGGTGAGCCACTGTACCTGGCCTGTATTTGTTTTTAAAAATTAAAATATGCAACCAGGCGCGGTGGCTCATGCCTGTAAACCCAGTACTTTCAGAGGCCAAGGTGGGCAGATCACCTGACATTGGGAGTTTGAGACCAGTCCAACCAACATGGAGAAACCCCATCTTTACTAAAAATACAAAATTAGCCCAGCCTGGTGGTGCGTGCCTGTGATCCCAGCTATTTGGGAGGCTGATGCAACAGAATAGCTTGAACCCAGGAGGCGGAGTTTGCGGTGAGCCAAAATCATGCCATTGTACTCCAGCCAGGGCAACAAGAGCAAATTTCTGTCTCCAAAAAAAAAAAAAAATTGAAATATGTATACAGCTGGAGTCCCTTTTGTCATCCTCTTAGATACTATTATGCAAAAGTTATTTGTCTTTTTAGCCCATGCACTTGTATTCTTCCTACAAATATCTATATATATTTATTACTGTTTCAAATATATATATTTTAGAATGTGTACCCAGCACCCAGTAGGTAGTTTTGAACCCTTACTTCTTCCCATCCTTTCCTCTCTGTTAGTTCCCTGTATCTATTGTTCCCATGTTTACGTCCATGTTTACCCAATGATTAGCTTAGGATGCTGATCTCCAGCTGCATGCATGTTGCTACAAAGGACATGATTTTGTTGTGGTTGCAGTGAACCTTTGGGTAAAGAAAATTTACAAAAGTATCTCACATCCTTTTTTTAAAAAATGAAAGTAAATAGTAGTAATTTATAGTTCAGATCCACTTTATAAGTGAGTCACTGATAAAGACAATAATTACACACTTTATAACATTTCCTTGATGTGGCAAATTTTTCTTGTTTTGTTTTTGTTTTACGTGAGTTAATTTGGATGAGACTTTCTTGAATTACTTACATTTATAACATTTATCTCCAGTACGGTTGAGATGAGGAGCCTTCAATCCAACAAAGTTGTATACATACATTCATGGAGATGACACTTAGGTTATTTAATCAGGAAACACTCATACTTGTCCACGTGTAGATGCTACATGTGGAGTTAGTCCTATTCTTTGGAAATTTCACCATGTTGCCCTCGCGGGTCTTGAACTCCTGAGCTCAAGTGATCCTCCCACTTTGGCCTCCCAGAGTGCTGGGATTACAGGCGTGAGCCACTGTGCCCAGCCAGAAATGTTATTTTAATTCTATAGTATATAGTATATGTCATTGTGATTACAGTATATGTTTATTCCATAAGCAGCAAATTGACTCCTTCAACAGTTTTAATAATTTTCCAGTTGTTTTGTCTTTAGTTTCCCAGGCAAATAATGCTGTTGTCTTCAATCACATTATTGATTAGTTCATCCCATTTTTCATATTGATCTTTTTTTGGATATTAAATAATACAGACTGCTGTAATAATAAAGATGGAAAGCCTCACCAATTTGCATGTCATCCTTGTGCAGGGACCATGCTAATCTTCTTGTGTTGTTCCAGTTTTAGTATATTAGCTGCTGAAGCAAGCACTCCATTTCTGTAAAGCTTAAAAAACAGACAAAACTAACAGATGGGAATGGAAATCAGAATAATGGTTATCTTTAGTGGTGAGGACAAGGGAGATTGTGGGTGTGCTGGTAGTGTTCTGTGTCTTGATCTGGGTTATGATTTTATGGTTGTGTTCTGTTTATGAGATTCATTGAGTAGTAGACTTAGGAAGTGTGCACTTCTTTGTATGTATGCTATACCTCAGTTAAAAACTTTTGCCTCTCACAGAATTTTAAAGAACATAATCTGCTGAGTTTGTCTCCTTTTAGCTTTTGATGTAACTTTTCCACTACTTCACTTCATGTATGAATACACTTAATGATAAGTAAGCCATTTAGCCTTTCTATTATGATACAAAACAAACATGCAGAAGAGTGCACAAATCAAATGTATAGCTTAATGAAATTTTAAAATTATTAAATTGGAGTTTTTTTGGGTGCATTATACCCGTATCTTTGTTAGGAGGGAAGGAGTTGGTGGAGGGCTAAAAGTTTTGGAGACGACAAAGTTTTAAGGAATCTCAGAATACCAAATCCTCATCTTGGCTCTGCCTTCACATTACTGTTTCTTTGGATAAGTCATTTAACTTATATAGACCTCACATTTTTTTATATAAGAAGTATAATACTTAACCTTTCTTTTGCAAACTGAACTAGGTAGGTGAATTCAGGTAAAATAATAGGAATATAGAATAGTATTACTAAATAGCTCTTTATTTAGACCATTGAATTTAGGCCATTTACCTTACAGAGCAGAATTGTGATATACAAAGACTACATAGCTGGTGATTATTGATATCATTTATTTATATTAGGTTAATACTGAGGCTTAATTAACTGTGCCACTTATCACCCTGTGATTTATTATAATACATGTATTAACTCATTTGATAGTCTAGGACTATTCCCAGAGGGTGGTGAAATTATTCCAATTTTACTGATGAGACAATTGAGGCAAAATTAGGTTAAATAACTTGCCTAGGTGGGTTGAGATCTTGAGCCTGTGCGTTAAAAAAATTTTTTTTTGAGAAAGGGTCTCACTCTGGTCTCACCCAGGCTGGAGTGAGTGGCATAATCTTGGCTCACTGCAGCCTCTGCTTCCAAGGCTCAAACCATCCTCCTGCTTCATTCCCCCAAGTAGCTGGGACTGCAGCTGTGTGCCACCACACCCTGCTAATTTTTTTGTGTATTTTGAAGAGGTGGAGTTTTGCTACATGGCCCAGACTGGTCTCAAGTGATTTGCCTGCCTTGGCCTCCAGAAATGCCAGGATTACAGGTGTGACCCATTGTGTCGGGCCTAAGCTTGTGCTCTTTTTTGTTTATTCTGCCTAGTTAAGTGAAAGCACTTTAAGACTTTTAGGCAAATGTTAAGATTTTATAATAATCTGTTAGTTTTTGCAGTAAAAAATTTGGTATTTTGGACCAAAATTAGAAGAAGAGTCTCCTAATTTGTTTTGACCATCGTGATCCTGGAAAAGATTGATGTCAGTATTTATTACTTGGATTTTATTCCCTTCTTAACAAAGATTATTTTCTCCAAAAATGACTTGGATACAAGCACTAGGTAGTTTTCTTTAAAAATATATGTGTATTTTAATCTTAAAGGATTTTGTGACTAATTTACAAATACTGTTTAATTTTTAGGCAAAATGTTAATGGGAGGGAGTTTTCAAACTTGGAGGCAGATCGGACCAAGGCATCAGTGGTTTAAGCAGCATTTGGTCTTGGTATTAGAGCAATAAAGATTCTATCATGTATGGTTGAAAATTATTTTTGTTAAGGTATATTTGAGTATGGTTCTGTGAGGTTGGGAAACACTTCTAGTTGTGCAACCACCATGATAATCAAGATATAGAGTAGTTCCTCAAAAAAATTTCCTCATGACCCTTTCTATAGTCAGCCCATTTCTTCACCTTTAGTCTCTGGCAACCACTGATCTGTATTTTCTGTTTTTTTTTTTTTTTTTTTTTTTCAGAAGTCCATGTAAACAAAATCACTCAGTATTTAGCCTCTTTGTTTTAATTTTTGTTTAATAGAAATGGGAGGTCTTGTTTTGTTGTCTGTGCTGGCCTCAGGCTCCTCATCTCAAGGGATCCTCCTGCTTGGCTCAGTATAAGGCCTATTGAGACTGACGTCTGTTATTTAACCTAATGTATTTTGAGATTCATCCATGTTTTTATGTATCAGTAATTACTTTTTGTTGCTTAGTGGTATTCCAGTGTATGGATATACAACAGTTTCTGTATTCATTCCCCAGTTCATTTGGTTGTTTCCAGTTTTTGGTAATTATAAATAAAACTGCCATAAAAGCATTCATATGTACATACATACACACGTGCCTATGTATTTTTTATATGGTTTAAAAAATATGGTACCTAGAAGTTTATTTTTATTTTTATTTATTTATTTTTTAAAGATGGGGTTTCACTGTTTTGGTCAGGCTGGTCTTGAACTCCCGACCTCAGGTGATCCGCCCCCTTGGCCTCCAAAGTGCTTGGATTACAGGCGTGAGCCACCGCGCTCAGCTGGTGCCTAGAAGTTTTATAACTTTACTACAGAACCTGAAAAAGGTGGTTATTTTCACAGAACATTGTAAATTGCTTAGTAAACTTTGTCCCCAGAAAAGCTTACTCTGGAATGAGACTAATCTGTTTGTGTAAATAATCTTGTAGTATAAACTGTAAGCCATTAGAATTTTTTTAAATTAAAGAAGTATGCACACATACTTATTTAATGGGTAAATTTATATATAAAACTCCTTAGTGCATAATTTTATATTTTATGTTTTTAGTTGCTTTTAAATTGTGAATCATTGACTTTTGTGTTCTTCCAAGTAATAGGATGGTTATGTAATTGGTTATGAAATTTCATAAGTAAAACATATTGGGAAAAGATTTTAGCATTACAGAGTTCCTTTTTTTCCTTCTCTCCCCTCCCCCAAGATGGCTGGAGGTATTAATATTGTTAACCAGAGTTTCATGTGAACAAGACATAAAACTTAGGTTGATTAGCTACTTGAATAAATTATCTTCTTTGTTGTGGTAGTGAGCTTTCTTTTTGCAGCAATATGAGGCCAAGAGAAATAGATGAGACTTTTTTACCTTAGAAAAGAGATTGCAGGCTGGATGAGGTGGCTCATGCCTGTAATCCCAACATTTTGGGGGACCGAGGAAGGCAGATTACTTGAGGTCAGGAGTTCGAGGCCAGCCTGGGCAACATGGTGAAAACCTGTCTCTACTAAAAACACAAAAATTATCTGGGTGTGATGTCATGTGCTTGTAATCCTAGCTACTTGGAAGCTGAGGCATGAGAATTACTTGAACTCAGGAGGCAGAGGCTGTAGTGAGCTGAGATTGCGCCAGTGCTCTCCAGCCTGGGTGAC
The DNA here is from genome assembly GCF_001604975.1 of Cebus imitator. Lineage (NCBI taxonomy): Eukaryota > Metazoa > Chordata > Mammalia > Primates > Cebidae > Cebus > Cebus imitator. The sequence continues at coordinate 2,739,430 of NW_016107573.1, read as the reverse complement.
AGAGTGAGACTTCATCTCAAAAGAAACGAAAGAGATTGCAGACAATTTTTGCAAGTTAATTTTTTGAGGTTCCAATTCTAACCCCGAGGACTACAGAGGCCATAGGTGGTTTGACGTTTCAGAGAATAGTAGTGTTTTTGATTTTCTTTCTTTCTTTTTTGTTTGTTTTTTTGAGACAGGGTCTTACTCTGTCACCCAGGCTGGAGTGCAGTGGTGCAAATCATGGCTCACTGCAACCTCAACCTCCTGGGCTCAGGTAATCCTCCCAACTTAGCCTCCTGGGTATCTGGGACACTGTAGGAACGTGCCATCTTGCCTGGCAATTTTTTTTTTTTTTTTTTTGTAGAGATGGGGTTTTGTCATGTCTCCCAAGCTGGTCTTGAACTCTTGGGCTCAAGAGATCCGCCTGCCTCAGTCTCCCAGTGTGCTGGGATTAAAGGTGTGAGCCACCTCACCTAGCCATTTCTTTTGTGTAGTCTGGAATCTTAGTTTAAGCCCTCAGTTTAAATATATGATTGAGGTGCTAGGTATACAGAGGTACTTAGAACTACAGAGCTTTTCTCATTAATATATGTTTCTTCTGAGGTTGAATATTCAGAAAACTGAATATTGTGTTTGGAACCAAGGGATATTATACTTGAAATACGGTCATTTGGTGAATAGGTATCTCATTTGTAGGCTATCATTATTTTTGGCTATTTCACATTTAAATACCTGCCTGGAAATACCTGCCCAGTCTTGCCAGTAATGGGGATTGCAGGTTAACAAGTTGGTCTTCTATATGTGGCTGCCTGATATGAACAAGACCCCTATATAGCTCTTTCCTTTAACCATAACAGCAATGTTACTGATCCAAGTCTAGAATTCCAGGATAGGGCTGCCAAAATTAACACCATGGGAGTATGGAGGTAGCAACTGTGGGATTAGTAATACAAATATAATTTTAATTAGCTTTATCAGTTGTACACTTAATCTTCATTGCTACCTTGTGAAGTAGGCACGGTAGGCTATATTGTTACTTCTACTTTGCAAGTAAGTAAATTGTGTTTCATAGCTGTCAGGACCTATCTGAGGTTGCACTGCTAGTGAGTAGCTGAAATAGTACATGAGTCCACACATCAAGTTGGATGCTGTTTCCACTGCAGTTTACTGTGGTGAATAAGAGCTCAGGCTTGGTTTTGAACTGTGGTTCTGCCACTTACCTATCTATGATCTTGGGCAAGTTCTTTAACTACTCTGAGTCTCGGGCTTCAAATGGGGATAACAATAATACCTCTTAGGGCCCTTGTGAGAATTCAGCAAGTGCTTATAATATTAGATAACCAATAGTAAGCACTCCATTTTCGCTAATTGTGGTTGTTGCTAGTGTTATTACAGTGATAACAACACAACAGTTACACATCCTCTTTGCCCTGAGAATCTGTGTTAAGAGTTGAAAGGCAATAAATGTAAGAAGCCAACATATTCAAAGATGATAAAATAAGTAGCAAGGGGAGTTGTTTTTAGCAGGAAGTTGGACAGTGTTGAGAGGGGTATGTATGTGGTTCTAAATAAGGAAGCAGTTAGACAATTAAGGTATAAGTATGTTAGGCAGTTGGAGTTTTAGGACAGGGTTGAGTAGGACTAGTGTTGGAGGAAAACTTTTTAATCATCACACATGGCTTGTGGAAATTTACATTCTAACAAGATTTAAACATACCAATGTGCTATCCTCTATTATGGTTCTTAGAGCTATTGTTACATCAGAATGGAGTAAGAAACTTTACATTTTTCATTTTTGGTGATTATACAGAGACTAATATAGAAAATCAGTGTATATCCTAGTATAGTAGATCCTTGGTATATTTGGGGGATGTTTCAGGACCCCTATATACCAAAATCTGGGCATACTTAAGTCTCCCAGTTGCCCCTGTGGAATCTGCCTATGTGAAAAGCCAGCCCTTGGCCTGCTGTATATGTGGGTTTCACATCTTGAGAATACTTTTTCCATCCACATTTGATTAAAAGAAATCCGCACATCAAACCCCTTTCAAAGGACAACTGTGTAAATAAAACTGTGGTCCCTCTCCTTGAAGTTTCATAGTTGATACTTGTATCATAGTTGATACATAGTAGTTGATACTATGAAAATTTCATAGTTGATAAAATTTCATAGTTGAGCTCGTTTACCATGTGTGTAAGTCTTAAGTGCGTGCTAGGGAATTCAGAAGTATAAGTTACCGGGTTATATCATTTGGTGCTTGAGTCCTTTCCTTTGGATAAGGTATTTCCTTGGTATAAGGTAATGTTCTTTCAAGCATTCTAAATTAAATGAAGTTGTTTTAATTTACTTATTGGGGAATATCTTGTCTTTAATAGCTGTTATGTAGAATTATGTATTTCATGTATTCAGTGTTTTTTAACTGCATCTTTTATTGTATTTTTACAGCTTTCTCCTTTTTGGATATTAAAACAATTTTCAGGGTTTTGGTGCATATTTTAAATTTGTTCACTAAACACTTGCAAAAGCATATTTTAAATTATGACAAGTTTCGTAAACCTGTTAACCTGTTATATGTTAGCTGTTATATATTAGCTTTTTTTCAAAGTCGTTACGTATCCTTTTACTGGTAAATGTCAAGCAAGTTCTGAGTGTCTAAAAGTCTAGATTCATTCAGAGCATTTGCTCAGGAAGACATTTTTTTGTTTTGTTTTTGAGATGGGGTTCTCACTGTGTTTTCTAGGCTGGCCGTTAACTCCTTGGATCAAGCAGTCCTCCCATCTCAGCCTTGCAGGTAGTTGGGACTTGGTACGATTGCGTACCACTGTGCCAAATTTATTTTTAAAGTTTATGGGAAAAACTGTGTCTTCTAGAGACCAGTACCATGCATGAATATATTTGTCTCACTTTTATTTATTATATTTTATTTTGAGACAGAGTCTCTCTTTGTTGCCCAGGCTGGAGTACAGTGATGCAGTTTTGGCTCACTGCAACCTCTGCCTCCCGGGTTCAAGTGATTCTCCTGCCTCAGCCTCCCTAGTAGCTGGGATTACAGGTGCCTGCCACCATGCCCAGCTAACTTTGGTATTTTTGGTAGAGATGGGGTTTCACTACATTGACCAGGCTGGTCTTGAACTCCTGACCTCAAGTGATCCGTCTGCCTCAGCCTCCTGAAGTGCTGGGATTACAGGCGTTAGCTACCATGCCTGGCCTGTTTCACTTTTTATACCCTGAAAGCATTATTACTCTCCATTATTGTATTCAGTGCTAGGAGCTTGAGTTGCCCTATATCCACTCCCTCTTTCTCCATTTTCAATATTGTTTCACCTTATAAAAATCAAAAATTTGGCCGGTATAGTGGCTTATACCTGTATTCTCAGCACTTTGGGAGACAGAGGTGGGTGGATCACTTGAGGCCAGGAGTTCGAGACCAGCCTGGCCAACGTGGTGAAACCTCATCTCTACTAAAAACACAAAAACTAGCAGGGCATGGTGGCATGCGCCTGTAATCCCAGTACTTGGGAAGCTGAGTGAGGCAGGAGAATTGCTTAAATCCAGGAAGTGGAGGTTGTAGTGAGCCGAGATCGCGCCACTGCACTGCAGCCTGGCTTTACAGAGTGAGACTTGGTCACAAAAAAACAACCCCTAAAAATTATAAAATTTTTTATTGATGGATTTCTCTAAAACTCTTTACTAAAGGTACTTACTAAAGAGTAGATGTTTTCCCCCTTCAGTGATAGTTGATGGACCTTCACAGAATCCTCGAGTGTCTCAAGCTTTTATTTCAGAGTTCTTACCTGAGACAGAAAAGTTGAGTTTTCTTTCCTCAAGGGCATAAAAAATTTTAAAAGTACTAATTTGCATAAAATCTACTTAAAGAAAATTATCAGGTGATTTTACAGGATATTTTTGGATACTTGCATATAAGAGAATATTTTAACATAACTACTTAACCTCCTTTGTATTATTCATTCCCTCTCTTACTGAAACTAGTGAGTGGATTGCTTGGATTATGTATCTGTATCTTTTTTGATACACATTTTGAAGGAGTCTTTTGAAATGCAGTGTTTTGGTCACCATTCCAGCTCTACAGGAATATGGTTTCATGATAAAGCCAACAAAGAGCACACTGGCAGCAGTCCAGAAGCTGACTCACTAAGGAGTAATGATAGACACTTTGAAAGGAGCGACTGGTCTCAGGATCTCACATTTCAAAGCTTCATGCTATGATTACATCAGTAAAAGGCAGCCAAGAAATCAAGAAGAGATCTTGCTTGTACCTCCTAGGAGTAATGGTATATAGGTAGGAAGAACTTCCATAGTCGGATGCAAGTAAGATTTTTTTTTTTTTTTCCCTAACAAACTTGTAAAACTTGGGGGTGGGAACAAGTTGAGGATTCAGAATGGGAGTAACCATGGTGGGAGCTTTCCTTCTACAGACCTGGATGAGAATAGCCTTATAATGAGTGACTTAAGGGGTAACTCAAGAAGCTCAATGCCATATCAGTTTTCTAGAGCTAAGGGAATATACATAGTAAGCACAAGTATCATGTTCATGTCAGACACTGTAGCTACTGCTTCCTACTAGAACAGACCAGAAGAAACCAAAGCAAGACCAGAATCAGTTCAGTTTTGAGGAACAGACCTTTTGCCTACTAGCATTGTACACTTTAGGAGTAAAAATAGAATGAAAGTAGACTTGCTTCAGTACTCTGAAAGAGAGAGTAACTCTTGATTGTTTTGGTGGATTAGAGTGATTGCAGCTCTGTTTCTAAATTGAATTTCATAGCTATAAGTTGTTCTAGGTGGCAAATTAATCTTCTTTAATCAGTACCACAAATTACTTTAATTGTTGGCCCTTGCGGAAATAGCAGGAAAATGCCTTTTTCATGTTGAAGGTTATCTGAGAGATAAAACATCTACATAATCTGAAAATATTTTCCAGAGATAAGGCTAAGTGACTATATATACCACTGTGATAGATTGACTCATTTTGATTATTGTAGAACTTTGTATTTCTCAGTAAAAAGTACTAAACATGATAACTTTATGGAGGATTGCTTTTAGCCATTCGCTGTATTCTTTAAAGCACATTTAGGAATGAAAAGTTAGTTTCCAAAGTGCTATCATTCATTTAATACACGTTTTCTCCAGAGTATGCTTCCGAAAAGTTAAGAGTACTTTTATTTATTTAAGAAATATGTTAATTTAATTTTCTTTTTTTGAGACAAGTTCTCACCTTGTTGCCCAGGCTGGAGTGCATTGGCACAGTCATGGCTTAACTGCAGCTTCAGCCTTCTAAGCTCCCACATTCTTCCCAGGCTCAAGCCATCTTCCCAATTTAGCCTCCACCATGCTCAGCTGATTTTTTATTTCTTGTAGAGACTGGGTATTGCTGTATTGCCCAGGCTGCTCTAAAACTCCTGGGCTTACTGAGCCCAGCCCACAAGAAATATGTTACTTTTTTTGAGACTTTTGTATAATTTGAGAACACAGATTATCTACCCTACTCACCCACCTCCAAGGATATAGACCTGGTTTCATAGTACTGAGAGAAAAAAAAATTAGTTTCTTAATTTATATTGCTTTTCTGCCTTTTTGAGATTGAGTACGTTGAGTTTTCTCTTGTTTTTGTGTTTGCTATGTATGTGTTGTTCTTACTTAATTTCTTATATGGTTTAAACTTGCATCTGTAAATTATTTACTAGCTAGCTTTATGACTTGGGCAAGTTACCTTATCTCTCTGCTCTTTAGTTGCCCTCTTTTTAAAATGAGGATAACAATATTACCTACTTTGTAGAATTGTTGTAAGATTAATGACTAATAAATGGTGAAGCATTTAGAGTACGCTATACGTGTTGGCTGTTAAAATTATAAGCAAGGACCTGGACTTCTCCACTCCATTATTTGTATCTCTTCACCTTTATAAATTTTTTTTTTTTTTTTTTGAGACGGAGTTTCGCTCTTGTTACCCAGGCTGGAGTGCAATGGCGCGATCTCGGCTCACCGCAACCTCCGCCTCCTGGGTTCAGGCAATTCTCCTGCCTCAGCCTCCTGAGTAGCTGGGATTACAGGCATGCACCACCATGCCCAGCTAATTTTTTGTATTTTTAGTAGAGACGGGGTTTCACCATGTTGACCAGGATGGTCTTGATCTTTTGACCTCGTGATCCACCCGCCTCGGCCTCCCAAAGTGCTGGGATTACAGGCTTGAGCCACCGCGCCCGGCTTCTTTATAAATTTTTAATAAACAGTACCTCTAAGCATGTCACAGAACTTTGTATGAAGGAATAATACATATCACCTTGTATGTAATTCTTTATTATGAACATAAATTTGTTACTTGTTAAAAACAGTGTCATTTTGCCTCAGATTGAGCTTAAAAGAAGTTAGTAGAAAGTAGGCCCTTTTCTGTGTTTTATAGGTACCCACACACCACTGAATGTAGGTCACCGTTTAAATTAAATTCTGAATGTACATCTGAATCTAGTGCAGTTATGTAGAACAAAACAGCTTCTATGGGACTAGAAGTGTTACTGTAAAGGTAAACACTGTAGTTGGTAGCAAACTGATCAGTTAAACTAAGTGATGGATCAGCAGTTTTGGGGGTTGCTGGTTTTTATTTAACAGTTGTTTCAGAATTATTATTCCTGAAACAAAGTAATTTAGAACATACATAGGTTAAGAAATTTCATATTCCTTTCCACTTAAACCTCTTGAGAAAAGAAGCATTTTTTTCAAGGATAGTTAGCTCTGTGAGTGCCGTATGAATTTTAGCCATTACTGTGGCGTCTATGCAGTAACCAACAGTAGGAGTCTCACACTTTGGTTTCAGATTTGTGCTGTTATTGAGTAAATTTTTATTTATTTATTTATTTATTTATTGCCCTTATTATATTTTTTTATTGCATTTTAGGTTTCGGGGTACATGTGAAGAACATGCAAGATTGTTGCATAGGTACACATGTGGCAGTGTGATTTGCTGCCTTCCTCCTCTTCACCTATATCTGGCATTTCTCCCCATGCTATCTCTCCCCAACAATTAAATTTTTGGAATGAGATTGCTCTCTTTCTTGCTAAACTGTCGTATCTATAAGCCCATTCAATTAACTTTTTTTTCCCCTGTTAAGAATTTTTTTTTTGAGATGGAATCTCTCTCGCTCTGTTACCAGGCTGGAATGCAGTGGCGTGATCTTGGCTCATTGCAACCTCTGCCTCCTGGGTTCAAGCAATTCTCTTGCCTCCCAAGTAGCTGGGATTACAGGCACGTGCCACCACACCCAGCTAATTTTTTGTATTTTTAGTAGAGACGGGGTTTCACCATGGCCTCTCAAAGTGCTGGGATTACAGGCATGAGCCACCGTGCCCATCCAAGACTTTTTTTTTTCTTTCTTATAAAGAAAGGCCTCAAAGAATTTGAGGCCTAAGAAGGCCTCAAAAAATTTGGTCACCAATTCACAACTGTTAACTCTCCATGGAAATCTTTAATAAAAGGCAAAAAGATTTGTTATGAAGAGAAACCAGAGCATGTGTGACAGGATTTTCTGTAATTGTAAGTTAGTGGTTCAGTGTCAGGGGTTAGATTTTCTTAATTTTTACATTTTGTTGGATTATTGATAATTCCTAAGTTGTATCCTTCAATCATATTTTTTTGGACATTAGGGATCTACTTTCAACACTTAATTATACTTGTAAAAGGAATAGAGCATTCTGTGGATTTCCTGTTTTTGAGATTCTGGCATTTTATTCATTAAATAAAATAAGTTAACTTGTAGATAGTGGCAAATCATTACTTTTAGTTTATTAGATCCCTCGGTAGGATATCCATTTTCTGGCAGCTTAAGGTTTGAACATGTGTACCAGGCCTAGGGAATTTTGTAACTATCACCCTTGTCCTATAGTACTCATTGGCACTACAGATTGGTAATTCGACAGTAGGCATTTTTCATAGGTATTGGTATACAAATGACGGGAGCAAATTTTCTTCTGGACTTGTGAAGCTGAGACTGTCTGCCCCACCCCAGGCAGGAGGTCTGCCTGCAGTGGAAGAGAATGAAGCCAGAATGAGGCCAAACAAGTAAAGAGGAGCATGAGATAGAGATGGATCCTATAGCACTGAGCCTTTGAGGCCCTGGTCTTGAAGTTTTTTTCTTTGTTTCTATGCACCATCTGATTATCCTGTGAGCCAACAAATTCTGATATTTGGGCTGGGTGTGGTGGCTCACACCTGTAATCACAGCACTTTGGGAGGCTGAGGCAAGGAGGATTGCTTGAGCCCAGAAGTAGGAGACCAGCGTAGGTAACATAGGGAGACTTGTCTGTACAAAAAATAAAAAATTAGCCAGATGTGGAAGCACACACCCGTAGTCCCAGATACTTGGGATGCTGACGTGGGAGGATCCCTTGAGGCTGGAAGGTGAAGCTTATAGTGAGTCATGATCACACTACTGTACTGTAGCCTGGGTGACAGTGAGACTGTCTCAAAAAAAAAGTTTTTTTTTTTTTTTTAAATTTTGTTTAAATTAGTTTGATTTGGGATTTTTTTTTTTTTTTTTACTTACAACTGAGAATTTTGACCAGTATATTTAATGTTAGTCTGACTATTTCTCCAGTGGGCAAAATATTTAAAAATACTTTGGACTTTAATCTCAGGGTAAATATTAATATACATAGGTACGCTTAGTTTGTATATGAGATAATATTCAGAATCAGTGGAGTGAAAATAGTAACGTATCTTCCATTTATCAATGGTTTAGAGGGAAAAGTGTTTATAATGGATATAGAATGAATCAGTATTCCTTTCCCATTATTTACACTTACACAGTGTAGAAGTTTTCCTTAAAGAGCTTATCACCATAATAAGTACAATAGCAAAGATATAAAGTCAGTACTGTCACAGATTAGGCATACATATCCTCTTTACTGTTTTCTTACAGAGTAGCTATAATAACCTATAGAATGGTCAGAAAGGGGGAGAAACACTCGGTGGAAAGACAGACAAGAGGAAATGAAGAAGTGAGGTCTGTGTAGTAAGCATTAGTGACCTTGTAGTAATTGCTTTAGGTTCCATGGATTGCCCACTTGTGCAAAATGAATTGATGGTAGAGATGACAAAAAGTCTTAATTTGTGTTCTTTATGCTAAGGTTAAAATTGATATGGTTAATTAGGTATTAAGAGCAGTTTTCTTGTCTTTTTTTTGTTTATTTATGTTTATGAATGAATGAAGAAATGAATAACGAGGTCTTGCTTTGTCACCCATGCTGGAGTGTTAGTGGCATGATCATAGCTCACTGCCCTCTCAAACTCCTGGGCTCAAAGGATCCTTCTGCTTCATCCTCCCAAGTAGCTGGGATTATACGTGTGTGCCACTGTGCCAGGCTAATTTTTAAATTTTTAGTAAAGACAGGGTCTTGCTACGTTGCCCAGGCTGGTCTAGAACTCCTGGGCTCAAGGGATCCTCCTAAGTCAGCCTCCCAAAGTGCTAGGATTGCAGGCATGAGCCACCAAGCCCGGCCTTGCCTTGTCTTGCCTTTTAAAAAGCTGTTATCATTATGTTGCCTTTGAAAATCGGGTTCTTTACCACCTGAATTACTTGGAGGTAATGCATTAGGTGAGAATGAAAGGTGAGTACCAAAAAGTTTCAGAATTGGAAGTCTTTGTTTAATAGGATTAATGTGTAGGAGCTGCAAGAGAATATGAAGGACTTTTAAATATTTCAGTCCCAAAATAAACTTGACCATTGGCCAAGATTGTGGTCAGCTAAGTATTTGAGATGTCTATGCTACATCATCCAACATTTGGCCTAAACTGTTTTAGCTGGCTTGCCTATGTAAATTGAAACTTCCTTAAATACTTAACTGTGAGTGAAACATAGTTCCTGGAGCTCCATCGAAAGGGTCTTAATTGGCCAGGCACAGTGGCTCATACCTGTAATCTCATCATTCTGGGAGGCTGAGGCGAGAGAATTGCTTGAAGCTTGGAGTTTGAGATCAGCCTGGGCAACATAGTGAGACTCCTGTCTCTACCAAAA
>NW_016107573.1:2714101-2728399 GCF_001604975.1 Cebus imitator | reverse complement strand
TTTAGTAGAGACGGGGTTTCACCATGTTGACCAGGATGGTCTCGATCTCTTGACCTCGTGATCCACCCGCCTCGGCCTCCCAAAGTGCTGGGATTATAGGCTTGAGCCACCGCGCCCGGCCATTTTTTTGTATTTTTAGTAGAGATGGAGTTTCACTGTGTTAGTCAGGATGGTCTTGATCTCTTGACCCGCCCTCTCGTGCCTCCCAAAGTGCTGGGATTACAGGCGTGAGCCACTGTGCCGGCCCAGTTTTCGGCTATTATGAATAAAGCTCTTCTGAATATTTGCAACATAGATCTTTGTATGGATATATATTTTCATTTCTCTTGGTTAAAAATTCAGGAGTAGAAATTGCAGGATTGTAGAGTAAGTCTGTTTATAGTTTTTAAAGAAACTTCCTATTTTGCGTTCCTACTGGCAATGCATGAGAATTCCAGGGCTCCAAATCCTTGTTGATGTTTGTTATTGTCAGTCTTACTAACTTAAATCATTCTAGTGGGTCTGTAGTGATACATCATCATGGTTTTAGTTTGTAATTTCCAGACGATTAATGATGATTATCTTTTCATGTGCTTATTTGCCGTTTATATATCTTTGGTGAAGTGTCTGTTCAAATCTTTTGCTCATTAAAAATATTAGGTTATTTATTGTTAAATTGTGAGCTCTTTATGTTTCTGAATATGAGTCCTTTATAACAGGTTTTGAAAATTACATGTTTTGCAAATATGTTCTTGTAGTTTGTGGCTTGCCTTATCATTCTTAACAGTGTTTTTCAGAGAGCAAAAACTTAATTTTTATGTAGTCTATTTTTTTTTTCTTTTTGAGTTAATGATCTTTATAGCCTGTCTAAGGAATTGTCTCTAAACCTAAGGTCACTAATATTTTCTTAAATTTTATTCTGGAAGTTTATAGCTTTGTTTGACATTTAGGTCTATGAAACACTTCAAATTAAATAATGAGGGAGGTAAATGTAGGCTTGTCTTTTTGTTTATACTGTGAATATCTGAGCTTTCCTTTGAGTAGTGCTTTAATTGCAGCTCACAAAATGACATATTGTGTACTACCATTCAGTTTGAATGTTTTCTAGTTTCTCTTTTAATGTCTTTTTTGGCTTATGGATTATAAAAGTGTGATGTTTAATTTCCTGTAGATATTTTATTGTTACTAATTTAATTCCATATGGTTAGAGAACATACTCTACAGGATTTCAGTCTTTTTCAGCATTTCAGAATTTAGGATTTGTGGTAAGGCATACAGTCTATTGTGGTGAATGTTTTGTGTCTTTGAAAAGACAAAGATTTGGTTCTACCAGTTTTGCCTCGTATATTTTGAAGTTCTGTTTTTAGGTACATACTATTTAGGATTGTTATGTCTTCTCAGTAAATTCAGTCTTTTATAATGACTGATCCCACTTTATCTTGATATTATTTGCCATCCCCTAGGCTACTTTAACAAAAATATAACTGTCGTAGCTTTCTTACCATAATATTTGTATAGTGCATTTTTTCCCATCCTTTTACTTTCGGTCAATCTGTGTCTATATTTGCAATGCTTTTCTTACAGTTAGCACATAGTTAGGTCTTGCATTTTTATTTAGGCTGACAGCCTTCATTCATTCATTCATTCATTCATTCATTCATTCATTCATTCAGACAGAGTCTTGCTCTGCCACCCAGGCTGGAATGCAGTGGCATGATCTCGCCTCACTGCAACCTCTGCCTCCCAGGTGCAAGTGATTCTTCTGCCTCAGCCTACCGAGTAGCTGGGACTACAGGCACCCTCCACCATGCCTGGCTAATTTTTGTAAATTTAGTAGAGAAGGGGTTTCAGCGTGTTGGCAAAGCTGATCTCGAACTCCTGATCTCAGGTGATCCACCTACGTTGGCCTCCCAAAGTACTAGGATTACAAGTGTGAGCCACCGTGCCTGGCCAACAGTCTCCTTTTAATTGTTGTTAATAAATGGTCCATTTACTCTGAGTTTGAGTATCTGTATGGTTAGGTTTAAGTCTACCATTTTGCTGTTTGTTTTCTATTCATCCCATCTATTCTTTCTTTCCTGTCATTTTTTGAATGAAGGATTTTGTAATATTTCATCTCTTTTCCCATCTTTTAGTGGACATATACTTGTTTTATTTTTTTCTGTGGCTACTGTACAGTGGAGTAGGTACCTTTAACTTATCACATTCTACCTTCAAATTATATACCACTTAATGTATAAGAACCCTATGGTAATATGTCTCCATTTTCCCATCTTCTGTTCTTTTTGCTACTGTCATACATTTTACTTTTGGATATGTTTAAAAAAAACCCATAATTCAATGTTATTATATCTCCTTTAAGCAGTCAATTATCTTTTGAAAAGGAAAATTTTTTTATTTATGTGCATTCTTCAAGGCTTTTTATTTAAAGCCTTGTTAGGGTGGGCTTGGAGGGGGGAGGCTTTGCCTTAGGGCGTGTTTAGCCATGCTTATAAGTTTCAGCTGAATACCCCGAGTTTAGTAAGATCTCTTTACTCTGGTTAGTCAGAAGGAGAATGCCTGTGTAAAATCTGGTAGTTGTATTTATAGTTCCCAGTAGTTGCTTATTACCCAAGGATTGTTCCTTGCCCACCCTCGTGAAATCTCACCTAATGCACATGCAGCTAGTTTAGTAAAGATGTCATAGTGTCTTACAAATTTCAGCTGCTTCACCCTTGTGAAACTTATTTAAGTTGCTGATTGGGTTTTCATCCCTTGTAGATTCTCAGTTTCTCCCTTGCCGGCTGGGGCCCGGAAAGTGCCTCAAAATACAAAGCCTGGATAATCATAGGGCTCAGGTAATTTGCTTGTCTTCTCTCAGGGATTGCAATTCGGTGCTGTCTGTTGTCCAGAATCCTAGAAAAGCTTATTTCATGTATCTTGTCCAGTTTTTTAGTAGTTTTGGTGGAAGGGCCAGTCTCAAGTTACTCCATCATGGTCGGACTGATTTAACTTTTTATAAATAAATAGAAGGTTTGCATGATAAAAGCCATTATATCGAAACCATCCTGGCCAACACGGTGAAACCCTATTTCTACTAAAAATACAAAAAAAAATTAGGCGTGGTGGCATGCGCCTGTGGTCCCAGCTACTGGGGAGGCTGAAGCAGAAGAATCGCTTGAACCCAGGAGGCGGAGGTTGCAGTGAGCTGAGATTGCGCCACTGCACTCCAGCCTGGTGATAGAGCAAGACTCCGTCTCAAAAAAGAAGAAAAAAAAAGCTGTTATAGCCCATTTCATAAATTAATACATTGTATTCTGTGACAATGGTTTGCAGCATTTGTCCTGGCTTAGGTGATAGACATGTTCTAATTGCTCATTACAGGATTTTATGTAAATAAATGTTTAGCCTTCATGATTGCCAGCAGTACCCTGGGTCTGCCGCTTTACCAATTACCCTGTAATGCCTACAGTTGATTGCCAGAACTATCTCACTGGCCCCTGTAACTGCAGTAGTTTGAGCTTTAAGATATAATGTCATGAATTAATTATGAATTATTCTATTCTTGTTCTATAATATCCCAATACCTTCAGCAAAAGATTCTGTACTGGCTCCCACTAGCTGGTAATTACTAGAATGTGGAAATAATTCAAACAGGAGGACTGTGCTCTTAAAAACTTGCTTTGACATTGGAAGAGGAAAAGTGATTGTAAATGGCTATTTTTCATATAAAGGAGGGATTAAATTTTTATATTTATTGTTTAAAGAAGATTGTAGCCAAAGGTGCCTATTTTTAGTTGGGTCATTGTTTAGGTCTATAGACTTCGATTTTGTATTCTTAAGTTATATTACTTCTTCCTCCTCCCCTGATCACCCAAGAAAATATCCTTCGTATAAGGTTTTTAAAATTGCATTGGAGGAGCCAAGTGGCTCATGCCTATAGTCCCAGCTACTTGCTACTTGGGGGGCTGAGGTAGGAGGATTACTTGACCCCAGGAGTACAAGGCCCAAGACCAGCCTGGGCAACATGGGGGAGACTTCGTCTCTTTAAAACAACAACAACCACAAAAAAACAAACCAAAACACTGCAATGGGATTTGCATTAAAAGTTGCAATACATACCTACTGTGCTTTATAATCATAATGTGCAATTAAAAATGTGTAATTTTCACTTGCCTTCTAATTTGAGCCTTCATTGTTCACCAGTACGTTTGTTTCACTGGAACAGGTCTTTTTGCCAAATTTGGCATTACCGAAGGAATAGTGCCAGCATTTGAATATTGACAAATGAGGACAAATAGTTTTTCCACATTTTATTGCCGTGATTGTTACTAGGTAAACAATAGAAGCTTATAAAAATGTTGTACATTTACTTAATACCTTTTGGTTTCCTTTTATACTTGGTAAAAGTCATTTGTATGTAAATCGACATACTGTGTCCGTGATATATATGGATAAGTAAGATTTGTGTAGCTTAAAGATCATGCGAGTAAATAGTATTTGCTAATTATTAAATGAGATTTGAATACCTGTGAGGGGATCACTTGATACAGAGAAGTTTCTAATTTATTTTGAAATTGTAAAGTGCATTTTCCCCTCTGAAATAATGAAATGTCTCATTTTGCTAATGTAGCGAGTTAATGTGTTTAATTTAGAAAGGATTAGTAACTGCTGATGTTATTTGGCATGGGATGAACCTGGAAGGGTTGGGGGGCGTCACCTGTACTTGCACTGTTTAGAGCTTTCTTTGGAGGTGTATAGTGCTTTCTTACGCTAACATTCCAATGTATGGCTGAATAGCACTTTTCTTCTTGTACTGAAACATAAGTCCATGGTGTTAAGCAGGTGTGTATAAATTGGCCATCTGATTTAAAATAGCTTTTGTAAGTACTAATTAATTTTGCATGTTTTAATTTCTCTTTTTAATAGCAGGTAGGAGCTCTCTGAAGCATTCCTGCTGCCTTGAAACATCTTTCTTTATATCTTTACCATTTTCCTTTGTGGAACTTAGGCTTACTAATATGATAAATATTTACTAAGTGCCACTTATTTGCTAGGCACTGTTATGCGATAGCCTCTGTGAATGTAGTGGTGAACAAGATCTTAGTCCTTACTCGATTTGTAGACTATGAAGGAAAAAGAATACGGGTTGGAGAATTACTCATGTATTAAATATATGTTGCTTTTTGGAGGCAAGTGGATTAAATATTTACAATGGTTAAGATAGTCTTCTACTTTCCTTGGATTATGATAAAACCACGGGTTTTGTCATAATCTGTGTTGTATCATCTCATTTGTTAAGAGTAAAGGAAATTTTAATGAAATACAATACTACTGGTTGTGGATTCTAAAAGATAGAGGGACAAAATATTATTTGCCTTTGAGAATACAAAGAAAGGATAAGGCATATTTTTATTTGTCATACCATAACTATGTACTTTAAATGACATTTTCTCTTACCGTGGATTTCTCATATATCTGGTGAAGTGGTTTAAACTGTCCAATTTTATGTACATTGAAAGCAAAAGCTAGCTGAGAAAGTTTTTCTCATCAAGAGGTTGAAATTACTATCATAGAACAGTGATAAATACTCGATAAGATATGTGATCCTTGAAGTTTAATAAATATTTTTGGACTATTTATATTCACTTTTGGGCATTTTTTTTTTTTTTTTTTGAGACTAAATCTGTATCTTTGGGGTTTGAGCATCTTCATTGTTGTTATATTGTTTCTGTTGTTTTGTCTTTGTCTTTTTTTTTTTTTTTTTGAGACACGGTCTCACTCTGTAACCCAGGATGTAGTGTAGTCATGTGATCATGTCTCATTGCAGCCTCAGCCTCCTGGGCTGAAGCGATCTTCCCACCTCAGACTTCTCAATAGCTAAGACTACAGGTGTGTGCCACCATGCATAGCTAATTAAAAAAACACCTGGGGTCAAGTAGCCCTCCTGCCTAGACCTCCCAAAGTGTTGGGATTACAGGTGTGAGCTACTGCTCCCAGCCTAAATTTTTTCGACGTCAGTGTTAATTTGTATGTGCCATGTTCTGTCTGGATATATTGGACTGGTAGCTTGCAAACAGCCTAACCCTTAGAGGTAAGTTGATTTAAAACTAAGAGTAGTTGTAGTGGATAATTGCAGAGGTTCTTAAAAGAGTAAATCTCATTTTTAAAAGAAGGAACCAAGGAGTAAGAATGTAAAAATATTACCTTTTTACTTGTTTGCCTTAAAAAAAAGAAATAGCTTTGTTGAGCTATAATTCATAGGCCATAAAACTCAGTCTTTTAAAGTATACAATTTAGGGCCAGGCACGGTGGCTCACGCCTGTAATCCCAGCACTTTGGGAGGCCAAGGCAGGTGGATCACCTGAGATCAGGAATTCAAGACCAGCCTGGCCAACGTGGTGAAACCCTGTCTCTACTAAAAAATACAAAAATTAGCTGGGGGCAGTGGCACGTGCTTGTAATTCCAGCTACTCAGGAGGCTGAGGCAGAATGGCTTGAGCCTGGGGGGTGGAGGTTGCAGTGAGCCGAAATTACACATTGCACTCCAGCCTGGGCAGCAGATCGAGACTCCATCTCAAAACAAAACAAAACAGAACAAAAACAAAATTACTAATTTTTCTACGAGTGCCAGTACTTGAAATTAAGCAATATCCTACTTTTCTGCCAATCTTTTTAATGGAAAACAATTATCTTTATTGTCTTAATTTGCATTTTTCTGATTATTTATGAAGTTGAGATGTTTTCATATGTCTGTTGAACATTAGCATTTCTTTAATTTTTTTGTTTCAGATATTTTTTCTTTCATGAATTATGTGTTTGTTTTTGTTTTTTGAGATAGTCTCGCTCTGTCACCCAGGCTGGAGTGCAGTGGTGTGATCTCAGCTCACTCCAGCTGCCGCCTCCTTGTATACAAGGAGTTGTATACAAGGGTTCAAGCGATTCACCTGCCTCAGCCTTCCAAGTAGCTGGGACTACAGGCGCATGCCACCACGCCTGGCTAATCTTTTTGTCTTTTTAGTAGAGACAGGATTTCACCATGTTAGCCAGGATAGTCTTGATCTCCTGACCTTGTCATCCACCTGTCTCGGTCTCCCAAAGTGCTGGGATTACAGGCGTGAGCCACTGCGCCCGGCCATATGGAAAGTTTTTTTTTAATGGAAATGCACAACTCTTTTTAGATTATTCTAACACTTACTGGGAAGGTCTGAAGTTTGACTGAACTGTTTATAGCATTGGGCAAGTGGTTGAGAGGTATGAGTTTTGTATGGAGAGTACCGCAGGTAAGAAGAGCTCTAGTAATTGTGGACTGCACATAGATTGGGTTCCAGACGCATAACCTCTCAATTTTTGTCTTTCAGTTAAAATAATTTCAGTGAATTTCTTTCATACTATTTGATTTCCAGATAATTTTTTAAAGCCTTAGGAGTGTGTTTTTTGTGTAATATTTTTGCTTTGAGAGTCAGTTTATTAAGGTAAATTTGTATACAACAGAATTCACTTGGTATACTTTGGAAAATATATGTAGTTATAAAATCACCACCCGATTAAGATAGAGAATATTTCTGTTACTGCAAAAAGAATGGCCACCTGGAGGTGCCCTTTGGCCATTAATTCTCTCTACTGCTCAGTGAACCACTGATCATATCTCTGTCACTATAGATTAGTTCTGCCTCTTGTAGAATTTAATATAAATGATCATCCCCAGATCTTTTATGTAGGCTTCCAAGCTTACCATTATATTCACATTAAGAATATGAACTTGGCCTGGTGCTGTGGCTCATGCCTGTAATCTTAGCACTTTGAGAGGCTGAGGTGGGAGGATTGCCCAGGAGTTTGAGACCAGTGTGGGCAACATGGTGAAACCCTATCTCTACAAAAAATGAGCTGAGCTTAGTGGCACCTGTGTGTAGCCCCAGCTACTTGGGAGGTTGAAGTAGGAGGATCATTTGAGCCAGGAAGGTGTAGACAGTAGTGAGCTGTGATTGCAACACTACACTCTAGCTTGGATGACAGAGTGAGACCCTGTCTTGAAAGAATAAAATCATGAATTTATGGCCGGGTATCGTGGCTCACGCTTGTAATCCCAGCATTTTGGGAAACTGGGGCAAGAGGATTGCTTAAGCCCAGGAGTTTGAGACCAGCCTGGGCAAAATAGACCTGTCTCTACCAAAAAAAAAAAAAAAAATTAGTCTGTCATGGTGGTACATATGAATAGTCCTAGCTACTCAGGAGGCTGAGGTGGAAGGATCACTTAAACCTAGAAGGTGGAGGCCACAGTGAGCCATAATCACACCACTGCACTGTAGCCTGGGCATCACAGTGTGAGACCCTGTCTCAAAAGAAAATGATCTTAGAAAGACCTAACTTTAAGAATGGTTGGTTTAAAAATCTTGAATTTCTCTGGAGTTGAGGGTTGTTTGTGAATTGATTTGGCCACTTTATTTTACTAATAAGTAAAAAAAAAAAAAAAAAAAATTGTGTTAAATTCTGCAGTGGAAATACTGACACAACAAGGTTAACAGTATTCGAATCTCTGCAATGAGATACAGCCCAGTGGAAGGAAGATAGCAGTTGATCTACCCCTATCTGTTTCCATACTTGACTCTCGAATGTTAGTTTCATGGTACTGTTAACTGTTACATACAATGATATTTGATTGTCCTGTACATACATATATTGCTTGAACAAAGGACAACATCCAAAGCGATACAATATTTAGTTTTTACCAAAACTATGTTTTAAAAAAATAATTTTCTATTCCCATAGTCCTCCCAGAAGGGGAGAGAATCTTTTTCTTTTTTCTTTTTTTTTTTTTTTTTTTTTAATAAGATAGCAGTGTTACAGATTATCAAGATTTCATGTTATTTGGTAGGAACTCCTGACAGCCAGCTCTTTATTCTTCTTTACACATGTGCGTTGATCTCACTATCCACCTTCTCAAAATTCTGGAATGGTTTACTCTTTTTTTTTTTTGAGACAGTTTTGCTTTTGTCACCCATGATGGAGTACAATGGTGCCATCTCAGCTCACTGTAACCTCTGCCTCCCAGGATCAGGTGATTCTCCTGCCTCAGCCTTCCAAGTAGCTGGGATTACAGGTGCCTGCCAGCACACCCAGCTAATTTTTGTTATTAGTAGAGACTGCGTTTTTACCACGTTGGCCAGTCTGGTCTCAAACTCCTGACCTCAGGTGATCTACCCGCCTCAGCCTCCCAAAGTGCTGGGATTACAGGCGTGAGCCACTGTGCCCAGCCTATTCTTTTGAAAAAATTCCCATCTCAAGAGACAGACTTATGTTGACCAGGAATATAAGAATTGGTTATAAATCTGAATTCTATTATAATCTATTTCAGTCTATTACATTGCAGATTTTTGATTTGAACTAGTAAGTTCTTTGTTCTCTAAGTGCTTCTTTTTTGTTCTCTTAATTAAAAAAAAAAAGACATAATGTACATATAAGGTATAGTAACCCTAAATGAAAGTCTGGCAGCTTTTTACATACGTCTAGACCCATGTAACTATACCCATATTAATATACAGAACATTTATGGCTCCCTCCCTACTAAGGTTTCCTTCTATCCTTTCTCAGTCAGTACATACTGAGATAATCACTGTTTTGTCGTCTGTCACCAGAATGCTTTTGTTTTTATTGTTAGTTTCATAGAAAAAGTTCTTTCCAAATGTTCCTTTTTTGGTTGGGAATTTAACAGAGCACTAAATTGGTATAACTAACTTACTGGTAAAGTTACAATCAAAGGTTGCTGGCAAGGCATGGAAGTGATCAAGACTAATTATGATTCAGATGACTAATAGCATCATTCAAAGATTGTCTTATGCAGCATTCCTCATGATCAGAATATACTTTACCTGAGAATAGAGTATAACTTTTTTTTAAATTTGCATTTTACCATAAGGAAAACAACGAAAAAGCAAAAGAATAGTGAAGTGATGCAGTGAATGTTCATTTACCTGCAACCTAAGTTAACAAGTATTTATCCCTGTCATGCTTGTTTCAGATTTTAAAAACTTAGCTATGTTATAATTTGAAAATAATAATAGTTATAATAAAAGGAACTCCCAGTGTTCTTCACCAATTGTTTACATTTTGTTTCATGTGCTTTATTTCTCCCTTTCTCTGTATTTTTTCCCTCAATCATTTGAGAATAAGTTGGAAGCACTGTGCTCCTTTGCCTCTGAATACCTGAGAGTTTATTTCTTGAGAATAAGGATATTATCTTTTTTATTTTTAAATCCAGGCCAAAAAACTGAAGGACTTTATATAACCATAGATAATCTTTCATGGGTTTTTATAGATTAATTTTAAGGATACTTTTATATCCCAAGTTCTTGGATACACCTCACAGTTCGCAAAATACTTCACATACTATCTCAGATTTGTATACCATCAGAATTTTTAGTATATTTTTACTCTTCTTAACTAAATGCAAATGCAGCTTATTTTGCTATTGGTCAAGTTATTTTGAAATTTGAGAATTGAAATGCATCTTGCTGACTTCATTTGCATTTCACTGGGTGGGTGTCACCAGGTATGCCCTCTTCCATTATCTTCACATAATTTTTGAACCAAGAGGTACTAATCAGACTTTAGTCGTCAGTGGTAGTCTTGTTCTTTGCACGTAAAGATGATGGTATAAAGCCAATAGAGCAGTTCTGTGGGTTCGTTCTCTTTCTTTCTTTCTCTCTCTTTCTTTCTTTCTTTCTTTCTTTCTTTCTTTCTTTCTTTCTTTCTTTCTTTCTTTCTTTCTTTCTTTCTTTCTTTTCTCTTTTTCTTTCTTTTTCTTTCTCTTTCTTTCTCTTTCTTTNTTCTTTCTCTTTCTTTCTTTCCTTCTTTCTTTCTTTTTCTTTCTTTCTTTCTCTTTCTCTTTCTCTTTCTTTTCTTTCTTCCTCTTTCTCTTTCTCTTTCTTTCTTCTTTCTCTCTTTCTCTTTCTTTCTCTTTCTCTTTCTTTCTCTTTCTCTTTTTCTTTTTCTTTCTTTCTCTTTTTCTTTCTCTTTCTCTTTTTCTCTCTCTCTTCCGTTCTTTCTCTTTCTTTTTCTTTTTCTTTCTCTCTTTCTTTTCTTTTTCTCTCTCTCTTTTTCTTTCTCTCTCTCTCTCTCTCTTCTTTTTCTTTTTCTTTCGAGACTGGGTCTCACTGTGTTGCCCAGTCTGGCCTTGTACTCCTGGACTCAAGCCATCTTCCTGCCTTAGCCTCCCAAGTAGCTGGGACTACAGGTGTGCACCATTGTGCCCAGCTAAAGTAGGTGTTTTTAGTTTTGCTTTCCTTACCACCTCTCAGTGAGATGATGCACTTGTGCTTGTCCGGCCATACGTATTCTTCTGCTTATTTCCCTATAATAGTACATGTTTTTAGGGTAGTTGTTTTATGGATAAAAACATGTTTATATTATGTATAATATCTATGGAAGTGAATAAATTTGCTTATGAAAATTAAACTGTGGACGTTAAAGGTGTTAGCACACATCTAATCAAACGAGCAACTAGGTGTATTAGATTACTTGAAGAAGGTAGTATCCCATTTGGCTATTCTAGAGCCAAATTTTTCTCTTGTTTATGTAATTTCTGGCATTTTCTCTTGTTATACTTGCATTTTAATATAAAAATCTACACTAATGGTGGTCTCTTTTCCTTAATATCTAAGTTTTTAAATGTTATTATAGATTATAATATTTGGAGAATTTGAAAAGATTCTATTTAAGGGGAAAACTAGGGCATGCAAGTTGATCTTGTCACATCATGGTGAGTTCATCCTACTCTGTTGTATTAGAATCTGGAAACACACTAGCTTTGGCCTTGGGCAAGTTACTGAATCCTTGGAAACCTTGAAGCCCTCACTGTTAAGTGGGTTAAATGTTACCTACTTCAACAACTATGAAGATTAAATGAGATAATGCATACAAAGTACATAGCCCAGTGATTGGCATATAGTTCAGTAAACAGTAGCTTTAAAGTATGAAAATGACATTCAGAGTTTGGTTTTGCTTCACAAAGTAATCTACTTTTATTGAGCATATATTTTTCCATTACAGTATTTAGGTAGAGCTTGGTGTGCTATGTATTTTAACTGTAGGTGTCTTGTGAACTAAGAAATGGATACTTCTGTAATGGAGATGTTTTAAGAGCTTTTAAATTGTGTATTAGTTTGTTCTTCAGTAAACCCATGAGATTGTTTTGTCAGGGGAGACAATTCTATTTCTTTTGAGAGGTAAAAACAGCTTGTACTATGGTTATTGATCGACTTACAACAGGTTATTAGTGATAGAGCTAATATGTATGTGATTATTAAATGGCATGTACAGTTTGAAGTGTTTCTGTTTACTAGCTCACGTAATCTTCACAGTAACACTATAAGATACCATTGGGAGTAGAAGCATGAGAAAGAAAAAGTGAGTTGCTCAAGATTGCAGAACAACTAGATGCCTGAACTGGGTTTTGAGGCAAGGTCAGGCTGACTTTAAAGCTGTGTAAGAATGTGTTAAAGCCAGGCACGTTGGCTCATGCCAGTAATCCCAGCATTTTGGGAGGCCGAGGTGGGCAGATCACGAGGTCAAGAGATCGAGACCATCCTGGCCAACATGGTGAAACTCCATCTCTACTAAAAATGCACAAATTAGCTGGGCGTGGTGGTGTGCGCCTGTAGTCCCAGCTACTAGAGAGGCTGAGGAGAATCTGTTGAACCCGGGAGGTAGAGGTTGCAGTGAGCCAAGGTTGTGCCATTGCACTCCAGCCTGGCTACTGAGCAAGACTCTGTCTCAAAAAAATAGTGTTAAAAACTAACATTTTAAAAGTGCTAGTGTACATTTTAAATTCTTACCTTAAACAGTAGTATTCCTTTTGAAAGTGTTGTTTAAAACAGCAGAAACTGAAATGATATGGCAGAATAAAACAAGAATCATATTTCTCCACTAGGTCAAAGAGGTATAGAATAGAAGTAACACTGCCACAAATTGTGGGGATTAGAATAAAGGAAAGCAGGCGATCTAATCTTCAATCCTGACCTTTACAAAATAATTTGCATATTTGATGAGGTTTACTGTCTGGTTGAATAATCTCTTCTCTCCGTGCCCACTTTTAGGGGACAAGTTTAGAAGATGGAGACAAAACCAACTATCCATCCTGCTGTCTCGTAGGTTTTCATCTCTTTCTGTTCTGTAGCCTACAATTGTAATGTAGACCAAGATTAGGCTTAAGAATACAATATTCCTTAACATACCTAGTATTTTTATAGTACTGAACTCTAACACCATAAATTTTGGGGGTAAAGTCAGATTATTTGGTTATGCTTGGGAACTTTTAGGTAGTTGCAGTCTCATTAATAAACTGATCACATGGACCAGATTGTCTTACCCAGTCAGCTTTTTGCTTCCTTATTCTTATATTTGCTCTATTGTGCTGGTGCCCATAACAACATAAACTTACAGCTCAGTAATGCAGGGCAAGTAGGTTTCCTTCCTGCCCTGGAGCTTTTTCCTGTACTAGATGCCAGCTCTGAGGGTGGTGAGCCTGAAGAATTTAATGGAAAACCTGATTTCTTGATTCTCTCTGGTTAGATTAGCTTGTTTCAATGCTGAAATAAAGGAACTCTGAGTGGGTAGAAACCAGTGCTTGACTGGAAGATATTTAATAAGTGTTCGTTCAGCTTTAGAATGAATAGATTTCTTGCTTTGTTAAGTTCTAGAAGATGCCAGTGGCTTTAATGAAACCATTTAATAGAGGTAGCCTGTAGTAGAACATTATTTAGTGACACCACATTTTCAGTTCAATAGCGATTTGCTTTTGTAAGTTCTCTGTATTTTCTCGTATTCCCAAAGACTTGCTTCAGTTTAAGTGTATTAATTTTGAATAGAATATAATATAGTAATATTAAAAAATACATCCTCATGCTAACCATTTGAGTTTTAAGATGGTTATGTTTTTTCATATTTCTGACTGACTAAAAGGAGAATTTGATCCTGCAGAATTTAATCTGAGTTTTGGATTTAAAGGCTTATATTTTACCTCCTTTTCTTAAATTTTTTGTCAAGCACCCCCATTCTATAGTTGACAAAACTAAGATACTTCTTAATACTGAATTAAGCTTTTGCTATTATATATTATTTTGTTTTCTGTGTTATCTTTCTAGTCATACCTAGTAATGTTAAGCTTCTTTTACTTATTTGGATTTGCAGCTTTAAGATCTTATCAGTAGGGCTGAATCTTATTTCTTTGGAGAATACTGACACTTTAAATGGCTATTAAAGTCATTGCTCAAGTGCCTATGGGTGCCAAGGCATCCTCTTCTAGAGACTTCTTCTTTTTTTTTTTTTTTAAAACCATACACT
>NW_016107573.1:2712195-2713971 GCF_001604975.1 Cebus imitator | reverse complement strand
TTTTTTTTTTTTTGGTCAGGTTCTTGCTCTGTTGCCCAGGATGTAGTGCCAGCAGCATGGTCATAGCTTACTACAGGCTTGAGCTCCTGGGGTTAAGCAATCCTCCTGCCTCAGACTCCCGAGTAGCTGTGACTGTAGGTACATGCCACCACACCCAACCTTGATTTGTTTTATCAAACACTAGTTTTTAGAATATAAAACTTGGTAAATTATATGTAGTAGCACTACATATAATTCTTGAGACAGGGCAACTTGAATCATATGCTCCCGAGAAAAATAAATTTAGAAAACCAACAGAAACCCAAAATGCATTTCATAAATTGTGTAGGAAGATTAGAAGTAATTAAATGATGGAACAAACATTCACAAGCCTGTTTTTTTAGTTGTTGGTTCCTAATTTGGCATCAGTTTATACTGAGTTGATGCTTCAGTAGGTTCGAGATAGGAATAATACAGGGTGGTTGCAGGAGAACAGAAAATTCCAGGCAGCAGTTTTACACGACTAGCGTAAAGGAAACTGGTGAAATAGCCGCATAAACCAGGGACTGACAAGACCTTGAAAAACCAGGGTGTGGGCCAAGCTAGCTAAGACTGATCCAGCATGGCACTGGATTTGACCTACGTTTCATGAACTAGGATGTCATATACTCATTAACATACTAAATCACATACCCACCAGCACCATGTGGTTCCAGGAACACCCATATTTGGTGTAGAAATGGGTGGCACCACAATCTTGAGAAATCTTCACTGTTTCCCTGGAATCTTCCTGAATATTCCATGCTTTGGCTAAAGAAACACATAAATATAGAAGCACCAACCCGCTTCATGGAGTGTCGTGGTTCAAACTTTTTATTATAGGTTTAAATGAAATGAAAATGTAAATCACTGTGGGTCCAAAAGATGGGAAAGGGACATTACTGGAGCTGATAGTTTTATTTTCAGACATTGAAGTCTTGTAGAGATAGACTTCAAATTATTCCTGAGTTGTTAATTTTAAGCTTTTTGCTTATCTCACTCTTGAGATAATCCTAAAAACCTTTACAGCCATAATCATTGAGTTTGGCTAGAACTACTTTTAGCAAAAGCCATATACTTGTTTTCCCAGTGAGTGAAATTGAGCATGACTTCTGGAGGTATAGTTTTAGTGAAATTGCTTAAACTTCAAGATAGATATTAGTGACTTTCTATGTATGTGAAGGTATTACTTGGCTATTTTATACAGTAAGTATAATAATTGGTGTGGATTTTCAGACAAGACTGGGAGCGTTCAGGATGGTATGGCCATAGACGGTATGAACTTTCAGATGGCAGCTATAACTGTTGTTGATAAGAAAGAGTATGACTGTACTTTTAAGAAGTTTGATGGGAGTTGAAACTAGAATTTTTTCCTCCTGAGTAGGAAAAATTGGAACATTCTTTAAGGTCCATCTTTTCTTCTCCTGCCCTACCTTTTTAAAAAAATTTTTACTTATTGCCAGTAGACTAACAAGTGGTTGAACAGTTTCCTTGTCAAGAGGTGTCAGGTGACTGACTGATGCCATAATAAACCACATGTCCTTGATCATATGATGGACTTGATCTTCCTGGAGGCTAATTATATTTATGGACATTTTAATACTTTCCAGGAACCTCAGACTTTGCTGAGGTTGAAAATATTGGTAACCTGTAAATACTTACCCTTTGGTTTTTTTTTTTTTTTTTTTTTAGACGGAGTTTCGCTCTTGTTCCCCAGGCTAGCGTGCACTGGCGCGATCTCGGCTCACCGCAACCTCC
>NW_016107573.1:2702616-2712040 GCF_001604975.1 Cebus imitator | reverse complement strand
TGACCAGGATGGTCTCGATCTCTTGACCTCGTGATCCACCCGCCTCAGCCTCCCAAAGTGCTGGGATTACAGGCTTGAGCCACCGCGCCTGGCCTACCCTTTGGTTTTAAGAGAGACCAGGAGTTCATATGCCTGCCTTAAGAAAAAGATTTGAAAAAGATAACACTGATGATCTTGGGAGACTAGTGCATAAGATTTTGATTTTTTGATCTTTTCTAGAGACACTGCACCACTGCTTTTGGATCAGCGTTAGAGCCTCTTGGGGATACTATTCTAGGATTTTAAAAGTTAAAATAGATTTTACATGGTAAAATGCACAGATGCAAGTGTGCAGTTAAGTTTCAATAAATGTTCACAGCAGTGCAGCCACTGCCTCAGTCATGGTATAGAACTTTCACATCACACAAGAAAGTTCCTTTATGCCCCACTTCTGGTTAGTCTTCCTCTCCCCTAACCCAAACTACTATTCTCTTTCCCATCACTAAAAATTAGTTTTGTCCTTGAACTTCATGTAAATGGAATCATACAGTATTCTTTTCTAACTTGTTGCTTTGAGTCAGCATAATGCTTTTGAGACTTACCCATATTGTTGTATCAGTAAGTAGTTTGTTGAGTTTTATTGCTGAGTATGGCAGTCCATTATAGAAATATACCACAATTTGTTTATCTTACCACTTACTGGATAGTTGGGGTTGTTTCCAGTTTGGGGTTATTATGAGTAAAGTTGCTGTGAACATTTGTTTCCAAATCTTGTGATTATGTGCCTTCATTTCTCTTGTGTTAATATCCAGGAATAGAGTTGTGGGGTTATAGGATAAATGTATGCCTAACCTCATAGGCAGTTGGCAAACTTTCCTCCAAAGTGGTAATGCCATTTTACACTTTATGAGCCATGTATGAATTCCAGTTACTCGGCATCCTCACCAACGTTTGCTCTTACCAATTTCTTTAATTTTAGTTATTCCAGTGGATGTAAAAGGGTATCTCATTGTGGCTTTCATTTTGTGTCTCCCTGATGACTGATTTGAGAATACTTCTCCTACATGACTTTCCTTTTCGTTTTCTTAATGGTGTCTTTTGATAAGTAGAGATTTTTAAAATAAAAAAAATTGTGGGAAAATACATATAAAATTGTCATCGTTACCATTTTTAAATGTACCATTCAGTGACATAAGGTATATACACAGTGTTGTATAATCAGCAGTATTTCCAGAATGTTTTCATCCTCCCAAACAAAATTCCTGTACTCGCCAAACAATAACTAAACAGAGGTTTTTTGTTTTTGTTGTTGTTTTGAGATGGAGTTTCGTTCTTGTTGCCTAGGCTGGAGTGCAATGGCCTGGTCTTGGCTCACTGCAGCCTCCTCCTTCTGGGTTCAAGTGATTCACCTGTCTCAACCTCCCAAGTAGCTGGGATCACAGGTGCCAGCCAACACGTGTTGCCCAGCTAATTTTTGTACATTTAGTAGAGGCGGGGTTTCATCGTGTTGATCAGGCTGGTCTTAGACTCCCCACCTCAGGCAATCTGCCTGTCCCGGCCTCACCATGCTAGGATTACAGGTGTGAGCCACGGTGCCCAGCCAGAGGTGTTTTTGGTTTGTTTTTCTGGTAAGATGAGATCTCACTATGTTGTGCAAGCTGGATTTGATCTCCTGCACTTAAGTGAGCCTCCTGCTTCAGCCTCCCAAATAGCTGGGACTACAGCCGGTGTCATCATGCCCAGCAAGAGGTTTTTAATACATTTCTTAGCACCAAAACTTTACATAAAAATAATCACCTTTTTGCCTCTTAGGACTGGGTGCCATGGCTCATGCTTTTAATCCTAGCACTTCAGGAGGCGGGGCAGGAGGATCATTTGAGGCCAGGAGTTCATGATCAGCCTGGGCAACATAGGGAGACATCATCTCTACAAAAAATTTTTAAAAATTAGCCAGGCGTGGTGGTAGATGCCTGTAATACTAGCTACTTGGGAGGCCATGGTAGGAGGATCCCTTGAACTTCAGGAGTCTGAGGTTGCAGTGAGCTACGATTGTGCCACTTTACCCCAGTGTGGGCAACAGTGAGATGCCATCTCTTAAAAACAGTGTTTTCTTCCTTGAATGATGTTAGTTTTTGAATATGTTGACCCTTCCTTGACACCTTGGTCCACATGATGTGTGTATTTTTCTTGTCTACCTTTGCCACTCTTTTAGTATATAAGTTCATAGAAATTTTAGCTGAAGAATTTTTAGAGGAGGTGTGTTGGTAAGGTGAGCCTGTCAGGAAAGGAAGGAATTAGTGTGTTATGAGTATTCCAGATCTTTTACTTTGAATCTGTATCTTATGACTTAAAGGATTATTTTGATATGTCTCATATAGCAAAATGAGGCTCTTACAGGTTCAGAAAACGATAGACTTTTAGTTTAGGCATTTTGCTTGCTCACTTCTATCCCCTCCCCCACATGCCACCTCCTCCGTGTGGACAGCTTTTTTTTTTTCCCTGAGGCAGGGTCTGGGTTGTTGTGGCATGATCTGTTTTTTTCTATTGCCTAGGCTGGATTGTAGTGGCACGATCTTGGCTCATTGCAAACTCTGCCTCCTGAGCCCAAGCCATCCTCTCACCTCAGCTACCCAAGTAGCTGGGACTCAGGTATGTACCACTATACCTGGCTAAGTTTTTTTTTTTTTTCTTTGTAGGAGGGGTTTTGCAATGTTGCCCAGGTTGGTCTTGAACTTGTGAGCTCAGGTGATCCTCCTGCCTTGGCCTCCTAAAGTGCTGGGATTACAGGCATGAGCCACTGCATCCGGCCTCCATGTGGACAATTTATTAATACAAGAGCTAGAGGAGTCTTAGCGTCCAGAAGAGTGAGAACAGTGTTTGATGGTTCCTTTTGAGATCTTAATATATTTTAGGTTGGTGCAATTACTTTTTGCACCAATCTAATACTTATCTTTCACTACTCTTATTTAAGAACTTGCCATTGTTTTAGGGGAGAATTAACTTTTACTTCCTTCTAACTTACGTATTAATTTTGTGATGTTTTATTCTGGACTGAGTATTCTCACTTGAAGTCATGTTTTTGATCATAGTAGGGGAAAAATTCAGACTTTGACTTTTGTCTTTTCCTACCCCCACAAGAAGACAGGAAGTAGGTAGAGATCAAATTGAGTTGGAGGAGGATAGTATTTGTGGACTTCCAAACAAATTCCGTTATCCTTAGGACATATGTAGCTTGGCATGCAGAGGCAGCCTGACTTTTGGAAATAAGGTGCCATTCTTATTTCTGTTGCATTTTAAAGTTTTGCAAGCTACTTTGCTCTGTTATCTTTAATGTTGTATGCAAACCAGTTGATTAGTGACTTTTTATTGTGATAAAACTTTATTTGCAGTAGATCTTTACAAACTCTTAGATCACAAAACATATAAACTCATTAGAACTACTGTTTTTTAATTGGTGTATTTCTGATTTAAGCTTATTTTTAGAAGTGTTTACTTTCATATTTGCTAAATATTCAGTCATCAGTTAAAATGAATTAACTATATAAATTGGTTAATTGCTGAAATTGCTGCTGTGTGTGATTTATAATGGCAGATTTCTCCATAATCAAAGTAAATACAATATCCACATTTTATTTCTGGAAATGAATTGTTTAAATATTTTTTAGACTGAGTCTCCTCTGTCACCCAGGCTGGCGTCCAGAGTCATGATCCCCACTCGCTGCATCCTCAAACTACTGGACTCAGGCAATTCTCTAACCTCAGCCTTTTGAGTGGCTGGGACCACAGGCACGTGCCATGAGGCCTGGTGAATTTTTTGCAGAGGTGGGATTTCACCCTGTTGCCCAGGTTGGTCTCCAACTTCTAGTTTTCAGCAGTTCTGCTGCCTTGCCCTCCTAAAGTGCTGGAATTACGGTTGTGAACCACTGTACTAAGCCTAGAAATGTAAATACAATGACATGTAGTAAGTGTTATAAATCAAAAGAAGTGTATTGAAATGGGACAGTAAACTCTGCAGGGAAGCTTTTGCAGTAAAAATATTTTCAAGCTGTTTAGGGGCGGTGGCTTACACCTGTAATCTCAACACTTTGGGAGGCCAAGGTGGGAGGATGGCTAGGAGTTTGACACCAGCTTGGGTAAAGTGAGATCCCTGTCTCTACAAAAAAAATTTAAAAAATGTAGCCGAACATGGTGGTACATGTCTGTGGTCCCAGCTACTTGGGAGGTTGAGACAGTAGGATCACTTGAGGCTGCAAGCTGTGGTCATGCCACTGAACTCCAGCCTGTGCATGCAAGAGAGTGAGACCTCTGTCTTTAAAATGGGAAAAAAAAAAAAATGTTTCCAAACCAAGAATTGAAGGGCACATGGGCATTATCCAGGTGGATAAAGTGGGATGAGGGAACCTGGCAAAGATAATAGTGGTCACAAAAATTCATGAATGAAAAGTTTTTAAAAGCATTCCCAACTTAATTTGGAAATGTCATAGGGTTAAGTTTTTGGAGAGAAATTTTAGGAAAACTTCTATCGAAGGACTATGACAGGGAGTGTTGAAAGATTTGACCAGAGTAGTTCTGTTGTAAATTCAGTTGCAAAACTGTGTGTGTATGTGTGTGTGTGTGTGTGTGTGTGTGTGTGTGTGTGTGTGTGTGTGTGTTAAGGTAATCATGGCCTAATTAAATTTGAACTAATCTTTGAGAGCCAATTTGCTAGAAAAAGTGGTGGTGATACTGATGACATGCAGTGGAAAGATGAGAGGCATTTCAAAGAAAGCAGTGGAAATTGGTGTCAGATTTTGACATTGGAAATAGCGTCAAATGGTTTCTAAACTGGAATACCTAGAACAACTGTGATTCCCAGTGGAGTATTAAGGAGCTGTGGTAGGGAGAAGGAAGAGAGGTGAGGGAGGCAGATGATGGATTCTGTTTAGGTTAGAGGTAGAGGTGCTGGATTGACAACCCAGAGATCTGGTAATCTGTGGTCCTGTGATAGCAATAGCAGTCAGGATTGAGGAATATATGGGGAGCTGTCTGCTAGTAGCTGAGGGCTTGAGAAGAGAGGCTTATCATTTCTGTGGGAAGGACTGATCCTGTTGCAGTTGCCAGGTCAGGCCTGTTCATGAATGGTTTCAGACTTTTAATGGATTAGAAAAATGTCTTATAAAGAAAAATGAGAGAACGAAGAATCTCGAGGAAATAATTTCTGTACCAGTTTCTGTATATGAAGAATTTGTGTTAGTATTAGGGCAGTATCATTTAAACCTCTCATTAATATACTACCTGCATATTTTTTTTGCAGTGTATTTGAAACAGGAGTGCATCTTAAAAACAATGGCATGTTATAGTTAAATTGGAAAAGTTTTTTTCCTAGTGGTATGTAAATTAATGTGTGTCTTAAATTTGACGGCATCTCAGATTGAATAAAAGGTAAAATTTAAATGCTCATTAGCCCAAATACAGTTTTTTAAAAGATACTTGTTTATGTTCTATTTCGTCTCAGATATCGCCAGTGATAATATATACCACAGCATGGAAACACTGGTAATAGAATACGTCTATTGAAAAAATAACTGTTTTAGAATACAAGGTTTAGGTTAGATGTAAGGAAATCATTAAAGATGTAAATCATTAGAAAAGAAAGTGTAAGCTCTTCCCAAGGTCCTTATGTTTTCAGCATTTTAACATATATATGTGTTCTGACTAGACATACTAGTAGTACAGAATCTGTTATCCAACTACAGATCTGATTTTGCCAGAGACCTTGGGTAAACATATTTCTTTCTTCTCTTTCAGACATTAGCTCCTTTGACAAATGATTTTTATGTTGGAAAATGCGAGAAAAATAAGTAACTCAGATAGACTTTGGAAATATAACATTATTCTTAATAGTTATATTCACAGGCTTATTGGCAACTTGAATTCCAATTGTTTGTGTGGATTGATTTTTTAAAAATGCTGAATTGTATAGTACTTAAGTTTTTGATGTATAAACAATATACTTAATATACTCCATAATGTATGTAGAATAGGTTTCTATTAGGCTGTATGTTTGAAAAAACTTTTCCTCTTATGAGAATATTTATTTAGTATGAATATAAGTAATTTAGCCAGTATGCTTTTTTAAAAAACCAAAAAAAAACCCTTGCCTTTCAGTTTTCTGGGTTAAGTAAAATGTTTTGTCTAAGAATTTTTTACATTCAAGGTTTGGTTTGTCTGAATTTTTCTGAGTTGTTGATTTAAATGCAGTTACTTAAAAGCATAAGGGGAGAAATTCCTTTTACTTCTTGTTAGGTCTGATTTAACTTAGTACTTTTACCTTCCTTAAGTAAAGCATATTGATGATTTTTGCTTTTTGGTTTTAGCTGAAAACCTCATTTTCTTCCTGTATGTATTTGGATGGCAGTCATATGTCTCCCTCTAGTTTACATGAGATAAATATTACTAATTTTAAAAAGTTGGGTCTTTTTGGGGACGTGTTGAGTTGGAGGAGGTGTTCAGGTCAAAACCGTTTCTAGTCTTTTGGCCATTTGGTAATCCGATAACTTCTTTCAAAGAGTAGTTATTTCAGCTCATCGTTTAAACAGAGCCCACATTGTGGTGTGTGGTTATTGGAGGTTGTTGGGGTTTTTATTGGCTTGTTTTAAAAAATATGAGTAGCCCCCTACCTAACTGCCAGAATACAGATTTTAACTAGGCCAGTAGAAGTGGGGATTATTTTCATTTCACATAGCCTCTACTATTTGAATTTTGTTTCTCTGTGAATGTACCTCTTGGCTAGCTAGAGTTGGACAGTTTTCAGTTATGATGACAGCAATTAAAAATTCAAATCTGTTTCTTTTCATTGTTAAGTTGTATGCTTAAAGGATGGGACTGCATTTTCATTTAGCTTTCTGGTCCTTGTCCATTTTTGATGCCTGTTAGTCTGGATAAAACTGTGTGACAGGAGCCAGAACTTTTAAAAATCTTTTTGTTTACAGATGGAGAGACAATAACATTAACATCCGTAATAAAACATTCTTATACTGATAAGCAGTCTGGAGATTAGCTAGGTTTGGGACACTGGTAGTTATTTTTTAAGTGTAGTTTACTTCCAAATGTCTTCTAGAATTTATGTTTAATATCTCAAAAATCTACGCAAAATAGGAAAGGCATGCTTATTTATACATGGACATACTCTTGTGTTCTAATGGCAAACCAACCTTCAAATTAAGTTGTCTTTCTAGAAAACTCTTAGGCAACTGTGAGGGGAAAGGGCTAATATAAAAAGGATGAAGTTTAGAGATTGTGTTTTTATGGCAAGATCTAGTAACAGAGCATATTAGAATAAGCATTGTAAATTTTGCACCTTTCAAAAAGATATTGGTATGTTTTTAATCTTGAAATCTGCCTAGTGTTATCTTAAAAAACAAAAACCTGGCTAGATGCTGTGACTCATGTAATTCCAGTACTTTGGGAGGCTGAAGTGGGAGGACTGCTTGAGCCCAGGATTTCGAGACCAATGAGACCCTATCTCTATAAAAAACCAAAAAAGTAGAAAATGAGCTGGGCATGGTGGCATGTGTCTGTGGTCCCAGCTACTCAGGAGGCTGAAGTGGGAGGATCACTGGAGCCTGTAAGGTTGAGGCTGCAGTGAGCCATGATCATGCCACTGCACTCTAGCCTCGGAAACGGAGTGAGACCCTGTCTTAAAAACCACACACACACACACACACACACACACACACACACACACACACATACACACACACACACACACGCCGGACATGGTGGCTCATGCCATAATCCTAGCCCTTTGGGAGGCCGAGGTGGGCGGATTACCTGAGGTCAGGAGTTCGAGACCAGCCTGACTAACGTGATGCAACACCCCATCTCTACTAAAAGTATAAAAATTAGCTTGGTGTAGTGGCGGGCACCTGTAATTCCAGCTACTCAGGAGGCTGAGACAGGAGTATTGCTGGAATCCAGGAGACAGAGGTTGCAGTGAGCCAAGATCATGCCACTGTACTCCAACCTGGGTGATAAAGCGAGACTCGCCTCAAAAACAAACCTCACAAAACACACACATACCCCACCACATTTCTGGTCTTTGCTGCCTATCTCATTGATTAGTTTTCTTTTCTGTTGAGTACATAAGAATAGGAGTTCTTAATTTAAACTTTATTTAAAAAAAAACTTTTTAAGAACCTGTTTTTAAAACTACTCTTCATGGAGATTGACTATTTTGGGTCTTTTGGGCCAAGAAAATGAAATTAATATTTTATTCTTTGCTATAAGGGAGGAGGAAGAGTTGTCGCTCTAGTGTTATTAAAGATATGTATGTCTAGGAGGGGCAGAAGTCATTACAAGATTATAATTAGGAAAACTTAAGTTTCTATAAGGAAGTATGAATTTCTAGAATATCTTTTATTTCCGTTTGATTTAGGCATTGCTGTTGAGGACACTGATTTGGGGCAAGGTGTCAGGGAGAAAAGAGTGAGAAAAGGAGGAATCCTAATTGCTTCTTTCATCTTCACCAGAGGTTAACTGAGAACAAAAAGCAGGAAATGAATGAGTGTGCAAGAATTTGCTTTCTATTAATTTCCCAAAGGTAGACCTTGGAAATAGTTGAAGGGACAAAAGTTAAGATATCTTTTTCTGAGGCTGGAGCTAGTCTTTTTGTTCTTCCCAGAGCAATCTGGCACTTAGATAAAATGATTCTGCTTGGCTTTCAATTCAATTAATTAATTTCTAATTCTTGAATGCCTGGATTTCCTATGATTGCTGAACAACTCAGACTTAAGTATTTCTTTTGTTTTCCATGAGATTATAAGAGTTTTTCATTTCTTTGAAAATAGGGAACATTTCTGTTACTTTGTTTTGAGATGGAGTCTCACTTTGTTGCCCAGGCTGGAGTGCAGTTGCACAATCTTGGCTCCACCTCTGCCTCCTGGGTTCAAGCGATTCTCCTGCCTCAGCCTCCTGAGTAGCTGGGATTACAGACATGCGCCACCATGCCTGGCTAATTTTTGTGTTTTTAGTAGAGATGGGGTTTCATCATGTTGGTCAGGCTTGTCTCAAACTCCTGAACTCGTGGTCCGCCCACACTGGCCCCCCTCAAAGTGCTGGGATTGCTGACATGAGCCACTGTGCCCAGCAAGGAACATTTCTTTATTTCAGATGGCGAACCTAAATGCTGTCTTATAAAATTAGATTTTAAACTCTTAATTTCTATAGTAAAATAATGCCTACCTTGTAATGTTTCATAGAGGACATAGATTCAGAAGATAACTTTACTTACAGAAGTTTCTTATAATCATGTTAATGATATATATCTGAGTTAAAAGTATAAAGTGAATGTGTTCTGCAAGTAGAAGGGATTATAAAGAAGTCAGAACTTAAAATTTTGTATGCGTTCTTAAAATTTTTTTTTTTTTTTTTTTTGACGGAGTTTCACTCATGTTACCCAGGCTGG
>NW_016107573.1:2693058-2702547 GCF_001604975.1 Cebus imitator | reverse complement strand
GCTGGGATTACAGGCACGCACCACCATGCCCAGCTAATTTTTTGTATTTTTAGTAGAGACAGGGTTTCACCATGTTGACCAGGATGGTCTCGATCTCTTGACCTCGTGATCCACCCGCCTTGGCCTCCCAAAGTGCTGGGATTACAGGCTTGAGCCACCGCGCCCGGCCTGCGTTCTTAAAAATTTAATTTTTACTCCTTTTAGCAGATTGTATGTGATGTTTGGTTTTAATCTTTTCTGGTGCTAAAGATATTATATATGGCTGATACCCCCTGCACCATATCTCTTGTATAAGAATTAAATTTAAAAGGAAAATGCTTGTAAAATAAGTTATTTAAAAGGGTACCAATGCAATTTGTTAAAGTTGGTTTACTTGCAGTTAATCTTTTCTGAGAACATGGTCAGGGCTGCTTTCTCTTCCCTGTTGAGATGGGTAAAACAATAAGGTGCATGTGAAATGCAACCAGCCTAATGTCTAAAGATGTTAGTGTGTAATTACTTTGCTTTTGATTTCTCACATTTTTGGGTTCACCTCTGGAAAAGCCACTAAATGAAGATGAGAGATTTTTAAGCATTAATCACTAACCTACTGTTTCAGATTCTGTCTATTGCAGAACTTCTTTTGAAGAATGTATTTAGAACTTTCCCCACGTGAAAAAGGTCAATTTATGTAAATGAAAAATAAATAGCATACTCTGTACTTCATATGTAGTTACATAATTATACATGATTGATCTTTTGATCATTATTGAAACAGAGCTTTCATTTGTTAATAGTGAAAATTATCTTAAGTGCTGCTGGTTCAAGTGACTTATTACCAGTAAAGGCTTTTTATTTTTTTTATTTTATTTTATTAATACAGTCTTACTCTGTCAAGTAGAGTGTCATTTAGGGTCTCCATCACGGCTCTCTGCAACCTCTGCCACCTGGACTCAAGTGATCCTCTCACTTCAGCCTCCTAGTAGCTGGGACTACAGGCATGTACCACCATGCCCAGTGAATTGTGTATGTGCGTGTGTGTGTGTGTGTGTGTGTGTGTGTGTGTGTGTGTGTGTAGATGTTGGTTTCACCATGTTGCCTAGGCTGGTCTCGAACTCCTGGGCTGAAGCCATCTACCTGCTTCGAGTAAAGGATTTTTTGATACAAAAATGATTATAACTTGAAGTTCAGCTGCTTCTGACAACTTACTAGATTCCCCCCCCCCGCCCCCCCACCTTGGGACAGGATGGTTGTTTTTTGCTTAGGAAGTGATAGTATTTTAGCTGCTTATCTGTGTCCCACAGTTGGCAGAGAAATGCAGTACACTGATCATGAAGTTGCATCTGGAACCCTGAAAACTCCCAGACCTTAATGTTTGCAAAGAGATAGAAAAGACACATACTTCTGGTTTTGTTGTTTTTTTTAAAAAGTCTTATTACTTGGAGGTCTCATTGAACCAGGACAGTGGTGCAATTTTATATTTACCATTTGTTTTATCTTTTTCAATGCATAGTCATCAATAAGGAAAAAATCACTGAGCTTTGAGCCCTGTGAGGATATTACAGCTCACACTGGAATGGCAGTTGTGTGAGGGTAGGAACTTTGTTTTGTTCACTGCTGTATTTCTCGTGCCAAGAGTAGTGCCCGTCACTCAGAAATACATGTTGAATGAACATCCATCACTTACCATAGTAGGTGAATGTAGCCATGCTTTTGACTCTCTCCTTGTCTCTTTTCATTTATAGATGACTTCAGCGACAAAGGTTTTAGAAAATTTGAGCGGGGAGTAAGGCTAAGCCATAGTAGTGTCACACAGTGGATATATGCTTGGATTTTGGTTAAATTATCTTCCTACCATAGAATAGTCTTACCCAACATGCTACAGAATTCTAGTTTCTGATATGTGAAAAGTTAATAGACATAAGCAAGGAAACACTAACAAGCTGAAAAAATATCACCCAAAATAGTGGCAGTCATAAATCCATTTCTTAAAATTTCACACTTCCGAATTTTAAAATATTGCCTCTACACTCAAAATTTTCTCTGAATCTGTTTCTTAATATTAAATGCATGTGCAAAAAATTATTTTAACATCAGTGAAAGTGAAAATATTCTTTCAAAATTATTCAGTGTTGCCTTCTTAAGGTTTTGAATCTTAATTATCCTTTATTTGAAAAGTGAGACAGGACTAGGTAGAAAGGATTCTGTTGTTCTTTTGAAGTTAAACTGTATCTCAGCCAAAAAAGTGCTGCTTTAGTTCCCAAAACCCCTCAACATTTTAGGAGGCCTGGCCAGAGCCTCTTAGTTTTTCCTCATGAATTTGGTTCAGACTTACTAGTTTTTATAGTTGGGGTTCTTTAATTATATAAACAGTACAGATTGGTATGCCTCTTTGCCCTTGTTGAAGCTGATGCGCTAGGTGGCACATAGATGATCACAAACATTTCTGTGTAGGTGCTAAATATGTCCATTCCTTTTGGCCTTTTGGGGGCCTCTGTGCCCTTCCTTTTAGTCATTCCCTCATTATTTTACAGAAAGGAACTTAAAGTATATTGTGTTAGGTACCCCCTCCAGTGAAAGCTGCATGATGATATCCAATACTGTAGTATTTAATAATTTAGTATATTGATTTTTTACTCCTTTTAGGGTTTTCTCTTAGAGTGGACAAAATCCTATCCATTTGGGACAATATGTGTTCCAATATGTGATGGTTAAAGTTTTATCCTCTTATTTCAGGTAACTTCCAGAAAGGTTTATTATTCATACCCCTCTTGGAGATGGAACCTAAGAACCCTGCCTACCTGTCTTCCCTTTTTGTCTGTTCATTAGTGCTTAATGTGTTTAAGCATCCCTTATAATTACCTTTTAGGTAATTGCTTAGATTTAATGTAACCACATTACATTCTACTACCTCTACAAATAACGTGAATGTTCAAGGTTACCCAAAGAAAACCACTGTTATTCCTTGAGGTATATACATGACTGGTATCATGGGAAGGCACCTTATGGTACCAGAGAGCCTCTTTCAGACTCACCTCTATGTGGCCCTTTTTTTCTTTCAAACAAGTTTTTTTTTTTTTTTTTTTTTTTTGAGAGATAGGGTCTCACTGTCACCCAGGCTGGGAGTACCGCATTGTAATCATAGCTCACTGCAACCTCGGCCTCCTGGGCTCAAGCAACCCTCCTGCCTCAGCCCCCTGAGTGCCTGGGACTACAGGTGTGTGCCACCATGGCTAATTAAACAATTATTTTAATTTTTTTTTGTAGAGATGGGGATCTTGCTATGTTGTGTAGGCTGGTCTCAAACTTCTGGCTTCAAGCGATCCTCCAACCTTGGCCTCCCAGAGTGCTGGGATTATAGGAATGAGTGACCACACCCTGCCTACATTGTCCTTATCTGAAAAATAGTCCTAACAGGCAGAGGCAGTTTTTAATTTTGCTGGTAGTGTTTCACAGTGACACTGTTTCTAACCAAGCAGTTGTTTGATTGTGGTTATTGGGAAGAATAGTCTTTGCCAGCATTAAGCCCGTCTTCCTGAACCTTTTTGTTGAATCTCCCTTGTTTGGTCCATCTCTTGGAACTTAATCAGGACCTGTGGAAACCTGACACAAACACTTCTGTATTACTGATTATGTGTCATATTTTTGACAGAATAAATTATCACATAACTTTTTAACATGTCAGATGACTTTTATAGCAGATTAGTGATTTTCCTGAATTAAATCTAGCACCATCAGTTCATTCTTACCCTTCAACTTGACCTGTCTCTTGAACCATTTCTCCTCCGATTTACCTGTTGGACATACATCTACTTGGGAGGTCACTGTTAAAGCCAGCATATCACAGCTGAATAGCTTCATTGGAATCTGCCCCTCATTTCTTAATGATAATATTCTTTTACTAGTTACCATAGGCCTTAAATTTTTTCAGTTTTTGACAGCTTGCTCTGCCTCCTTTTCTTCATTAGTTTGTTGCTGTTGTTGAGACAATCCAGGGTCTTGTCTTTGTTGCCCAGACTGGAGTGCAGTGGCACCATTATGGCTCACTGCAGCCTTGACCTCCTAGGCCCAAACCATCCTCCCACCTCAGCCTCCTGAATAGAGGACAACAGGTGTGCACTACCATGCCTAGCTTTTTAAATTTTTGTAGAGATGATGTCGTCTCACATTGCCCAGACTGGTTCTGAACTCCTGGCTCCAGCACTCCTCCTGCCTCAGCCTCCCATAGTGTTGGGATTACAGGTGTGAGCCATCGCACCTGGCCAGACATAATTTTTAAAAGGCAATATAATGTCCTTGCTCTAATATAAAGGAAAAATAAAAGGAAAATAATTTGTAATAGTATGTATTTCATGCAGATACTCAGGTGGAATTATACTTTTGCAGGACAAGGTCCTACAGATTTACAAACCCCTCAACTTTCCTGCTCTACTATGTTGTATTTAATACTTAAGCAACTTAACGGCAAGACTGGTCTTCATACTAAATACAGTTCATCTCTGAAGTTGCAAATTATGAGTAGTTTTTTTCATTCTCATATAGTGTCTGATTAATATGGCCTGAGTTATAAAAAAAACTTAAAAGTTATTGGGGAGACAAAAATATTTTATGTAAAATGGTTAAGACACTTTACTGTTACACATTTGGCTTTCCTTTTATGGTTCTTAATTAATAATCACCATATTTTACTGACTCTTTTTTTTATGAGACAGAGTCTCACTCTGTCGCCCAGGCTGGAGTACAGTGGCGTAATCTCACCTCACTGCATCCTCCGCCTCCTGGATTCAAGTGATTCTCCTGCCTCAACCTCCTGAGTAGCTGGGACTACAGGTGTATCCCACCATGTCTGGCTAATTTTTGTATTTTTAGTAGAGCTAGGATTTTGCCATGTTGGCCACACTGGTCTTGAACTCTTGAACTCAGGTAATCCAGCCGCCTGGGCCTCCCAAAGTGCTGGGATTACAGGCATGAGCCACCATTCCTGGCCTTGACTCCTTAATTTCAGAGTTTTGATATTCTGAGCAATCTTGTTCATTGATGTGACTTCATGTCATTTAAACAATTAGCTCAAATGGATTAGTTGTGTTTGCACAACTTCAGAGAAATTGTCACAAAGGAATCAGGTCGATTAGATGTTTTATCTCCATAAAGTTCAGGTTGTTGCCTTGCGGTGACAAAAATTACTTGTTTTTGCTGTTCTGTTGAGGCGGAGTCTCACTCTGTTGGCTCAGGCTGGAGTGCAGTGATGTGGTTTCGACTCATTGAAACCCCCACATCTCAGGTTCAAGTGATTCTCCTGCCTCACTCTTCTGAATAGCTGGGATCACAGTCATGTGACACCACGCCCTGCTAATTTTTGTATTTTTAGTAAAGACAGGGTTTTGCCATTTTGGCCAGGCTGGTCTCTAACTCTCAACCTCAAGTGATCCGCCCTCCTTGGCCTCCCAAAGTGCTGGAATTACAGGTATGGGCTACTACATAGCCGAATTCTTTGTTTTTATACCATATTCGCCTTACCCTTTTTCTTAAACAAAAGGACAGATCCCTTGATAG
This sequence comes from Cebus imitator, assembly GCF_001604975.1. Lineage (NCBI taxonomy): Eukaryota > Metazoa > Chordata > Mammalia > Primates > Cebidae > Cebus > Cebus imitator. The sequence goes on along the minus strand of NW_016107573.1, from coordinate 2,697,015 downwards.
AAGCCAATTATGTGTACAAAACACCTTAAACTAAGTCTAAGCCTAGAGTGTCTGTGATCTTTTTAGTTTTGTAAAGTACCTGTTCCTGTAGTGGCAAATATTTACCTGAGAAGCTGTCAGAGATGATGCTTGCTTGACTGAGAAAAATGTAAGCATATCTGTGCGTTTCTGGGGAGCTCTATTCTGTACAGTTCTGCAATTTCTGAAGGCACACTAAAGCTTGTCTGGGTCCATTCTGTGCAGTTACATATTCTAAAATCTATGGTTGACTAAATAGTCCATGTTGCACCAATTTAAAAATCTTACTGTCATATGGCATCATGACTTGTAGAGAAAGGTCTTGTGGGGAGATCTAAGTGGCTTAAGTCCTAGGATATTTGTCATTATAAAATAACTTTTTGTTTTGCAGATTTCCTTGTGAAATCTCCTAGTAGGAAAAGTTCTTGGGACAAACTTCATTTGGTAAGCTCGTTTCTTCCCTGCCACCCCCTAATGCTCTCTCTGCTGTTTCGAGGCAGGGAAAAACTTAGATTCATTTTTGGGAATCTATTTGTCTATGTTCATGATTATTTAGATTAGTTTTTCTATGTTCACTTTAATGTCCTTACATGTGATGTTTCGTTTCACTAGGACTGATACCAGGTCACTTTTTCTGTATATAATTATGCTGTGATAGTGTACTGGAAAACATGTATTTAAGTTGAGATTTTATGAGTTGCAACACTAATCATTTATCTAAAATAAATAATTGTTATCAGTTTTCAGTGGTTTTTGTTATTATTATTTTTTTTTGAGACGGTCTTACTCTGTTTCCCAGGCTGGAGTACAGTTATGTGATTATGGCTCACTGCAGCCTTGAACTCCTGGCCTAAAGCAGTCCTCCCAGTCACTGGGACTATAGGTGTGTGCCATCACACCTGGCTAGTTTTGAAATTAAAAAAAAATACGATTTTCAGTACTACCTGTAGTTTCAGGGATCCACAGGGGTCTTGGAACATATTCTCTGAGGATAAGGCAGGGGATTACTATAGTACAAGTGAATTTTAATGAGAAAAACAAGTTCTGAAAAAATTGGTGAGTTCTTTTCTCAGTGTGGCTGTTAACCCTTTTCCTTTTCCATAAAATGTCCTTTTCAGACCTTTGTGTGCCTCTTACTACATAAATCTTTATTACTACCTCTTGTTTCTGCCACCTGTTTAATTTAAAGAGCTATAGTACAGTTTTACTAGAAGACAAGTTATTGCTTTGGTTTTAAGTTCCTAAATCCGGGTCATTTCCTTGTTCAGGAACTGTTGGCTTGCCATTGCCCCTAGAACAAGGATCAAACTCCTTAGCATAACATTTTAGGTTCTTCACAGGTGAGCTTCAGACAGCTTGTCACCTGTTTTCTCTGTGCACCAAGTTCATCTCTTGTAGCCACACTGACCTACTTAAACCGTCTCTTAAATACTCTCCAAGGTGCTTTTTTTGTCTTACTTTGCTGCCATGCCATTCGTGTTCCTCTCTTGTCTCAGTAGCTCAAAATTCGGCTGGTTAAGTTATTAAATGCTTGAGTCTTCCACAAGTCTTCCTTGAGTACCCAGCTCAGAATCTCTTTCTCTGCTTTTTGCATTACCATGGAATTAAATTTCTGTATCTCTTAACATACTGTCTTATTAGTTATATTTGTCTGTCACCCCCACAGGATGGGTCATGCCCTTGAAGGCAAGAACTATATTCATATTTGAATTGTCAGTTCACAGAAACACTTCTAGAGTCCTGGGATACCAGTGCCTTCTCAGTATAAATTCTTCTTGACTAGAGTTTTTGTTTTGGTAAGAATAGGGGAAGAGAATAGATTGGTTTGAGTAGAGATTGGTCAGCATAATCTTGTTGATTGTTTTGAAAAACAGGTTGCTGTTTTTCCCCCACTTTTCTGTATAGTGAAGGATCTTCTGGTACATAATCTGTGCCCTTGTAGTCCAAGTTGCTCAGTATGTTACTTGAGGTATTCTTTTTTGCAAGTATAAGTTTTAGTTTTTGAGTAAGGAATTGAGTAATTTCTCTTTAACAGGTGCCTGAAAGATGAGATACCATGTTCAGCAGGAGGATTAAATGTTGCTTTGCTTCTGTAAAGATTTATGAGAAGTCATGTTATGGGGTGGTACTGATGTTGGAGCTGAGAGAAGCATGCAGGTTCCGGCTGTCAAAATTTCATATATTAAGAAAAGAGAGATTATTTGACCTTGAGGCTTGGAATAGGAATCTTAACCTTCATTTAGCTTGGAGGGTGGTGGGGTGTTGTAGATTAGCTCTGTAGAGAAGGAAATGTAATCCTTTTAAATTAATTAATTAATTAAATTTTGAGACATAGTCTCGTTCTGTCACCCAGGCTGGAGTGCAGTGGCTTAATCTCCAGCTCACTGCATCCTCCACCCGCTGGGCTCAAGCGATTCTTCTGCCTCAGCCTCCCGAGTAGCTAGGACTACAGGCATGTGCTGCCACTCCTGGCTAATTTTTGTATTTTTAGTAGAGACAGAGTTTCACCACGTTGGCCTGGCTGGTCTCTAAATCCTGACCTCAAGTGATCCACCCCCCTTGGCCTCCCAAAGTGCTGGGATTATAGGTGTGTGCCACCATACCCAGCTGGAAATGTAATGCTAATGTATTACTTGGCTCTCTAGCATTTAATATTTATATTGCCATAATGTAAATGTATAAAAGTGTTTTTTATTTTTTATTTATTTTTTAAAGACAGGGCCTCACTCTCTTGCCCATGTTGGAGTACAGTGGTGCTATCATGGCTCACTGCAGCCTCAATCTCCTGGGCGCAAGTGATCCTCCCATCTCAGCCCCCCGAGTAGGTGGGACTACAGACATGTTCCACCTTGCCAGGCTAATTTGTTTTTAATTTTATAGAGACTGGGGTCTGATTATGTTACTTAGGCTGGTCTTGAACTCCTGGGCTCAAATGATCCTCCTACTTTAGCCTCCCATACTACTGGGATTATAGGCGTGAGCCACTGCACCTGGCCACATTCTTACCTGAAGAAGCATGATCTAGGTTTGAAGGGGAAGATGTGAATATAATTAATTTTGATGCCAGGAAACATACTGTTTAGTATATGCCCCAGATTAAAGGAAATTAAAGAGATATAAAAACAGCTTCAATATGTGATCCTGGACTAAATCTTTTACCCGTAAAGCGGGGAACATTGCTGTGAACGATAAAGGATGTGATTGGATTCATTGACAAAATTGGAATAGATATGGTAGATTAGAGAATTATATCATGTTATATTTTCTGAAATTGAAACTAGAACTGTGGTGACATAAGAGATACCTTTCTTAGGAAATACATACTGAAGTAGTAAGAGTTAAAGAGATATTTGTATGCAAACCTTTTAAATGGTTCAGAAAAAATGTCCCCGTGCATTTGTGCGAACAGAAAGGAGATAGTGTTGGGCACTGTCCTATCCAAATGCTCTGTAATGAAACATCTTGTTTAATGAATTACAGTCTTTATCTGTATAACCATGTTTTGTTATATGTATGACTACATGTACATATTAATTAATAATCTTAAAAGTGCTTATTACATGCCAGTAACTATTCTAAGCATGTTATATGCATTATATCTTAATTCTCACAACTCTTTGATGCAACAATTGTTCTTTCCTTGTTTCCCTGATAAAGAAACTGAGGTTCAGAGAGGTAGTATGATTTACTCTCAAAGTCATAGTTAGCATATGGCAGCCCTGAGAGCTTTACATTCCTGATTGTTTTTTCTTGAGGTTATTGTCTTAACACTCTGTCTGAGTTTACATGAAAACCTTTCATGGCCGGGCGCGGTGGCTCACACTTGTAATCCCAGCACTTTGGGAGGCCGAGGCAGGTGGATCACGAGGTCAAGAGATCGAGACCATCCTGGTCAACATGGTGAAACCCCGTCTCTACTAAAAATACAAAAATTAGCTG
>NW_016107573.1:2679600-2692923 GCF_001604975.1 Cebus imitator | reverse complement strand
AAAAAAAAAAAAAAACCTTTCATTAAAACTTATTTTGAGTTTTCTTTTTAAAAGCTTTTTTGTAGAAAGATTTGTTATCTGAATTGCAAATGTTTTAAAAATTTAAAAACTGAAAGTCTCTACTCCCACTCTCTTCCCTAGAGAGGTAAATTGTTAGCAACCATTATATAATCTTTTCGTATGTGTATAAACATACTTCAGAATTAATACAAATAATATTCAGGCATATTTTTATTTTTAAAATTACAGAACATTGAAAAGTTATAGCAAGTTCATAACTATGTTTTTTTTTTTAAACCAGAAGAATATGTATGTACAGTCTTTGGCAATAATAATCCCTCTGCACCCCTCCCCCCAAATTTATATGCTTTTACCTAGTAAATTCATTTTTAAAAATAATCAGGGCTACAGAAATAGTGACTTGTGCAGAGATATGGATAAGTATGGTTATTGTGACTTTTTTGGTGGTAATGGAAAAATGGAAACAACCTAAATGTCTCACTAATTAACAGATGGTTAAGTTATGATATATTGGAGCATAATGGAACACCGACCTGCTGTATATATATATATATATATATATATATATATATATATATATACACTAACATAGGAGGGATTTGTTATATTAATTGAATATATACTGAAGAAACTACAGTATGGCTCCCCCACCCCACCCATTTTAGGGGGCAGATATGTGTGTCTTTGTACAGTCATGTACTGCTTAATGATGTTTTGGTTAGCAACAGACCCAAGATACGATGATAGTTATTTTTCAGCTCCATTTTAATCTCATAGAACTATCACCTAGAGAAGTTGTAGTTGTCATAATGTGTTAGTACAATTACTTTTTAAAGATAAATTTAGTGCAGCCTAGTTGTACAGTGTTTATAAAGTCTATAGCAGTATACAGTAATGTCCTAGGCCTTTACATTCACTTACCACTCACTCACTGACACACCCAGAGCAACTTCTGGTCCTGTAAGCACCATTCATGGTAAGCGTCCTATACAAGTGTACCATTTTGATCTTTTATATAATTTTTACTGTATCTTTTCTATGTTTATGTATGTTTAGATACACAAATAGGGAGCACTGTTTTACAGTTGCCTACAGTATTCAGTACAGTAACATACTGTGCAGGTTTGTAGCCTAGGAACAACAGGCTATACCATATAGTCTAGGTCTGTAGTAGACTGTCCCATCTAGGTTTGTATAAGTACCTCTATGATGTTTGCACAACAACTAAATCTATTGATGACGCCTTTCTTGGAACGTGTCTCCATCGTTAAGCGAAGCATGACTGTATGTGCATAGAGAAGTGTCTGGATAGACTTATAAAATAGTTAACAGTTGCTATTACTTACATGTAGATGAACTAGAGAGCAGTAAGGAGTGAGAAGGGAACTTCTGCTTACCGGTTTTTTAAAAAAGATGTTTAACTCAGATATATTAGTAACATACAAAATTCGCATTCTGTACACTTCACCCATTTAAAGAGTACAGTTCAGTGGCTCAGTATATTCACGAAGCTGTGCAGCCATCACCACAGTCTGTTTTAGGACATTTTTAGCACCTCAGAAACTTCAGGCCAGGTATAGTGGCTAATGACAGTAATCCCAGCATTTTGTGAGGCCGAGGCGAGAGGATCGATTGAGGCTGGGAGTTCAAGACCCGCCTGGACAACATGGGCGAGACTTCCCCTTCTCCCCTACAAAAATAAAAATAGCCAGATGTTTGTGGTCCTGGCCACTCTGGAGGCTGAGGTAGGAAGATCGCTGGAGCCCTGAAGGTCGAGGCAGCCATGAACCATGATCCTGTGATCACAGCACTGCACTCTAGCCTGGGCAACAGAGCAAGACCCTGTCTCCAAAACAGAACAAAACTTCATATTCCATAGCTGCCAACCTCTCTTACCCTCTGTCTCCCACAGCTCCTGGCACCTACTAATCCACTTTATTTCTCACTAGGATTTTCCTGTTCTGGACATTTCATATAAATGATATCATACATATGTGGTCTTTTGTGACTAGCTTCATAATTTAGCATAATGTTTCCAAGGTTCATTGGCATTGAAGCATGTATCAGTACTTCATTCCTTTCTCTTTTTTTTCTTTGAGATGGCGCTGGTGTGCAGTGGCACCAAGATCTCACTTTGTTGCCAGGCTCCTTGTGTGCAGTGGCACCAAGATCTGGGCTTACTGAAACCTCACCACTGCATCCTGGGCTCAAGTGATCCTCCTACTTCAGCCTCCCGAGTAGCTGGGACTACAGGCACATGCCACCACATTCAGCTAATTTTTGTATTTTTTAACTTTTTTCTTTTATTAAATTATTATTTTATAGAGATGGGGTTTGCCATGTTGCCCAAGTTAGTTCAGAACTCCTGGCCTTGAGTGATCCAACCCCCTGGAACTCCCAAAGTGCTGGGATTGTAGGTGTGAGCCACCATGCCTTGCTCAATTTTTCTATTTTTTGTAGAGATGGGGTTTTGCTGTATTGCCCAGGCTGGTCTCGAACACCTGGGTAAAAGCAATCTGCCCACTACATCCTTTCAGTCTGTTGGGATTATAGGCATGAGCCACTGTGCCTGGCCACTGACTTCCTTTCTATGGCCAGATAATTTTCCATTGTTGAGATATGCCACATTCTATTTATTCATCCATCTATTGATGGACATTTGCAGAGATCTTCATACCACTGCACACTAGCAGCCTGGGTGACACAGTGAGACCCTGTCTCAAAAAAGAAAAAAGAAGAATGAAGTACTGATACATGCTTCAAGATGGCCCGTCGTACCTTTGGGCTATTTTGAATACATCTATAAACACGTATTTACAAGATTGTACATGGACATATGTTTTTGTTTTCTTGGATATATACCTAGGAGTAAAATTGTTGAGTCAAATGGTAACTCTGTGTTTAATTGTTTGAGCAACTGCCAGGCTATTTTTCCAAAGAGGCTGTACTATTTTATATTCTCAGCAGTGTATGAGGCTGCTTGTTTACTTTTTACGCCTGTATCTTAAAAATTTATTAGGAGCATGCGTTACTATTATAACTAAAGAAGTATTACACTGCTTATCAGACTAACAGTAATGACTTGATTTCTTATTTTTGTGCTGTTAGTATAACTACCACTGTAGGGCCCATATTTTGCAAGTCAGGTTCTATAATGAACCCTGAATATTTCCTAAGGATTGGTCATATCTGCTGTTTGTAGAGTGAGTGAGAGTGTGTGTGTGTGTGTGTGTGTGTGTGTGTGTGTGTGTGTGTTTTAAACAATACCTAGACTGGTCTAATGCTCTTTCTAGTTTTAAAAGGAACCTTCAGCAAATACTTGATTCTGATTGGTTGCACAATTAACTGTGATCTTGGCTTTTTCTTACAGATTTGGAATTCCTATAGCAGTTTTAACTTCTCTCAGATACTTAAAGTAGCACCTCTTATTTGAACTATTTAATTATTTCTTATCTCCTCTAGGCTATAAATTTAGTCTCCCTTTGCTACAACATCTAGGCCTCTACCTAGACCTGTGAGTTATATACACTAGGATATCTTTCACATACTTAGGTTTTTATCTTTACTGCTTCCATTCTAAGTCAAGCCACTAGTCTCTTACTGTACTTGTTTCCTGGTTCTCTTCTTTATCCTTTTTCTCTTTTAATCTGTTCACCCCACAGCAACCAGGGTGATCTTAAAATCAAATCATGCCACTCTGCTATTAAAAAACCTGTCAGTGGCTCCCTGTTGTATTTAGACTGTATTTTAAACTTACTACTATTCTCATGATTTTTCCTTGTGCATTTCTCCAACTTCAAGTTGTGCCACTCTTCCCTCTGATTCAGTACAGTTTAGCTGCAATGGTTTTCTCCTTTTCGTTCTTCAAATTTATCAAGGTCTTTTCTGTCTGAAGAACACATGCAGTCCCCTGTATTAGAAACTGGCCTTGTCCCACAGAGTAGTATTTTCTGACCACTTGATCTAAAGTAGGTCTTCTGTACCCCCAAACCCCATTCTCCGTCTCAGCATCCCATTTGCTTCCTTTATCACATTTTGCACAATTTGTAATTATTACCATCTTTTTCTGTCTTCTGCAATGATATATAAGTTGTATTGATGCAGAACTAACAGTGTCATACTGTTGAACACAGTAGATTATTGGTAAAATTTTTTTTTTTTTTTTGAGACCAAGTCTCACTCTCTCGCCCAGGCTGGAGTGCAGTGTGCGATCTTGGCTTGCTGTAATGCCACCTCCCAGGTTCAAGCAATTCTCATGCCTCAACCTGAATAGCTAGGATTATAGGTGAGTAGCTAGGATTATAGGTGGCTGCAACCACACCCGGCTAATTTTTATATTTTTAATAGAGTTTCACCATGTTGGCCAGACTAGTCTCAAACTCCTGACCTCAGATGATCCACCCGCCTTGGCCTTCCAAAGTGCTGGGTTTACAAGCATGAGCTACCATGCCTGCCCAGTTACTGGTAAATTTTGACTGAAGTGCTGAACAACATTTGGTATAATTTCTATTTGGTATAGAAATGGAAGGCCTTTCTGGGTGAAGACTATGTTTAAATTGACTGAGACTTTTAATGCTAAGTGGCAAATCTTTGTCTTGATATTTCTATACTCGTTAAAAAATTAGAGTAGGCCAGGTGTGGTGGCTCACTACTGTTATCCCAGCACTTTGGGAGGCTGAGGCAGGCAGATCACTTGAGACCAGAAATTTGAGACCAGCCTGGCCAACATGGTAAAACCCCATCTCCATGAAAAATAGAAAAATTAGCTGGGTGTGGTAGCACATGCCGGTAATCCCTGCTACTTGGGAGGCTGAGGCACAAAAATTGCTTGAACCCTGGAGGCGGAGGTTACAGTGAGCTGAGATCCCACCATTGCACTCCAGCCTGAGTGATAGAGTGAGACTGTGTCTCAAAAAAAAGGGGCAGGGATGGGGCGCAGGCGCAGTGGCTCACGCCTGTAATCCCAGCCATTTGGGAAGCCGAGACCATCCTGGCCAACATGGTGAAACCCCATCTCTACTAAAAATACAACAGTTATCTGGACGTGGTGGCTCGTGCCTGTAGTCCCAGCTACTCAGGAGGCAGAGGCAGGAGAATCAATTCTCTTAGGTATGTACCCAGGAGTGGAACTAATGGGACATATGATGACTCTACAACTTTTTTAGGAACTGCAAACTTTTCCTCAGAGGTGGGATACTTTATATCCATGCCAGCAGTGTTATGGGGGGTTCCACCTTAACATTCCACCTATATTTGACATTTAGTATCTTCCTCACTGGAGTTATATTTTGTTTAATAGTTTTGTAAAATATGTCAAATTCACTTCCATTTAAATTGTTTAAGATATAGCAGTTTGAATGTGTCTATGATGCTATCATTAGAAATTTTATCCTAAAACACAAATAAACCTTTTGCATAATAGGACAGTTTTTAAAAAGTAATTCAGTATGTTTCTTTTTTGAAAAGGGTTTTTTTTTTTTTAACAACACTATCCAGTTCTTTTAATAAGTTCATACCCTCAAGAATAATTTCTTTGCCCTTGCCCCCTCCTTAATTCCAGCAAGTTCCTTTTTGCACATTTTTACCTTCCTATCTAAAAATAGCACTTCTGTTACCCCCCTCACCAAACCCTGCTCTATTTTCTTTGCAGCAGTTGCCTACTGCTTAACATTAGTTATCTTTTTCTTTGTTTCTAATGAGGAAGACCAACAATAAAATCAAATTCCATGAATTTTTGTTCATAATTGTCTCCCCAAAGTCTACAGTAGTGCCTGGAGTATAGTAAATATTGAATAAATATTTATTTAAAACAATGAATAAATGAGATAATTTTACACTAGTTTCAGTTCTTGAGCTAGGCCAAATCACAAGAGTTTGGTTTGGTTGGAAGAGTGGTAAGAATGATGACTATAGCTTGGTTTGTTACTGAACCATAAGGTTCTTCCGCATCCTTCCAGCCCCTATAAAATGGCCTACCCAAAACCCCCGTCCTTAGTCATCTTGGCCTCTCCGTTTATACTTACTCCTGCATTTGGCTTTAAAGCGATTCACACACTGATGTCTCCCACATTTATGTTTATATCTCTAGGCTCCATCTTCCCGAGATCTCCAGTCTGGTTTAACTAGCAATTTACTTGGCATCTTTGTTTGGATATCTGATAGGTTCTTAAACGTAATGTGTCTAAAATGGAAACTTGAATTTCTTGTTCCTCCTCCGTGCAGCTGCCTGTGCATGTTACAAGAACAATCAATTTTTCTTACAGTGCCCCTCATCAGTAAATAGAAAATTCTTGCTTCCAGTTGCTGAAACAAAAAGCTTGACTTCTCCTTTTCTCTCCTATTTAATTCATTGGCTCAGATCCTATGGGCAGTATTTACAAAGTATATCCAGAATCAGTAACGTTCTACCACTTTCATCTCTACCATTTCAGTGCTATATTGTCTTTTGCTGGCATTATTGGTGCCTTCTAAGTGGTCTTCCTTTGCTCCTTACCGCCTTGACTCTTCCCTACTCGACAGCCAGAATTATTCTTTTTTTTTTTTTTTTTTTTTTTTTTTTTTTTTTTTTTTTTTTTTTTTTTTTTTTTNTTGAGATAGTCTTACACTGTCATCTGGGCTGGAGTGCAGTGGCGTGATCTAGGCTCACTGCAACCTGTGGGTTCACGCCATTCTTCTGCCTCAGTCTCCCAAGTAGCTGGGGTTGCAGGCACACACCACTACGCCTGGCTAATTTTTTGTATTTTTAGTAGAGACGGGGTTTCACTATGTTGGCCAGGCTGGTCTTGAACTTCTGACCTCGTGATCCACCTGCCTTGGCCTCCCAAAGTGCAGAGATTACAGGCATGAGCCACCACGCCTAACCCAGAATGAATGATTCTTTAAGTCATCTCCTGCCACTCCTCTGCTCAAAATGCCTCAACATGATCTAGGCCTTGCTGCTGCTCTGATGTTCTGTTCCCTTGCTTACGTTGCCCTTAAAAGAGTTTTATGCTGCACATTGAAACCCAAACTCCCTAAAATATCCTCTCAGAGAAGTTTGGCACACAGAAATGTTGGTTTTGCATGAGACTATTCAAAGAGCGACTTACTCTTTGTATAAGCCCATCTTTGGGTTTCTAGTTGGACTTTCTTCTTTCCTTTTTTGTTCTTATAAAGCCAAGTAAAGGTATTAGTACAGATTATAAGTTTTTAGAAGAACATTTAATATTTGGGTAATAAGACACGTTTTTCATTTTTGTTCATAAGTCAGTTTGGTGTCCTCAGATGGGGAATCCATTTTGAATTTAGAGATAACCACAAAAACATTCTAAAATACTACAAGAATAATGCTTTCGCATTTGCAGGTTGACTATTTTTTGGAGACAGGGTCTTGCTCTATTGCCCAGGCTGGAGTGCGGTGGTATAATCATAGAACACTACAGCCCCAACCTTCCAGGCTCAATCGATCCTCCCACCTCAGCCTCCTGAGTAACTGGGACTTATAGGCATGTGTTGCCATGCCCGGCTATTCCCTTCCCACCCCTCTCCTTTTTTTTTTTTCCTTTTTGGTAGAGACAGGGTTTCGCTCTGTTACTCAGGTTGTTCTCGAACTCCTGAGCTCAGGCCATCTGCCTCAGCCTCCCAAAGTGCTGGGATTATAGGCATAAGCTATCTTGCTTGGCTTGCAGGTTGATTTTTGAAATTGTTGCTTTATTCATCCAAGTTTTATATTTTTTGTTTTACTGTGAACATTAGGAATGTTAGCCTTTGATACTGTTTTGGCAGAAACAGGTTAAGACTAACAGGATTTTTACGAAGAAATCGTCAAATTAGGATTTGACTAGTGGGAATTGGCTGGGTATTATTCAACTTTTTCTTGCTGACTCTGATCAGCTTCTTAGGCCTGTGCATATACAATACCTTTATCAGGGTATGGCTGATTAGGGGAAAAACTATTGCCAATTTTGCCTCCCCCCTCCTTTTTTTTTTTTTTTTTTTTTTCTAAAGACCTCACCATAAGGGAAAGAAGAGAGCCTTGTTGGACACTGAAGAAGGGACGGTGATTTCTCCTCCTAATCTGGGCCTCCTGTCATGGTAAGTACAAGGAAATAAGAGTTTAAAAAAAAAAAAACCCTCTGTCCTGGCAATTAAGTAAACTCTAATAAATTCATACTTAACCTTTTTTGTTTTTGCAAGAAATTATTTCTTTCTTTCCCAGATCTTGTCTCCTTTCTTTTATTGTTTACTTAGTAGTAATAATTACAGAGTACTCCAATATACAGAGCAGTTTCATTTCTATTAACTTTAATCCTGTGAGCTGGATATTGTCTTATTTTTCAGTCAGCAAGTAAATGGAATCAAGACTAAAACATAAATTCTTGGACTCCAGGTTTTTAATTCCTTTTCTAGGAAGTAGCATGTAGTGAAAACTGTGTGTGTGTGTGTGTGTGTGTGTGTGTGTGTGTAGGCAAATTGTAAGATGGTCATCTGCACATTTAAAATTTTAAAAACATTGACAGAAATTATATATTGTGTACAATATAATGTTTTGAAATATCTATTGTGGAATGGCTAAATCAAGCTAATTAACATAAGCATTACTTCACATAGCATATATGCTTTATGAATTTATCTTTCTGGATAGAAGCAATTCCCTACCTTCCCTGTTCTGTCTCTTTAAGGCAGTATGTTGATCCCATAGTAGGTGGAGCAGCCCTGCACACCCCCTCCTGTATCTTTAACCAGAAAAAGAATTTAATGGACAGTTTAATGATTTACGGGCCATTTCGGGTCCAGCTCAAGCAGAGAAGATAGAGCAACAAGCCAGCCATGTTTTCATCAATCCTGAGGAAATGTAAACAGTGCTTCAAGGCTTCAAAAAAATGGTCCTCTGTAATATTGTCCTTCTACCTTGTGATGTTTCCTAGATCCAAACTCTGTTTTATGCTGATGCACAGAGAAGGAATTGAAAAGGCTGTATTAATTTCAAGCTTCATTAGGGCCATGTATGGAAAATGCTTTTCAAAATTAAAAAGTAAAACAAAAAAACTAGTTGTGCAGAAATGTCAAAAGAAAGAGAAAGGTAACTCCATTTATCTTAAAGGCATGCCAGTTTTTTCTTTGTGGGCATTACAACTTTATGACTTAGACCTAAACATTGATGAACTTTTGCTGTTGTTTTCTTGATTATATTTTATTTTATTGGTTTTCCCACAGAGTTTTTAATGAATTGAAAAAGTGCTTGTCTAGTATTTTAGCCAGTGCTAATGAATAACAAATGAGGCTTATGAAAGCAGCTCTGTTCTGTATTGGGGGTTTGGCCTTCATTGTATACCACATAGCTAGTAGCAGTGTGGTCCTTTTCCTGGTCCTGCTGGGCTCTCCGTGGTGCCTAGCAGAGTCTCCCTGATGTTCTCTGTGGCCTGGTGTTGTAGACAACGCTGATGAGTTGCTTCTGTGTGTACTAGTTGGGGAGTAGCATGGCTATGTGTGTATCTTTTGTATTTGTGTAATTTCTCATAAAGTAGTATTATAACAAGTTTTTACAAATTCTCATTTATAATTCTACCACCAGAACCCATGGTTATATTCCTTTTTCTTTTGAGACAGTGTCTTACTATGTCACCCAGGCTGGAGTGCAGTGGTGCAATCTGGACTCACTGCAACCTCCTTACTGGGTTCAAGTGATTCTTGTGCCTCAGCCTCCCAAGTAGCTGGAATTACAGGTGGTTGCCACCATGCCTGGCTAATTTTTGTATTTTCAGTAGAGATGGGGTTTTGCCACATTGGCCAGGCTGGTCTTGAACTCCTGACCTCAGGTGATCCACCTGCCTCAGCCTCTCAAAGTGCTGAGATTATAGGCGTGAACCAACATGGCCGTCTGGTTATATTCCTTTCTAACTAGTTCATGTCTCATATATATGTTTTATATAGTTAGAATGATAAAATAAGTTTCTATTTTCTTATTTCACTAAATGAATTAAACATTCTCCCATGTTAATTTCTCAGATTCCTAATGATCATTTTACTAGCTACATAACATTTTGCAAGTTGTTGAACCATTGATTTTAATTATATACTGTATTGAAGCACTTAGAGTATGTCCTTAATCTTTAGTTTTTGTATAGACAATTCAGGAACATTGAACATTCTTTTTATTTTTAATGTAAACCTCTGTAGTAATTTGAGAGTAACATTTTCCCTCGTTTTTTTATACTCTTAAAGGTTGTTAAACGAGATTGGAGTCTGTCTTTGAGAGGTTGAGCATTAGCAAAATATATTTTCATGTTTTATTGTGGAAAATCTCAAGCCTATGCAGAGAGAAGAGTACAGTGCACTCATATACACATCATTCAGCTGCAGTAATCATAAATTCATCACTATTTTTGTTTCATTTGACTTCTTTGCCCCCACCCCTTTGGCAATAATCGCAAGCATTTTATTAAGGGAAATGTATGTTTTATCCTTTAATACCAGTCTTAAGAATATGACTAGAAATGACACCAGGACTGGTAATTATTTTCACTTCTGTGCTTTGCAAACACAAACACTAGACATGAATTCAGTTAATAGGATTAATTGACTGGTCATCAGTCTCTCCTTTGCATGTACTTTATTATTTTTGAAATGGAGTTTCACTCTTGTTGCCCAGGCTGGAGAGCAATGGCATGATCTCGCTCACTGCAAACTCCACCTCCTGGGTTCAAGCAATTCTATTGCCTTAGCCTCCCAAGTAGCTGAGATTACAGGCGCATGCCACCATCCCCAGCTAATTTTTGTGTTTTAGTAGAAATGGGATTTCTCCATGTTGGTCAGGCTGGTTTTGAACTCCTGACCTCAGGTGACTCACCCGCCTCAGCCTCCCAAAGTGCTGGGATTACAGGTGTGAGCCACTGTAACTGGCTTTTTCTATGAACTTTATTCTACTCTTTTCTATGTAAACCTCTGTAGTAATTTGAGAGTAACATTTTCCCTCGTTTTTTTATACTCTTAAAGGTTCTTAAACAAGATTGGAGTCTGTCTTTGAGAGGTTGAGCATTAGCAAAATATATTTTTGCTAATATAATTTTGCAAAATATATTCATCTCTATTGTTGACTTCTGCTCTGAGGTGTATACTTTCCTCTCTTAACTGCAGAGTTTAGCCAATAGCAGAACCTAGCCTGGAACTATGGTGACTGGCCCTTTTTCAGTATTTTGTAAATGACCCAACTGACTTTATGGAGGTGGGTGGAGACTACGAAGTGCCACGTGCCACAGTGCCTGGTGTTCCTCAGCAATACCGGGAAATTGATGACATGAAATACTTCTCTCTTATTAAAGTTACTGCTTTTATAGCCTAGGAGAAATTTGTTTCCAAAACTCCTACCAGACCAACATTTCCTAGTTTGTCTCCTTCCAACTTCTTACCTTATTAACCATCTCCAGTTTGGCCTCCTTCTTCATCTATGAAACTCACAGAAACTGTAATAAATTCAGGCTAATTCAACTGTCAAATTCAACTGTTTAGCCACGTGGGATCACTGGTACTCTAGATTCAATCAGTCCTAATGTTAAGTCCTTGGGGATTAAATGTATTTTTATGTATAAGGGGAGAAAAGTTCTGAAGCTTTACAGGTAATGTGAACTGAGATAGTAGCTTTTAAAAAAAGCATTGGTTTGATCGTGAAAAATAAGTACCTTATGTTCTTGCCTTGCTGGCCCAATTCTCAGTTGTTGCGTGTTGAAAATCATCCCATTTTTAGTTTTCAGTAGCTACTTTGGTGATATATATTGGTCTGGATTAGCACCCTGGTGAGTGTGCCAGCAAGAATGAATAGGTAAATGGCTTCTTTTTGTTCTCTAAAAGCCTGCTACATTATTTCAGTTCTGTGCTACAAGTCAACAGAAAACCAGGTCAAGGAATCACTTAATTAGGTACCTCTGTAAAATGACCTTACAGAGAATAAAAGTTTGGGCCTTTACACATTTATGCGAGGTAAAAAGCTAGTTAATGTGATAGTGAGCAAATATGTTAAAAGTATACTTTTATGTAAGATTTTGTTCCCCTTCATGTTTATTTAGTGTTTCCTTACTGTCCCCCTATTGGTTTATAAGAAACATCTCCCTAAATTCAATATTCTTCACATCTTTCATCCTGTCTCTTTTTGGAGACAGGATCTGACTCTGTCGCCCAGGCTGGAGTGCAGTGGTGTAGTCATGGCTCACCTTTTGTAGATTATTCTTTCATAGATAATTAGCACTAGGAGAATAGTTTTAGGAATAGCCTGACTTTTGGAGTGAAGCAGCTTTAATTGGTATTTAGTATTGGAGTATGGTAGAGAAGCAGCTCAAACTCTTTGGTCTCCAGACCTCTTTTTACATTCTTAAATTATTGAGGTACTTCTAAAAGGGTTTGTTATTGTGGGTTATGTCTATTTATACCATATTAGAAATTAAAACTGAGAAATATTTAAAATGGTTATAAATTCATTTAAAAGTAAAAATAAACCAATTATATGGTAGCATAAATAACATTTTTTGATGAAAAATAACTATTTTTTCTTCATCCAAAGATAATTAGTATAAAGAATAGCGTTAACATTTTTGCAAATCTCTTTAATACTTGGCTTAATAGATGACAGCTGGATTCTCATATCTACTTCTGCATTCAGTCTGTTACAATGTTTTCTTTGAAATATATGAAGAAAATGCAGCCTCAGGCAGATATGTAGTTAGAAAAGTAATTACAAAAAGGAAGAGTATTTTAATTTTCCCATATAATTTATTTTTCTTTAATACTACACCAAAACTTGGTAAGTGGTATGTGTTTTGTTGTTGTTCTTTGTTTTTGAGACAGGGTCTTCCTCTGTTGCCCAGGCTGGAGTGTAGTGGTGCAATCACAGCTCACTGTAACCTTTACCTCCTCAGGTGCAGGTGATCCTCCCACCTCAGCTTCTTCAGTATCTGGGACTACAGATGCGTGCCACTGTACCCAGCTAATTTCTCTATTTTTTGTAGAGAGGGTTTCACCATGTTGCCCAGGCTGGTCTTAAACTCCTGGGCTCAAACGATCTGCTCACTGTAGCCCCCCCAAAGTGCTGAGATTACAGGCACTGTAGCTCCCCCAAAGTGCTGTGATTACAAGCATCAGCCACCATGCCTACCCAGTGGTGATTCTTCAAAGGTTAGTTGCAATGTAGAATCTGAAATCGTATCAGTGAACTTTTTGTATTATATTACATTAAAACCATTGGTCTTTTGCTTTGAATGAATCTTTATCTACGTATGATTTTGTAACATCATGCATTGGTCATTAAGAAAATAATGGGTTCATTGAATGAGG
>NW_016107573.1:2663647-2679511 GCF_001604975.1 Cebus imitator | reverse complement strand
TAATATCTCCACTTTAATGATAAAAGTCCTAAGTATTGGGAAGCTATAAAGTTCATGGTGGGAGTTGACAGGTTTCCCAAAATCTGATTTTTTTCCCCCAAAATCTAATTTTTGCACAAAAGCTTTATTATTGGCATCTAATACTATATTTTGTTGTTGTTGTTTTTTTCCTAATACTGTCTTTTGGGAAAAAGATCTGCCAGATACCCAAGTCTGCATTATCATATTTTTTCTATCAGTTGTTCTTCCAGTTAAGAATGGTATTTAGTGAAAAAAAATGGCTAGTCCATCTAATTGAAACATTTGTACAAGTGCTTTACTTTATGACAGCATAATACTGCACCATGCACCAGAGGTGTTTTACTTTTATTTCCTCTGTAAAACAGACTCCTACTTAAGAGTAAGGATTTAATAAATAGAATTTATAGTATCTCTTTGCTTTATCAAGGTCATTCTTAGGAAATTGATACGACAGCCTCGATTGTGCTAAGGTACCAGCAGTTTTACTTACCAGTTATTTTTTTCACTATTAGTATAGATGGCAGTACAGTGAAGAAAGGCAAATAATATCTTAATATTATTGGGAAGGTTTTTACCTCACAGGACCCCTGTAAACATCTCAGATTCTGTGGA
This sequence comes from Cebus imitator, assembly GCF_001604975.1. NCBI lineage: Eukaryota > Metazoa > Chordata > Mammalia > Primates > Cebidae > Cebus > Cebus imitator. The sequence continues at coordinate 2,678,878 of NW_016107573.1, read as the reverse complement.
CTTCATTTTGAGAAGAATACTAGTAGAGTATTACCATTTTATGATTATGATTGCTGTTAGTAAAACCTTAAGTGTTGTTTATAGATAAGAAGAAAAGCTCTTTTGGGGGTAGGATTTACAAAATTATTGGAATTGTGTTAAGTAGTGTATACAGAAGTGACCAGTAACCACTGGTTATAATTCTTAATGCTGTCAGCTGAACATGATGCAGCTTTTGCTCTTTTAAAAATTGCTTTGTAGGGTCGGGCTTGGTTACTCATGTCTGTAATTCTAGCACTTTGGGAGGTTAAGGTGGAAGGATCACTTGAGCCCAGGAGTTTGAGGCCAACCTGGGTAACATAATGAGACCTCATCTACTGTACTAAAAATAAAAAAATTAACCTGGCATGGTGGTGTGCGCCTGTGGTCTCAGTAACCTGGGAGGCTAAGGCCGGAGGATCACTTGAGCCCAGGAGTTGGAGATTACAGTTAGCTGTGATTGTGCCACTGCACTCCAACCTGGGTGACAGCAAAACCCTGACTTGAAAAAAAAAGTTCCAATATAAACAGATTCTGTTATAATTTAGTCAGGCTTTCTAATAGATGACATTTCTCTCATGTCTTCCTATACCATAAAAATTCATAATGCAAAATATTACTTTTAATACAAATTATAATTCAATTCACGTGCCATCCAGATGAGAATTTATTGCTATGCCTTGTGAAGTTGTCTTAACAGAAATCTATTTTGTAATATGAGGCAGAATAAATGAAAGATAGTCTTTCATATGTTTTCTTTTTTTTTTTTTTGAGATGGAGTTTCACTCTTGTTACCCAGGCTGGAGTGCAATGGCGCGATCTTGGCTCACCGCAACCTCCGCCTCCTGGGCTCAGGCAATTCTCCTACCTCAACCTCCTGAGTAGCTGAGATTACAGGCACGCGCCATCATGCCCAGCTAATGTTTTGTATTTTTAGTAGAGATGGGGTTTCACCATGTTGACCAGGATGGTCTCGATCTCTTGACCTTGTGATCCACCTGCCTCGGCCTCCCAAAGTGCTGGGATTCCAGGTTTGAGCTACTGCGCCCGGCATCTTTCATATATTTTCAACTTGGGAAACTGAGTTCTTAAGCGTACTTTTCCTTACAAATTGTTTTCAAGCTTTCTATTTTGAAAAGTTCACATATAACCAGAGTAGACACAATGGTATAGATAATAAACTCACACCCAGTTTCGTGAATTGTTAATTCATAGATAATCCTATTTTACTCATGTCCGACTTCCTCCTACTCCTGCCCCAGTTATTTTGAAGCAAATTTCAAATGTCACCTTTCATTTTTAAATATTTCAGTATGTATCTCTCAAAGAATTTAAGATCATAACTTAGAGAAAAAAGCATTATATCTTGGTTTCTCTTAAAAGTAATGTAGGGCTAGGCACAGTGGCTCATATTTGTTATCTCAGCATTTTGGGAAGCTGAGGCAGCTGGATCACCTGAGTTCAGGAGTTGGAGACCAGCCTGGCCAACATGGCAAAACCCTGTCTCTACAAAATACTAGCCAGGCATTGTGGCATGCAACTGTAGTCCCAACTACTCAGGAGGCTGAGGCAGGAGAACTGATTGAACTTGGGAGGCTGAGATTGCAATGAGCCGAGATTGTACCACTGCCTGGGTGACAGAGTGAGACTCTGTCTCAAAAAAAAGGTATTAGCAACCTGTTAGTGCCTAATAGAAATATTCTAACCTCTTTGACTTTTTTTTTTTTTTTTTGCATCAATGTGCTTTCGGACTAGATGTACCTGATGTATTGGATAAAACACTTTTTAAAATGAATATTGTTTCCTTGAGCTTTTCTACCTGTTCACCTTGATCTTGTACTTTGTGATTATGCTAGTAGACATGGCAGAAAAAACACATATGGATGACTAGAAGCTTTGAAATTATTTTAAGATTTTGGACTTTTCCAGGATGAAGAGACTCGGCACAGCCTTGAGTGCATCCAGGCCAATCAGATCTTTCCTAGGAAGCAGCTGATCCGAGAGGATGAGAATCTTCAGGTAATTACAGACCACTTTTAAATGTAACATATTTATTTAGGATTAACTGTATAGCAGAGTTAATGGATTGAAGTGTAATGTACTTCCGTGTGTGTGTATATAATTTTTTTTTTTTTTTTTTTTTTTGAGACAAGAGTCTTGCTCTGTCTCAAGGCTGGAGTGCAGTGGCATGATCTCGGCTCACTGCAACCTCTGCCTCCCAGGTTCAAGCAGTTCTCCTGCCTCAGTCTCCTGAGTAGCTGTGACTATAGGCATGTGCCACCACATCCAGCTAATTTTTGTGTTGTTAGTAGAGACAGGCTTTCACCATGTTGGCCAGGATGATCTCGATCTCTTGACCTTAAGATCCACTTACCTTGGCCTCCCAAAGTGCTGGGATTACAGTGTGAGCCACAGTGCCCAGCCTATTTTTTTTTCTTAAACCCTACATGTAGTAGAAATGGAAGCTGAAAAACGTCTCATTTTAGCAAGACTTATTTCCCGAGAACCCACTATTTAAGATGATCTTCTCTGTATCATTCCTTTAGTAGTTCAGAATTTGAATAACTAGATACATTTGAATTAAGTGAGTATAAACCCATCCTCTTTAGTTTCCTTACCTACTTATGTTCTGTGTTTTCAACTTCAGTGGCAGAGGATTTACCATCCATTTAGCTAACTGATGTTTGAAGCTTTTTTTTTTTTTTTTTTTTTTTTTTTTATTTTCTCTTTTTTTTTTTTTTTTTAACTGCTTCAGAAATCTGAAGGGTTTCTTCCATTTCAAAGGTTCCTTTCCTTGAACTTCATGGAGAGAGCACAGAGTTTGTTGGCCGAGCGGAGGATGCCATCATTGCCCTTTCAAATTACAGACTTCACATCAAGTTCAAGGAGTCTCTTGTTAATGTAAGTGATTACCAACTCTTATCCCTCTAAGATAGATGGAGAAAGGAAGTAGCAAAATGTAATGTTCTCAAAGAAAGGAGAGGCATACATAATTGGGAGTAAAAGCATTGTGTGCTTAGCTGTTCTCACTTAATTTAGCACTCAAGGAACACTAGGTTAGCAAGCAACTCTTATGCCTGATTTAAAATGATGGCGTGTAGTTGTCAGTTGAGGTGTCCATTGTTTAGTTAACAGTGAATGATGTACTAGGTAATGCTAGATCATTAAGCTTTATAAAGGTATAAAGTCTGAATAGGCTTTTATTCCTCAATCTTTAGTAGTTACCGACAGCCTGAGTTGAGATAATTCCCTGGGCCTTAATGTCAAATGATGAGATGTACTTTGAGCTCACTGCAGACTCTCATTTCAGCATGAAGTTACTCTAATGACTTCTTGGTGGTATAAGTATAGATGTTAAGTATAATGTTTATTTGCATAATGGACTATGTATTACTGAAATAAAGGAAGGCTCTTGATTCTCAAGAGTACATTTACCCTTTTCAGTTATGAATGTCCTCTCAGTGAACTGTTTCTTCCAGTGCTCTGCTATCTTTAGTCTTAAATGAAACCGACAAAGGCCTAAAAATTTATGTACTTAGACACCAAATGCCTTCTTCCTTCTATATTTGCCAGTGTGGTGGCTTTCTACACTTGACTTATAGCACATAAAAATGTATTATGACTTGTTAAAACAGCTCAGGACTATAATTTTATGCAGATTGTATTTTGGGTTCATTTTGGGATTCTTTGAAATCTGTTGAGTTCATTTGTTTTACTGAGCAGTCCAGAAAGAAAAAAGACTCATTGGCTGTCTTTTTTTTTTTTTTTTNTTTTTTTTGGTAGTTGACATTTATTTCTTGTTATTATCATTCTGGCTTTGTATTTAAGCATTTATGTCCAGGAGCAGTTTTGGCCTGAATCCCTTCTGGCTTCTAGATTTGGGCCGTGATTATAGCAGTTACATCAGTTTTCTGTCTATCAGCTAAAGATACACACCAGATTCATTAAGGAAAGAGGCAATGCAGTTCTTTCATACTATGTAGCACTTTGTTTAGAAGGGTCCACTTGGATTTGAGTAGTCATGAGTGATGAGGAGGGGAAAGGGGGGATATATCTATAAAATTCCAGCAACCGAAAATTCCCCACCAGTTACTGTGGAAGTAACTATAGTAACATTTAGCAGAACTTCCCAGTTTAACTTTGTGTTCTTTCAGTGTTTGAATGCCTGGAATAAATTATAATTAAATTGCAGGCCAGGCGTAGTGGTTTACGCCTGTAATCCCAGTACTTTGGGAGGCCAGGGCGGGCGGATCACAAGGTCAGGAGTCTGAGACCAGCCTGGCCAACATGGTGAAACCCCGTCTCTACTAAAAAAAAAAATTAGCAGAGCATGGTGGCACGTGCCTGTAGTCCCAGCTACTCAGGACGCTGAGGCAGGAGAATCTTTTGAACCCGGGAGGCAGAGGTTACAGTGAGCCAAGATGCGCACCACTGCACTCCAGCCTGGGAGACAGAGTGAGACTCCAATATAGTTTGATATCATTGCATTTTCTTATATCATCCTGTATTTATCAGTTTATTGGTTGATGGCCAGATATTTCAGAGACTATTTGTAGATCTATTTGGGAATAAGGTCTGCTGGAAAGAAAGCATGAAACTGATCATATCGTTTATCAGCTTAAAGCCCTTCAGTGTTTCTTCACTACTTCTCTGATGAAGATCAAATTATTTAGCACAGCATGAGGCTGTTTGGTCCCTACCACGTTGTCAGCTTCCCTCCTTTCCGCATTCTCACTTTTTCTTTTTGTTTTTTTTTTTTTTACTTGTAAAAGCAGCCTCCTTGTACTATTCAGCCATACCGCACACCTCTGTGTTCTTTTCTTTTCCGCCCAGGAACTTCTCTTCATCTGCCAAAATTTAGTTCAGATGATAACTTCTTCTGTGAAGTCTGTTAGTCCCAGTTCCCTCTATGACAGTTACACTCTTTCTCGTGTCTTTTATATCTGGGACATTCTTTTACAACATAGACCAAATAGGTTGTAATTTTTGTATCTTCAAGATCCAGCGTGTCACCTGGTGCCACTATATTTAGTAAATATTAAATGAATTGAAATTAATGTGCGTTTGAAGTGGGCATTAGACCCTTTTCCCCCCTTTTGGGTTTAAAGCTCATTTTAAAACAGTACATTTCTATGAATAGGCTGTGTCTGAATTGTTTCAAAGGGTAACTGTGTGAGTAGGTTGTTGACTCGGATTGTTGATCCCCCCACTGTGATTAAGATATAATACTTAAGGAAATTTACCACTGTTCTTTCTTTTGATCCATTTTCTTAAACTGAAAGTGTTTTCTCTGTTAGCATTATAACCCTCTTAAGGCATAGAGCCTACATGTTACTTAGAAGTTCAGGGTAGGCCAGGCGTAGTGGCACATGCCTGTAATCCCAGCACTTTGGAATGCTGAGGCAGGCGGATCACCCGAGGTTGGGAGTTCAAGCCCAGCCCGGCCAAAATGGTGAAACCCCGTCTCTACTAAAATACAAAAATTAGCTGGGCATGGTGGTACATGCCTGTAACTGCAGCTACTCGGGAGACTGAGACAGGAGAATCACTTGAACACAGGAGGGAAAGGTTGCAGTGAGCTGAGATCACACCATTGCACTCCAGCCTGGACAACAGAGGGAGACTCTCTCTTAAAACAAAAAACAAAACAAAACAAAAAAAACTCAAGATAATGGCTTTGTACAGAAAAATGATCGCAGTGGCTTTAAAAATTTCAGATTGAGAGAGACTAGAACTCCTCCATAAAAATAATTTGATCACAATTAGTGCAAAGATTCCTGGAACCTGAAACCTGGGGTTACTTAGGAAATAAGGATTCCTCCTGCATCAGGTCCTGGATGGAGATCAGATAGTTGGTAGTGGTATTGTCCCAACTTCAGCGCATAAGTATTTCAATAAAATGTGTATATTTCAATAAAATATGTTAGAACAGGAGGCCCCCCCTTAAAGGTTATTTTATCTAAATCAAACACATTTAAACCATCAAAGCCCAAATGTACCAGTATATGTTGTGGCATGCTCCCAGTTTGCATCATTTTATTTACTTAAGTCAAAATACTTAGCATTTTAGAAAATGACTTACCATTAAGTTTTAATTAGCTACCTGATATCATATATTCCCTTTTAATTTCATAGAACATTGAATAAAATGTGTCTGTAGATTTTGATACCATAAACATCATTACCTTAATTCACATATTCACTGAATATCAAGTTCTAGTTCCTATGGTAAAGAATCTCTGTAGTAGAGTTCATGTGTAGCATTTAAGGTATGAATTGCTCCTATTCTGTGCTCTTCCCAAATAATTATTATATATTTACAGACATAGTTCCTTGAAGCTTAGATAATTTATAAACAAGTGTTCAAGTGGCATTCATGAAAGTTTAAAAGTTTTTTTTGTGTGTGTGTGTAATTTAATAGACTGCTTCTCAATCTGCTGCTTCTGAAATCCCAGTAAGTAGCATGAGAATCCTAGGCGGTTGCTGCACCTGTGCTTGGAGCAAATTGATTTTGAGTGTTACATGCTCACCTTGCATATCAGCAGAATGTTTCCCCTCTGCATGAGTCTTTTTCCTCTTACTGGACAAAATTCTAGTTGTATGCTACTATGAGAATAATTTATAGGGTAAGGAAAAAGATCTGCAGTTTGTACATAAGCAGATGGAATTGTGACCTTCAAAAAAATGTAGATCAAGTTTCTATTAGAAATAATTTGTAAAATCAACACTAGTTTTTCTTTTTCTTTTTTTTTTTTTTTGGTGGGGGAAGCGTCGGAGATGGAGTTTCACGCTGTCTCCCAGGCTGAGTTCAGTAGCACAGTCTCGGCTCACTGCAGCCTTAGCCTCTTTGCCTCAAGTTATCCTCCCACCTCAGCAGCTCTGAGTGTTGGGACTACAGGTGTTAGCCACCATACCCTGCTGCAAAAGAGATTATTGTTAACACTTAATGCACTTTGGTCTAGCATTCATGTAACAGTGGGAGTCTCTGAAACCAGTGCTGGAGGCTTATAAATTGTCAAAGGTGAGTAATAGAGTTTGAGTCTTAAACCAGTGACAGTCTTCTTCTGGTGCTTAGTGGGTTTTCTGTTGTTCTTTGTTTTTTTGAGACATGGTCTTACTCTGTCACCCAGGCCGGAGTGCAGTGACGCCATCATGGCCTCACCTTCCTGCATTCATGTGATCCTCCCACCTCAGGCTTCTGAATAGCTGGGACTACAGACACATGCCACCATATTCTGTTAATTTAATTTTATTTTTTGTAGAGATGGTGTCTGTGTTGCCCAGGCTGCTTTTAAACTCCTGGGCTCAAGCAGTCCACCCACCTCGGCCTCCTAAAATGCCAAGATTATAGATGTGAGCCACAATTTCTTTCTTCCTTTTTTTTTTTTTCCCAGAGACAGGATTTTGCCATTTTGTCTAGGGTGATCTAGAAGTCCTGGGCTCAAGCGATCCTTCCGCCTTAGCCTCCCAAAGTGCTGGGATAATAGGCATGAGCCATTGTTCCCAGCCTTGATTAGTTTTTGATTGAAAAAATTCTGTGCCCAGATATTCCACTTTATTACAGATGGTAGATTTAGACTCACTTCTTGCTTTATTTTTACTGTTACTGCCATTTTAACTTCAGGTGTACAAGCGCAAGATTAGTACTTCCCATTCAGACTATAAAAAGGGCATTTGTTTTTAAAAAGGTAGAAATTATCCCACTCTAAATTCTCGTGCTTAAAAATAATGCACATGTATGCACACACACCCAGAATGAATTGAGGATGTAAATATAGTAGGGTATGATGACATCAGATCCCTCTGGAATGTGACAGTATTATGGGATATACCTGTGCATGTGTGCTAAATTTTTAAACTGCTGCTCTTCTGCTTTTTTTTGGATTGATGCTCTTAAGGGTGTTGGTGTCTGTGATGTGACTTTTGGCTTTTGAGGAATTGGTTATAGCACTGAATGTGTTTGATGCATTGTTTGAGCATGAGTTTGGTGAAATTTATATTGGGAAAATCATTGTAAAGTGAGATTGAGTTACCTGGCAGATGAAGATAGAGGAGAGAAGAGCAAAAAGAAAATGAGTTGCTACAAGACGCTGAATCAGTAGGTTTGAGACGATTTAAAAGTGAGTTTAGATTTCTTGCTACTCTTCTACAAATGGAATTGCCTCTGAGGAATTTTGATTTAAACTCTATTTTCCTCTTGAAGATCCCTGGTGGAGAAGCTACTTACTTATGAAAGAAAATCTAAGGTAGAGCTTATATGGAAGAGAAGTCCAAGTGTAGGGGAAGAAAGAGAGGCACACCATGTATGGTGGAAGGAGCCCAGGCTAGAGGACAGACATGGATTCTGGTCCTGACTTTACTACTATACTAGCTTATAGTGTAGTCATTTAACCTTCCTGGGCTGAAAAATGGACTGGCTCTTGAATCTATAATTTGGTTTTGAGGTTGAATATAGGATACCTCTAGTTATAGAAATGATAAGAGTTCCTTTTCATATGTGAGGAAATTTGAGGAACCTAAAGCAATGGAGTGGGCCTTAAGAAAGTAGAGAAACAGTATGTTTTGGATGAAGGTATGAAGAGGAAAAGGCCAATTCTGCCTTTTAGAATAGGCAGTCTGGAGGGAGTGCTGAAGGAAAACACTGGGGTAGAAAGGAGAAGAAAAGGGAGATACTTGTTATAACATCAGGTGTTTCTCTTTTATATGTCCCTATTCTTGCTGCATATTGAACTTTCCTGCATGTGACAGTCTGCATGAATATTAAAATCTGCTATTCTTCATATCTGAGACTTGTGTACACATGGTTGTTTTTGGTGACTTGCTAATGTCTGCAATCTGATTTGAACGCATAGAACCAACATTTTAATTCTTCTTTCTTAAATTTACTATGTTAAAATACAGAAAATATACATATGTATATATTGCCTGAATTTTAGGCAGCAAATGTTTTGCATGCTCTGAGATATTTTATTCCATTAAGTTTGGGCACAGGCCATTGGGGTCTAGTTTAGTAATAAGGATGTAAAACTTACCTGTTTGTAGCAAAGTAGCAAAGGCTAATCCATTTTCCCCAGCAGCTGCTTAAGAGCATTAGCTGGTTTTCATGTCTTCTGTTTGTAAAGAAAGTCAATTGCAGGGGACTTAGGATGCAGGTGACTGCCGAAAGAGCAGCCTCTCCATGTGGATTTGCAAAGCTCACTCTAATCCTATCCCAGAGTCTTCCCAGGCCCCGTGCCTGAGATTTCCTTAGTTGTGACTAAGGTTCAGAAAGCAGAGGCTGGTGACACATGGGAAGACTGGAGGCTTGCCCAATGAGTTGGCAAAATTTTAATTGGTAAAATTTTAGAAAATTGTGACTAGACCTCAGGCTTCTTAATTGCCAGTCTGGCAGCCACATTTTGGGGGATATAGAGAGTTAAGGTAGTTAGCAGGAGTACTACAAAATAAAACGCAATAAGAGTCTGTTAAGACCACCCAGAGGACTGGCCTGAGAACAAAGCAATGTTGTCTTCTAATCTCTATCTTAATCTCAGCATTACTTTTTTAGTTTATCTCTAATGATAAATTGTTTTTTGTTTTGTTTTGTTTTTTCCTTCTTAGATGCACAGGTCTTGGAAGAATTCTTAGCTGCCTCAGCTGCAGTTTCTCACAGCACCTTGGGGTTAAGGACTTGAACAAAAGCAGAGGGCTCCTTTTACTCTTAGAACATAGGCAAGATTTCTTAGTTTTTCCTCTGATGCCCAGTCCTATTACATTGTAAGGGATTTTTTTATGGATTGTAGATTTAAAAGCAAGAAGACTTCAGTCATAAGATCGAAACTCCCAGTCATTTATCTGAGTAATATTATTTTGCTTTGTTCTCTTCTTTATCCCCTGCCCCATTTTGTTTCTTTGTCCAGCACTGGGCTTCTTTTTGATCCCTGCATCCTTGTTCTGAGAGTTCTGTGCTGACTAGGAGCTCTGTGGTGGGGCAGAGTTTGCAGGAGTCTTGTTCCTGAAACTGGCTCAGCTAACACGAGGGCCATTCTGTGCAGACAGCACTCTTGTTCCTGTCTGCATTGGAGGAGACTGCCTTCCTCTTTGCATACTAACACAAATTGTTGGAATGCTATTTGCAACTTCCAGAGACACATTTTGGCTAGGCTTGATACAGTGTAAAAGGCAAATGGCCTACTCCTTTTTCAAGGAGTAAGAGTATTCACTATTATTTTACCAGGTTTGCATTGAAAGTCTAGAAATTGCTTTTTGAAGCCAGGGGTTGAATCAGGATGATTTGAGGGATAGGAGGAGGATCCTCATATTGCCCTCAAGATTTGGCACCCTGTCTAGATGCTTCGACTTCTATTTGTCTCCCTTTTCTCTGTCTGCTGTTTTACATAATGCTGTGTACAGTAGAGTCTGCAGACCAGATTGACAGGGAGGAACCATTCTAGCTTGTTCAGACCTCAAGCCCTATTTGGCAAACAGGACTCCTAATTGATCTTTTGAAGCAAATCAGAAACAGTTATTATAGTTTTAGCATCTTTGATCACTGCATGGCCTTCTCCTTCTCCTTCATACCTTTGAGTCTATTCTATTTATTAGAGAGCCTGTCCAGCAGCTATTGTCCCATTGTCTTTCTGTGCAATCCACAGTCAGATTAGACCTCCAGCCTTTTTCAGGAGCCTCATTGGCTAACAGTAAGCCATAAGCCCACTCTGTCATTTGAGGCAAACAACAGAGTCTCCCACCTCCATTCTGATCTGTAGTTCTTTTCTATAAGCAAGAATATATTACCATTTTGGTTCCCTTCAGCTTCTGTGTCATTGCATCGTTGCAAATCATAGCCGGTTATAGCATCTAAAAGTAGTACTTCGATCTTGAGAGTTAAGTACCTGAGAGATATATTCTCCTCTTCCAAAGGTGATACCACCTCTTTGTTGCCCTCATGCTATGAGATGACTTGAGACCACTGATTTGGAGATAAAGGGATGTCCTAATTCATTCTGTAGTAAATCACTTGAGTACTGTTGATCCAGATAAGTTTGCAGTTCTGTTTTTGTTGCTTTCCCTTATAGATCTAATTAGTCTTATTGGACACATTGAAGAATTGCAAGGTCAATGCAATTTTCTTTATGACTAAGAAGACTTCATTTTTTTAAATTGCAGGTTCCATTACAGCTTATAGAAAGTGTTGAATGCCGAGATATATTTCAGCTTCATTTGACTTGCAAAGACTGCAAAGTTATCAGGTATGTGGTGGTATGTTTGTGTTGCTGTTTAGTGTGGAAAATGTTTTTAAAAAATAAGTCCATTGTTTGGTAACTTAGTAAGATACCTTTTGAAGATTAGCCTCATTAGGAATATTTTCTGAGTAGTTTGTGCCTAAGATGTTTTATCTGTAGGATGAATAATTTGCTATGTTGAAAGATGTTTTTTTTAAATTTGGAAATAATTTTAAATTTACTAAAGTGCAAAAATAGAAATAGTACAAAGAACATCAGTACACCATTCACCCAGATTCACTTGTTAACATTTTACCATTTGCTTTATTATTTGCAGAGCCCTCCTGCTGGGGTGTGTGTGTGTGTGTGTCAGAGATTCTTTTCCTGAACAGTTCAAGTTACATAATCATGGCTCTTAACCCCAAAATACTTTGGCATGCTTTCCTAAGAATAGGAATATTTTCTTTTCTTTTTTTTTTTTTTTTTTGCGATGGAGTTTCGCTCTTGTTACCCAGGCTGGAGTGCAATGGCGCGATCTCGGCTCACCGCAGCCTCCGCCTCCCGGGTTCAGGCAATTCTCCTGCCCCAGCCTCCTGAGTCGCTGGGATTACAGGCACACGCCACCATGCCCAGCTAATTTTTTGTATTTTTAGTAGAGACGGGGTTTCACCATGTTGACCAGGATGGTCTCGATCTCTTGACCTCGTGATCCACCCGCCTTGGCCTCCCACAGTGCTGGGATTATAGGCTTGAGCCACCGCGCCCGGCCAGGAATATTTTCTTATGTAACTATAGCATCATCAGTTTTCAGTTTTACATTGATAATACTTTTGTCCAGTCTGCTATACATGTTCCAATTTTGTCAGTTGACCTAATGACCTATTAATGTTTCTTACAGCATTCTCTCTCATCTCTGTCTCATTTAGTACAGGATCTAGTCTAGGCCACATGTTGCATTTAGCTGTCATGACTCTGTAGCTTTCTTTAATCTGGAACATTTTCTATAGCCTTATTTTGTCTTTTATGACATTCACATTTTACAGAATACAGTCTTTTGTTTTAACGGAATGTTTCTTATTTTGTTTGTCCAGTGTTTCCTCAGTTAAATTGAGGTTATGTTTTCTCAACTGGAATACTGTATATAAGATGTCACGTCCTTTTCAGGATACTGTATTACATCTGGAAGTACAGTGTTCATGTCCTTCATTGGAGATGTTAATTTTGATTATCCCAGTCAAGATGTCATCTGGTTTTAGTATAATTTCTGTATTTTTTCTCTTGCAACTAAAAACAGTCTGGAGGAGGCACTTGAGACAATGCAAATGTCCTTGCTTCTCATAAAAATTTCTCCTTAAGTTTAGCATTCATTGATGATTTTTATCTGTGTTAACTATAATGGTTGCAGGCCATGCACAGTGGCTCATACCTGTAATCCCAGCACTTTGGGAGGCTGAGGTGGGTGGATCACTTGAGGTTAGGAGCTCAAGACCAGCTTGGCCAACATGGTGAAACCCTGTCTCTACTAAAAATACAAAAATTAGCTGGATATGATGGTGCATGCCTGTAGTCCCAGCTACTTGGGAGGCTGAGGCAGAAGAATCTCTTGAACCTGGGAGGCAGAGGTTGCAGTGAGCTGAGATCACACCATTGTACTCCAGCCTGAGCAAAAGAACAAGACTCCATATCAAAAACAAAAAACCAGCGACGACGCCTGAAGTGCATTTTTAAATTTAATTGCTCTAGAGGTCTTAAATTCCACAAGTTTTTACTGCATTCTTACTTGTTTTGGGGTCCCAGTAAACATTATATGTTGGCATATTGATGAGCCACCGTGATTGGAATAAGGGAGAGGTTTAGGTGACCCCATGGTTTTACGGTATTTTTTAAATTGCTTTTTAGTCAGTGAGATTTGGTTATTTTTGATAGGTACTGGCTACAACCCAGTTTAAGAAGGTTGCTTATTACTCAGTTTCTTAACATTGCATTCAAAAAGGCCAAATAATTAAACAAATCTTTATTTTTATTTATTTAGCTTTTTTGAGACAGTCTTACTCTGTTGCCCAGTCTGGAGGGCAGTGGTATGATTTTGGCTTACTCCAACCTTAATCTCCCTGGTTCAAGCAATTCTCCTGCCTCAGCCTCCCAAGTAGCTGAGACTACAGGTGCATGCCACCATGCCTGGCTAATTTTTTTTGTATTTTTATTAGAGATAGGGGGTTCAACATGTTGGCCAGGCTGGTCTCGAACTCCTGACCTCAAGTGATCCGCCTGTCTTGGCCTCCCAAAGTGCTGGGATTACAGGCATGAGCCACTGTGCCCAGCCTAAACACATCTTTATTTTATTTTATTTTATTTATTTTATTTTAGATGGAGTCTTGCTCTGTTGCTAGGCTGGAATGCAGTGGCCCGATTTCAGCTCACTGCAACCTCTGCCTCTCGAGTTCAAGAGATTCTCCTGCCTCAGCCTCCCGAGTTGTTGGGATTACAGGCGTGCACCACCACACCCAGCTAATTTTTGTAATTTTAGTAGAGACGGGATTTCACCATGTTGGCTAGGATGGTCTTGATCTCTTGACCTCATGATCTGCCCACCTCAGCCTCCCAAAGTGCTGGGATTACAGGTGTGAGCTGCCGCACCTGGCCTACATCTTTAATAAATTAGTTTTCACTAATTATTTTAACTCATTAGTTGTATATACTGAAATTGCAATTGACAGTAGAATTGTTTTGTTCTCTATATGGTCATAGCTGAAAATTACAGCGCAATCTGTCTTTTGGATCTGATTTGTCCTAATAGCTAAATAATGAAATTAGTCCCTAACTGGCTAAAAATAATGCTGTGGTTTTTAAACTTGATCTAATATGTTATTATGAAACAAAAAGGATTTTTCTAAACATTTTTAGTGAGGGACAACCATAAAGCTTTGATGGAAGAAGTAGAATAAAACTCCACTCATAAAAGAATAGTGGCCATCTTTTGGTAATAATTGTGATTAATGAATCTTAGAGATTTTATTAGTCTAAAAAAGTAGATTTTCCACATGGTCAGCTTCCTTCTTTTGGACATTTTGTTTCATTGGCTAACATTTATTTTTCTTGTAAGTGATAATGAACATGTGAATGACTGGCTCAGATGCTTTCTTGATTGTAGTTCCCACTTCACTACAAGTGGGCACTCTTGAATGCTTTTCTTACATTTCATTTCAACTGTCATCTGATTACATCCATACTGTTTGACTTCACCAAAGGTGTCAGTTTTCCACCTTTGAGCAGTGTCAAGAGTGGCTGAAGAGACTAAACAACGCAATTCGACCACCTGCTAAAATAGAAGATCTCTTCTCATTTGCATACCATGCTTGGTGCATGGAGGTCTATGCCAGTGAAAAAGAGCAACATGGAGACCTGTGCAGACCAGGTAGGCCTTTCTGAAATGTGCAAGTGGCCAGGGGCTTTATCAAGCTACTGATGGAGGTACTTTTAACATGCAGTGGGACCCAGAAGCAATCAGTGTATATTTTAGGGAACACCTACCATGTGTCCAGCATTCTTCTCAGTTTAAAAGAACATGTTTTCTGCCTTCCACAGGAAGGGAAGAACACTAGATGGCATCACAATCTACTGGGCCTAAAAATAGCTCAACTAGAATAAGGTTTTATAAATATTATGGAAGCTTAATCAAAGAAAGTTATGAGTTTTGTATACATGTGTGTGAAGACTTCATATTTAACGTGGCTTTTGAATTGGCTTGGAAAGTTGAATAGGAGTTCATTGGTTAGAGAATGGGGAAAAGAATATTAGAGCAAGTAGCATGAACAAAGGCACAGAGGTGTGGGAATAAGCTGTAGAATATAAAATGGTCTTTTGCTCTCTTAAAAATTTCAAGTCAAACATTACTTATTATCACAGGATGAAGAAACAGAGGTCCAGAGAGGCCATGTGTCTATGAAGAACAAATATATTGTAGATTTTAACATGTGACAAAAGAAGAGAGAGGAGGGAGAGAGGGGGT
>NW_016107573.1:2661429-2663277 GCF_001604975.1 Cebus imitator | reverse complement strand
GCGGGGGTGGGGGGATACTGAGCCTGTTCCTGGAACCCAGGCTTCCTGACTCCTCATACAGTCTATGTCCCCTTCACTGTCATTCTCCTTCAGAAATGGCTTTGACCAAGTTCATGTTATTTCTCTTCATGTAGTTTTCTGTAAACTTTGTGGTCATAGATAGAACTTTGCGGGTTCAACACTAGCTTCTGGTGTGTCAGGTTTTGAAGTGTATGCAGTGAAAAGCTGTGAGCATCCTTCAAGTAAAGTTTACTCTTGGGACTTTTTTCTTGAAACCTAAAATTTTAATCCTGAATCTTCAATCTTATAAGTTTTCCCTGGGTCATTTTAAACTTTGAAGCTAATCTTGCTATGCTTATTCACTTTATTCCTTTGTACACAGAAAAAGCATATTTACTCTCTCCATATTGAAAATCTGGAAGAGGTAGTTCTTACCTTCTTTGACTCTGGTATTGGTCTGCTTCCTCACTTGTCAAGTAAAAGCCTATCCTTTCTGTCCCAGGCATTTAAGCTGTATGTAATTGTGGGCTTGAATACTCAGGATCAGTCAGGGATCTAGACTTTTGGGGGAAAATTTTTTAGATTGCTGATTAACGCTGTGCTTATGATAGAGGGAATTAGGAAACTTCATTACCTATAAAAAGAAAGTTTTTCACTTCCACTAAAATGAAAATTGCTGGACTATATTATTTGTAGTATAAGAAATACTAAATGTTGGCTGGGTGCAGTGGCTCACGCCTGTAATCCCAACACTTTGGGAGGCCGAGGCCGGTGGATCACAAGGTCAAGAGATTGAGACTATCCTGGCCAACATGGTGAAACCCCATCTGTACTAAAAACACAAAAATTAGCTGGACGTGGTGGCGTGTGCCTGTAGTCCCAGCTACTTGGGAGGCTGAGGCAGGAGAATAGTTTGAACCCAGCAGGCAGAGGTTGTCGTGAGCTGATATCATGCCACTGCACTCCAGCCTGGTGACAGAGCAAGATTCTGTCTCAAAAAAAAAAAAAAAAGACTAAATGTTGAAAGAGACAAAGGCAGATAGGAATGGTTGAAATTGAAATATAAAGCCAAACAAAAACCTTATAGCCCCAGAATTTAAAGTAAGTTGGGATATCACAGTGTATTTAATGTTGAATCGATTGAGACCTGAGATAGAAATTTTTAAGGGAAATCTAGCAATAAATATGTTTGTATTTATTTTTCTGGCTAAGTAAACATGAGTGAACATCTCACACAGTTTGCAAGAACTGATTAAATTCCTGATGTATGTAATGATGTGGTTTTCAAATAGGTTATGATCCAGTAGTGGGTCATGAAATCTGATTTTAAAGGAATGGAATAGAAAATACCAATTTGTGTCACACACATAGTAAGAATGGATATTGATTTGTGAAACGCTTTTAAAAAAATAATGTATGTTATATTAGCTGGGCACAGTGGTGTGTACCTGTAGTCCCAACTTTGCGAGAGGCTGAGGTGGGAAGATTGCTCGAGTTTAAGAGTTCATATCCAGCTTAGGCAACATTGCAAGAAAAAATTAAAACAAGTTTGTTGTATTGTGATGTAAAACATAATTCTTATTGTGGATTGTGATGGTCAGTTTCAAAGTTTATGAAGTCACTGCATTAGAGGATATAAAAGTAATTAAAACTCATTCCCATTCTCAAAGAACTCAAAATAACAGATTTTCTATGCCTGATAGTATGTATTTCTGCATATAGCTCAGAATTTCGTGTTCTAGATGGTGGTTGTAAGTCCTCCTTTGGGAAATGGTTCTATGAAGTAAATTGCTGTCACTGTTATTTTTTTGCCAGTGGTTTTTTTTTTTCTTTTTTTTTCTTTTTTTT
>NW_016107573.1:2609257-2660664 GCF_001604975.1 Cebus imitator | reverse complement strand
TTTGCAGCTTTTAGTTTGGAATTATGAATTAAAGACTCCATTGTACAGCAGGACCCAAAATGTCCCCTTGTCTGGTTTTTTTTTTTTTTTTTTTTTCTTTTTTCTTTTTTTTGAGACAGGGTCTTACTCTGTTGGCCAGGCTGGAGTGCAGTGGTGTGATCACGGCTCACTGCAGCCTCAGCTTCCCTAGGTTCAGGTAGTCCTCCCACCTCAGCCTCTGAAGTAGCTAGGGCTACAGGCATGTACCACCACAACCTAATTTTTGCATTTTTGTAGAGACGGGGTTTCACTGTGTTGCCCAGGCTGGTCTTGAACTACTGGGCGCAAGCAGTCTGCCGCTTCAGCCTCCTAAAGTGCTGGGATTACAGGCATGAGCTACCACATCTGGCCTAGTATTCTTGGTGGTCAGTATTCTTTGCAATTTTTAGACAGATGGCACCCCAGTTCACATAGCATTTTTCCTATTCGGAAGCCTGCTACATTGCTTCTAAAACTTTTCCAAAATGGGATGGATTTAGCTATTATTTTTTCTTGTGCCTCTCAACCTCATCTTTTTATAGGTCTCCTTCAGGAAACATATAATACCTAGCTTGAGCTCAAGAAATGCAGTTTAAATGAGAAGTAGTTTAACAGAATTCTCTTCCATTCAAGTAATTGCTGTTTCCTATTCTGTAGCTCCTCTCCCAGGGAGAACAAAGCTTTATACTTTGATCAACAAAGCAAAGTCTGTTTTGTGCTTTTGTTGTTGTGGTTTCTTCCAGTCCTGCCAGCATTTATTTTACAACCTATAACACTGTATATTAGAGGTACAGCTTAATATTTTTAAAAATAACGTACTGCCATAGGACTGGATGTGTTTTCAAGGAAGAAAGTTATTTCAGATTTACTGAATTTATGTTAGCTTCATTTTACCTTTGTTTTGCTCTCCTAAGGAAAAGAAAGCCAGATTAATTGAGGCAAATACAGCCAGATTATACCAGTTTGGGTGGCTGTTCTTACAAATGATCAGCACTTAGTAGTACGGTGTTTCCTGAGATTCCTGGCTGGCAGTTAGACGATTCTGTGACCTGTTTGCTAACCTGCAATTCTATCATCTAAAAGGCTCTGGAAACCAGAATGTTTTTCATACCCTATTTGGTATCATGGCTGGACCTGATCTGAGCTGATGTGAGGCTATTTGTTGCTTTATTTACCCCACCTGGTATGAATGATCCATACCCTTTACAGAAGAAATGTTAGTACTTTTTTAAGGAGATCCTGTTAAGAGTGTGAGCCGAATATTATTATATATGCAGTTTTACCTTTTGAACGTTTGGAAAACTCTCAAGTTCTAAAATTTGGATCAAAGGGTTTTGGATGAGGATTTATTGCTACGTGTGGTGATCTTGTTAATGATTTTATTTCTTAAGGGTACTGTCAGTCTGAGTGTGGAAGTAGAAAAGTAGCCAGTGACAAGAGCATGAGTTTTGGGGCTGGATAGGCCTGCCATAATAACTTCTCTGTTGTAATTTTGTCCATTGTAAAGTAAGCTCAGTGATACTACTGTTCTCAGAGTTAATTGAAAAGATTCAATGAGATAACATAACTCTTAATCAGAACTAATTTATTTCCTCTTCATAATCTTAACCTGACAGGGGTCTTTCTAAACTAAAACTAAATATATGTTACTTTATTATTTATACAGTTCCTACCTTTAAAAATATACAGGCTGGACGCAGTGTTTCACGCCTCTAATCCCAGCACTTTGGGAGGCTGGGGTGGACGGATCACAGGAGGCCAGGAGTTCGAGACCAGCCTGGCCAATGTGGTGAAACCCCATCTCTACTGAAAGTACAAAAATTAGCCAGCCGTTGTGACATGCACCTGTAATCCCAGCCATTCCAGTGGCTGAGGCACAAGAATCATTTGATCCCAGGAGGCGGAAGTTGTAGTGAGCTGAGATCACACCACTGTACTTCAGCCTGGGTGACAGAGTGGAACTCTGTCTCAAAAAAAAATATATATATATGTAAAAGTATATTATATATATATAAAACGTATGTATATTTCTATGTTTTTATTCTACCTGTTTCACAAAATGGTACTCATCTCTTCCTTTCTGGTGTTTATCTTTGGCCTCAAGGGGAGCACGTAACTTCAAGGTTTAAAAACGAGGTGGAGAGAATGGGTTTTGATATGAACAACGCCTGGAGGATTTCCAACATCAATGAGAAGTACAAGTGAGTTATATGGATCCCTGTGGACTGTCTTTCACAGCCAGTGCCTTTGCAGAAACCCCAATTCTCATGTGACAGAACATGTGAACTTAGACTTTTTCTTTGAAATAGTTTTATTTATTAAATCTAAAGGCATGATCTTCAGATTAGTTATTGAACCTTGTTCCAATTGCTGTTATTGGAGTTTGGAAAGTGATTCTTACTTAACAGGATCCTAGAACCTTCCCTTCTACCCCCTTTAGGCCTCTGTTTTTTTTTCTGGTACATGCATGTCTAGATAATACTGTATTTGCCTGTAGGCAAGCAGTTACCATTTTTCTCATCACCACTTGGCATCACATCAGAGATAGGATCAGTGGTCTTATAAGCAGTGACAGAACATTTATGAACTAGTTTTTGTGACTGTAATTTTACTCCAGGTGCTGTGAAAAAGACATAAGTACAGGTTGAATATCCCTTATCTGAAATTCTTGGAACTGTGTTTCACATTTTGGATTTTTTTCAGGTTTTGGAGTATTTGCATAAATATAATGAGATTATCTTGGGGCTGGGACCCAAGTCTAAACACACAATTTTTTGTCTCATATATACGTTATACACATAGCCGGAAGGTAATTTTATGCAATATTTTAAATGATTTCCTGCATGATGTTTTGTACAGAAAGTTTTGACTGTGACTTGACTGTGACACATCACATGAGGTCAGGTGTGGAATTTTCCACTTGTGTCATCATATCAGCACTCAAAGTTCTAGATTTTGGAGCATTTCAGATTTTTGAATTAAAGATGCTCAGTCTGTATTTTGTCCTTTAATATATTGATCTTAAACCAGCTTCACTGTTATGATCATTTAACCATTAAATATGAATGTATCCATTATTTGGCCACATGTGGTGGCTCATGCCTGTAATCCCAGCACTTTGGGAGGCTGAGATGGATCACCTGAGATTGGGAGTTTGAGGCCAGCCTGGCCAACATGGGGAAACAAAGATTAGCTGGGCATGATGGTGCACGCATGTAGTCCCAGCTACTTGGGAGGCTGAGATAGGAGAATTTCTTGAACCTGAGAGGCAGTGGTTGTAAGCTGAGATTGCACCACTACAATAGATAGATAGAGTGATAGAGTGAGACTCCTTCTAAAAATAAAAAATAGCCATTTAGTCATTACCCTTTTCCTTAAAATGTGTGAGTGCTTTGGTGGGGGAGGACAGTTAACTACTACTATTTTGGTGATCCAAATTTCTATAAAACCAAAAAAAATTGTCCAGGATATTTATATATCTGAAATCTTTAAATATATCCTTCTCCAACATTTCACTGCATCACTAATCTGTGGTCCTTTTCCTTTTAGCTGTCTCAAATTATGATAGCCATTTTCCTGGTCTGTTTGTGGCTAGCCATCAGTGTTTCATTTTTCATTGGAAAAGCTGTAGCTAATTGCTATACATAGTTCTTAATGTGGACCTTCTCCAGGGAGTTAAGAACCCAGGGTGTTTTGAAGAGTTGGGAGCTATAGACTTTTTATACCTTTGCCTATTCTCAGTGAGGAGTCAAAGCAAAGGAGGGTGAAAACTGGTTTAAACTCCCTCAGGCCTCAGAGAGTCTGTGGCTGCATTATGCTTTCCTGAGTGTAACCTGTTAAACTGGAAATTGTTTATCCACAAATAAAGAGGTAGTACATACTGAGGAGTTGAGTACTAGGCAGTGTAGTACCTATAGGACAGTGAACAGAATGTTTAGAAGATGAGCTTCAGTAAAAAAACTGAATTAAGCCAGACTTGTTGGAAAATAATCCCTAATTAATAGGGATTTTAAAAATTAACTTCTTGGAGGGCCAAGATAGGAGGGTTGATTCCACCCAGTTTTGATGGAGTCTCACCCTGTCTCCCAGGCTGGAGTGCAGTGACACATCGGCTCAGTGCAGCCTCTGCTCCCCAGGTTCAAGCAGTTTTGCCTCAGCCTCCCGAGTAGCTGGGATTACAGGCACGCACTACCACGCCTGGCTAATTTTTGTATTTTTAGTAGAGATGAAGTTTCCCCATGTTGGCCACACTGGTTTCAAACTCCTGACTTCAGGTGATCCGCCCGCCTCGGCCTCCCAAAGTGCTGGGATTACAAGCATGAGCTACTGCGCCTGGCCAGAAATTTTTTAAAAAAATGAACTGGGCATGGTGTGGTGCATGCCTGCAGTCCCAGCTACTGGGGAGGTCAGGGCTGCTGTGAGCCATGATTGCTCCACTGCTCTGTAGCCTAGGTAACAGAGCAAAACTGTCTCAAGGAATTTACTAGTTCTACCTCAGAGCCAATCTTTAGAATGTTATCACCCCCATAAGACAAAATGAGGGTTGGGGGGAGGAAACAGCAGGATGTTGAAAGTCCTTCCTACTATGAAGAGTGAGAGCCAGATTTACTCTTGAGTTTAAGACAAAATAAAGGGAATGAGATTTATGGTTAGATGTTAGCCATCATTACTGGGTCTTAGCTTATTTTTAGGAGTTTGTAAATAGGTGTTAGGAAGGTTGTATAGCTACTGTTAGTCGTAGCCATTCTGTTTGTTCAGTGGCTTTTAAATTCCTGAGACTCAATCTTCAGGAAATCGAGAACAGGAGAGAGACATTTAGTGCAAAATGATCAAAACCCCCAACTCCTAAGCTATTTTGTGTTTTTCTGCACTTTCCGCTACGTATGGGATAGGCTAGGGCAGGGGGTTGGTGGTGTGGTGGAGTTTGTGTGTTTTACCATTTGGCAATAAGAGGCCTTATTGCCTTCACTATTGAAAAAGAAGACTGGATGATCCAGAAAGAGACATTGTCCTGTAAGTAAAAATCTATTGAAAGTATTGCTTCCCAGGATACCAGCTTGACTGCAGCGAGCATCTTCCCTAATGAAAAAAAAAAAGCTTACCCCCCACCCTAATTAATTCTTAAGTATGTTTTATGGATTTTTTTTTTTTTTTTTTTTTTTTTTTGGGACGGAGTTTCGCTCTTGTTACCCAGGCTGGAGTGCAAAGTTGCGATCTCGGCTCACCGCAACCTCCGCCTCCTGGGTTCAGGCAATTCTCCTGCCTCAGCCTCCTGAGTAGCTGGGACCACAGGCACGCGCCACCATGCCCACCTAATTTTTTGTATTTTTAGTAGAGACGGGGTTTCACCATGTTGACCAGGATGGTCTCGATCTCTTGACCTCGTGATCCACCCGCCTCGGCCTCCCAAAGTGCTGGGATTACAGGCTTGAGCCACCGTGCCCGGCCTTGGAAATTATGATTAATAGCTTAGTCACATTACTAACCTGGTTCAGGGGGACCGAGGTTGTGTATGCAAGTAGGCTGGCTTGTGGTATTGGTTTTGCAGACCCATGGTTGCACCTGTTATCTATAAGGATGATACCCTGTTTGGTTCAAATCACAGAATGAGTTAATCCTGTGAAGTCTCTGGAAACTTGAAATTGTGGGCTTTTGTCCTTCACTGAGGGTCTGGTAGAGCTGACACAGACTCTCAGTTCTGTAATTAGCCTGGGTGCTCATGCAGTTAGAAATAACCTATGTACTTGTTACAGCAGAAGAGTTATAATGGAGTATAAGAGACTGACCCTCAACTCCCCCTTTTTTTCATTGATAGTTAAGATTGCCAGATTTCCAAAAGGTAGCATCAAGTGGAACAATCCAAGATAGTATCACTCGATATATACACATAAGTAAACATTTAAGGCAAAAAAACCCAAAACAAAATAAACTTATGATAACCCGTTCTGTTGAAACCAGAACTCAAATAAAGCATCTCATTGCCTTTAGCTCTGTGGCAGTGAGATCATTATCCTTGTGCTGGCCCACCTAGTGTTTCTCTGTCTCCTTGTCTCTCCCCGCTTCATCTCCCCACTTCTCATCTTCTCTTTAGATTATGTGGTAGCTATCCTCAAGAGCTCATAGTGCCTGCCTGGATCACTGACAAAGAATTAGAAAGTGTAGCAAGTTTCAGGTCCTGGAAGCGCATCCCTGCTGTCGTGTATAGGTAAGTTACACTGGACCAGTCCCAGCTTAGGCTGGTGCTGCTGCCCTGCTGCATGGGGTCTGCTGCCTCTGCTGCTGCTAACCTGGGAAGGGAGGGGAGGGGTCAGAGAACTTTCTAGGCTGTATTGCTAAAGCTTCTCCTCCAGTAACACATCAGTACTGACTGCATTCAGAACACTAGCTGGCGGTTCGTTTGACACAGATAAGGAAGTTTTAGTCGTAAAGTGGCTGGACTTGCTATTTCAAGATCCTTCTTATATTCTGTGAGAAGATAATGTGCTTACTAAGCATTTAGCTTCAGATGTTAGCAGAGCTTTTGGATTGAGAAATATAGAGTTGAGTTAGCTCTGATTGTCTTTGTAGTTGAAACTTTGACATGTGGAAGAACTCTGTTTTGAGAGGAAGCATTTAGGGAAGAAGGCTGGGGCATGACTGGGTAGATTTTAGTTGATCAGAGGCATGAGAGCCAAGGGATGCAAGTTCTAGATGGGGATGGTGGCATGGTGATGGAGCACGGATTTTGGAGTCACAGATCTGAATTTAGGTATATTCTTACACTCCTTGCTAAGGCACCTTAAATAAGTTCCCTCACCGACCTCAGTCTGTTCCTAATGCACAATGGGAATGATAGTTCTTATTTTGCAGATATGTTCTGGTTCTGAACGAGGGCCTATAAACACTGGGCTTCTGTACCAACATTTGGAGTAGGTTCTGAGCGCTACTTTTATAATTCAGTGAATATCTCTGTTCTCACAGAAACCTGTTAAATTTTAAAGAAGTCATTCCTTCTTATTCTGGAAAGGTTTCGGATGTCATCTCTTTGTAATGTTTATGTTCTTCATTTCGTTTTCCCAGTTTGCCAGCTTTTTGTACTCTCCCTGAGTTGGGCCAATTCAGTGGCTTACAGTTAGAAACTTCATTCCACTGAAATACTGAGATTTTAGGAAGGGATTTGTCTCATTGTGGAATTCCTACAGAGGTAACCAGCTTGTTCATTTAGTCTACTAAAGGCAAATTCTGATGCCTACTCTGAATGGAGAGAGATGGAAAAGTATTTGCTCTGGCCCAGTGGAACCCATTATGTTTTCAATCTCAATTCTCATCACTGTTGTTTTCACACACCCCTAGAAAGGTCAGTTACCAAATTTACCTATCATTCAGATGGTAAGGATGCTACAGGAACTAGAGAGTAGTGAAAGCTGAAAGGATTTATGAGTTTTATCAATGATCAGCTCAGCTGGAATGGGGAAAGCAGCCAGTTGCTGCTCTGGTCAACAGTTGTGTTAGGTATAGTAGCCATGGCATTTGTGGGGATTGCTGACTTTGACTGAAAGGGGGAAGGTACTCTCATTTGCAAAATAAGAGGCTTTAGGTGAATTCTCCCTTTGGGCAGAGAAGCCTAAGAGGGCTGGTTGAAGAAAAACTTTTTAAAATGTAATAAAAATAGGAAGCCCTTTTCTCCCTTCTAAAATTTATTCTAGAGGTCATCACCCTAGGTTTTTTTCTCCTTTTTCTAGAGACACAAGGGGATATATATAAATGAAATTTTTATTTGCAGTTTTTCAAAGAAAGTCTTTCAAAAGATCATAAATGAAAGTTATTGGCGTAGTCCATGTAAAATCAGGCAGGCTTCATTTAACTGGTCTCTGTCTCAGAACATGTGTCTTGTATCACTGAGCTTCAAACTGGGTTGGTATATTATTTGGGAGCTTTGTAAGGGGTGTGTGGAAGAATGTTTGGGACCCTCCACCATACTCTGCTTTGCCGTCCTAGGTGGCAGGATGCCTGTGACTCTTGACAACCATTTCCTGAATTTAGTTGTCTGTAGACTGTGGTCATGATTCCTGAAGTTGCCAGCAGCAGTTACTTCACAGTACCATGCTGAACCAGTGCTTGATTAGGGCTTTGTCCTACTGTGATGAGAGAGCACTTAATTGGATTTATTACTGAAGGCAGAGATTGCTCTAACACAGCAAGATGGTGTGAAGGGTGTCCATCTGTAGTGCAGTTCACAGCTTTTTCCTTTGTGCATGTGGTGATTATTATAAACTCCTAGTTACTTAAGGGACCTTGCCTAAATCTAAGTTGGGATTACTTAATTATGTTTCTATATGAAACTAAAGCATCCTGTGTTTTAGTAGTAAGGGCTTTATCTGTTGGATATAATTTTTATACCCTGCCTTGTTCTGTTAGTGATAGAAATTCACTCCTTTAGTGATTTTTAACTGTAGTGTTTGAGTTATCTTTCATGTAGTCTGAAGCATTTTAGAAGACTGCAGAAAACATAATTGCTTATTGCAATAGCCCAGTTGAAATCTAATAGCTACTGTAATGCAGTGGCCCTTAAAACCCAAGATCCAGGCTGAAGACTGCCATCTGCTGGTCCTCTTGGGCACTGCTGGGAAGCATTGAGGAAGGAGGATGCTCAGGAAAGGCCCAGCCAGCCTCCTGTGCAGGGTGTGGAGTCATTCAGCTCAGTGGTTGCCCAGCCAGCGCCTGTTACTGCTAGGAGGCATTTTATAAAGAATCGTTGAGGTTTTATTTCTATTTTGGCACCATTCAACACATGAGCCAGTTGAGCATGTTGGCAATACGCAAGTACTTACAGCTACTTCTCTCCCTGGGAGGGAGAATTTTAAAACCACAAGCAAACTGGTGATTTCAGTGGAATTTGATTAGTGCCAAAATTAGTTTGTCTTGTAAGTTTGAGTGTTAAAAACAAAAAATTGTAGTACATTTTCATCATCCCAAAAACCCATTCACAGGGCACCGAGACACCCTAGCCCTGAATAATTAAGATGTCCAATGAATAAAGCCCCCACTACTAAAACTAAAATTGCCTCAGTTTTATATAGAAACATAATCGTTTTAAGTAACCCTCACTTAGAATTAGGCAAGCTCCCTTAGGTAACTAGGTGTTTCTAATAATCACCACATGCACAAATCTTTCTATATAGATTTACCTGTTCTGGATACTTCATGTAAATTGTCATACAATAAGTGGCCTTTTGTGACTGACTTCTTTCACCTGGCATAACCTATTTGAGGTTCAGTATCCTAGCTATTCCTCTTTACTGCTAAGTAATGGAATTTTTCTAACTTTTTATTGGTTAAAATTGCCTAACTAGGAAAAGTCTGGGTCATAATGGCCCCTGAAAGTAGACTGTATGATTTCTGGTCTCTATTGGAAGAGGATATGTCAGAATATGGTTTCCGAGGTCGATGTTCTTCCTCTCTTACTATGAGCCTGAGGAAGGGTAGCTGGCTCACTGAGCTATCTGCTTATAATAAGAGCAGTTTGTGACTCATGAAATCTCAGGAGATTTTATTAAGTAGTTCACTGTAGGCCAGGTAAATGTTTTACTCCCAGAGGTGGGCTCTTGGTTCAGCATTAAAAAGGAAGCAGATTTCATTATTCGGTAGCAGAATTACCATAGTATCTGTAGACTTAGCAAAAATAAAGTAATATTTGTAACTTAGAGTACACATTAATTCTTTTTGGTTTTTTGGAAACGAGGTCTTGTTCTGTCACCCAAGCTGGAGTGCTGGAGTATAGTGGCACAATAATAGCTTTCTGCAGCTTCAGCCTTCTAGGTTCAAGGGATCCTTCCACCTCCGCCTCCTGAGTAGCTGCAGCTATAGGCATGTGCTACTGTGCTTGGTTAATTTGTAAAAAATTTTTTGTAAAGATGGGGTCTCACTGTGTTGTTCATGCTGGTCTTGAAGTCCTGGGCTCAGCGATCCTCCCACCTCAGCCTCCCAAAGTGCTGGGGATTGTGAGCCTCTATGCCTGACTCCTGTTAGTAATTTTTGGGGTAACTTTGCAGGTATCTCTGTGATGGTATGATAATTGAGAAAGACACACAGGTTTTATTGTTTATTCTTGTTGGGTGTGTAAGATTTCTACCGTCTTTAATACTGAGAGGACTTGAAGCTGACCCAACACTTAACCTAGAATTAGACTGTTCATTAAGGCACTTAAAGTCTACTGCTTTAACTTTGTGTGAGTACAGGGCATCTGAATGGGGGCCCCTGGGATGGGTACAGTTGTCTCTTGTTCCCCACACAGGCACCAGAGCAATGGAGCTGTCATTGCCCGCTGTGGACAGCCGGAGGTTAGCTGGTGGGGCTGGCGAAATGCAGATGATGAGCACCTGGTACAATCAGTAGCCAAAGCTTGTGCCTCTGACTCCCGATCGAGTGGCAGCAAGCAGTCAACTAGGAATACTTCTCGAGACTTTCCCAATGGGGGAGACCTTTCTGATGTGGAGTTTGGTAAGGTGCTCCCTGGACCCATGGCAGTAATTTTTATAGCATCTAAGAACCTTTTCTTGAAATGGCCTTTTCCTTAGAAGACACAGATTTAGTTTTATAGAAGTGAAAGTGCAGAGCTTCACTTGATGGGATTGCCTGATCAGAAGACCCTTTGTTTCAAACCTCAATCAAGATGTTAGTGTTTGTTGTCTTTCTTGCCATTGTGACAAAAATGGAGTGTTGATGTAATTGGGGACTTGAAGTATCTGCAGACCATGGGGGGAAGTGCCAGGCTTCACGAAAGGATGACAGATGTAGAAATGAAGTATAAGAGACTGGGCTATGTAAACCTCATGTGTACTCTGGGACTCGGTTTTGGACAATAAATCCTCCTCGTCTTTCATAAGAAGCCAAGATAGAAAATAAACTGAAGAGGAAAGACCTATGTGTCAAGGGTTTTGGTTAGAAGATTTCATTTTACTGAGCCTTTTTTGTGTCATAAGATGTACTTGTGGGTCTAATTCTTCACATTTCATTTAGTGTGCCCCCTCCCTCCATGTCCCTAGATTCTTCTCTGTCAAATGCTTCAGGAACAGAGAGTTTAGCCATCCAACCGCAGAAGCTTTTGATCTTGGATGCACGCTCCTATGCAGCTGCTGTGGCGAACCGAGCCAAAGGAGGAGGCTGCGAATGCCCAGGTGAGGTATATGGTGCTTTGTTGCCCATACTTTCTCCTTGTGAGGGCAGCCCATGCCCAACTGAGACTTAGTTCTCAATTTGAAACGAGTAGCAAGCCATATTCTTCATCTGTCCTGTCGTGAGAGTACCAAGCTGCTCTTTGGATTCTTGACACCGTATGTTCTTTTCTGAGGAGAAATGGAGGAGGAGGTGCAGTGAAGTCACATAATCTTCCTTCTTTGTGCCAATTTTTAGGTGGTAAGGAAAGCAGATCTTCCTCATAATAAGGCCTGTTCATGTTTGGAAGCTGCTCTTTAGTGGGCTCAATTTCTCAGCTGTCTAAAAGCTTTTTGTTGCCTTTGACAGAGGGTATGCTCCTCACTGGCCTTGTAGCAAACTCCTCCGTGGCCCCTCCTTAGAAAACCTGGGGTGAAAATTGGAACAGTAAACATAGAACCCTGGTAAGGTGCCTCTGTCCTAAACTGTAACACCGTTACTGTTGGAATGCTAGCTTTCCCCAAGGAAGGACCCCTCCCCTCCCACCCAGTGCCAGCAGTGTGCTTATGGCACAGAAAGAGGCACCAGGCTGTTTGTGGTCTAAGCTGGTAATTGAAAGCAGCTGTACCAAGGTGAAATTTGAATGCGTGAAAGCATTGTTCTGCCAGGTTCTTTTCAAAGAGATTCCAAAGCCACAAGTTAGATAAGGCCCAAGAAGTAAAGCCAGAGTGAGATCAAAGTAGGCCTTTCTTTTAAAAAAATAAGTTTTTATTTTATGTCAGTAGCTTCTTTACAAATCTAACCTTCCCTTTTTACCCTTTTCAAAAAGATAGTTAAAATTCAATCACTGTGTTCCTCTTATTATAAAGGATCGGGCTAATAGGCATCTCAAAACATTTCAGTTTCATTAATCAGAAGCTGCAGTGGGTTTATTTTATAGCTAGTTTGTTTCTTTTAAATTTGGCCATGTGGGCTTTAAATTCAACATATTTGTATTCTTTTTATTGTTACTCTCCAGAATATTACCCGAACTGTGAAGTTGTGTTTATGGGGATGGCAAACATTCATTCTATTCGGAGGAGTTTTCAGTCTCTGCGGTTGCTGTGCACTCAGATGCCAGATCCAGGAAAGTAAGTCCTTAGCCTTGGCTTTCATTTTGCATCGCTCTTAAAAAATCAGTTTTCTTCTTTCCTTGAACTAATGGGGAAAAAAAAAATTAGCTTGGAGCAGGCTTTCTTTCTGTTTCTTGGTAAACTTCAGTTACCAGCCCAGTCTCTGACCCAGTGTCTCCTTCCTGGGTCAGAGGTATGGCAGCACGGAGGAAGATTTGGGGAGAATATACAGCCCTTCGAAAAGTTTTAAAATCTGCAGCACAGAAGAAATCTCAGTCATCAAAACAGAAGCACCGCCTTACTGTTTGTCCTGGGACCTTTCCCTTCCATATCATCTTTAGCCCAAAGTAATTTAATTCTTCAGTTTCTGATGTCCCACATTGATAGTTACCTGTTGTGAAATGGGTTGTTTTATCATAAAAGATCAGAATTTATTCATCAAGTTCTGAAGGGGTTAAAGTTGCCATTAGGTCAATTCCTTTTACATCTGCTTTCAGTTTCTAAACTATTCTTATTTATTAAGAACATTAATCATGATTTTTATTGCTTATTAAATATGAATGGCTGGCATTTGCAGTGAGGAAGGTGAAATAATACCTTCTCCAGTGATACTGATTGACTGTAAGATAAATTAGGAAGAATGCTCTGTAAAACAAAAATGGACAGATAAATATTTAAAAGTCCTGTTTTACTATTTCAGGAAGCCAGAGATACGGTGCCAGAGAAGACAGCATTTTCTTTTTTCTAGTATTTGTGCTGGAGCCCATAGTTGTTTCCCTGGGTTTTATTCAGTGGATCTCATGATCACATCAAGTTTTACTGCATTCTTTATTTGATTTATTAAATCAGATGCTGCCTAAACCACTTATACTGACTGCCAGTAGCAAATGATTAAATTCATCATAGTTGTAATCAGTCCAGAGTATGAAGCAGTGTCCTTTGGGGAAAGCCTGACCGAAGAATTGAGCTTGCTGCCTCCTTTGGGGATTAGCCATTTGCATTTGCTATACAGTTCCAGGTCCTAGCACTTTCTTCCCTAGGGTGGTGTGTAGGAGTCTTGCTAAAGACCCAGTGGATCTGCCACAAACTGTGTGACCTTGGCCAAGGGGCTTAATTACTGTATATCTCAGTTTTCCTGTCTATAAAATGAAAGATGTAATCAACACGACATGATCTCCAATACCTTCCATATATTAAAATTCTTAAAGAGCTGTCAGAGTCAAAAAGATATAATTAGCCCTCACCTGGTCCACTTAAAGGTCTTAGAGATTTTATTGAAGGTAATGCTTTTATGTATTTGGCAGCAAATCATAATGCTGCACTGAAGTCTCCCTCATGGATAAAAAGCAGCTATAGCAGTGATGGGACAGCTGAAAGTAGGCCCCCTGGCCTGTGTTTGGGGTTGTGGAAGATGAGGGGATAGTAGGCTTCTGGTGCAGGTTGAGAATAGGACAAGGGAATGGGGAGTCTCTCAGCAGCCCCTCCCTGGCTGGCAGATTTTTGGAGCACATCTTTTTTAGTCACAGACAACATCTGGTGGTATTAAATAATAGTTAGGTTCAAGAGAACCTCACACTGGTTCTCTTGTTTACCATTTATTCAGGGGCTAGGAGATAATTTAGTATTTGTTCTCCTAAGCCTTATCTTTTAGTTCCTTTCAAGAATATGTGAAGAATGAAAATTAACAGTTGATCCATCAGGAAAAAAATGTTTCTCAGGTACCTGCTAGGAAATAGAAAGTCTTAAGATTGGATTTTTAGCCATAACAGACTTACAGTTCATTAAACGGTGGGACTCCCTACTGTATGTTAGGCTCTGTGCTGGGGGTACAGTTATGACTAAGACATAGTGTTAGCCTTCTGAGGAGTCACAATCTGGTTGGTAATCCAAACAAATGCATATAAAACCAATACTTATGCACTGCATTGTTTTCTGTTTGCCTGGAAAGACCCCCATCTCCTTAGACTATCTAAGAATTCATACTTATTCTGCAAGGTTTAGTCGGCCTTTATAACCTTCCCAGAGTCCCCTGACAGAAGTCTTTATTCCTTCCTCTGACTCATTGTTTGAAAGGCTTGACTTGTGATTTTAACTACAAATCTGATCACATTTGGGAAAAATTGGAACTCTTTTTTTTTTAAGGGAGAAGGAGGGGTGAGGGAAATCACAGGAAACAAAATTTCAACACAGTTTAAAAAAAAAAAAAAATGTGTGATTAGCTTGTGATTGCTCCCCAGGGGCAGATAGCAAGGGCTAATATTCCTAAAGGTCTTTTTTTAAAACTTTTTTATTTTTAGACAGAGTCTCGCTCTATTGTCCAGGCTGGAGTGCAGTGCCGCAATCTCAGCTCACTGCAACCTCCACCCAGGTTCAAGTGATTCTCCTGCCTCAGATTTCCGAGTAGCTGGTATAACAGGCACATGCCACCATACCCAGCTAATTTTTTTTTGNTTCCTGAGATGGAGTCTTGCTCTGTCGCCCAGGATAGAGTGCAGCAGTGTATGATCTTGGCTCACTACAACCTCCGCCTCCGGTGTTCAAGCAATTCTCCTGCCCCAGCCTCCCAAGTAGCTGGGATTACTGGCACCTGCCATCATGCCTGGTTAATTTTTGTATTTTTGTAGAGATGGGCTTTCACCATGTTGGCCAGGCTGGTCTTGAACTCCTGACCAGCCTTGGCCTCCCAGAGTGCTGGGATTACAGGCATGAGCCACCACACCTGGCCTAATTTTTTGTTTTAGTAGAGATGGGGTTTCAGCATGTTGGCCAGGCTGGTCTTGAACTCCTGACCTCAAGTGATCCGCCTACCTCAGCCTCCCAAAGTGCTGGGATTACAGGCATGAGCCACTGCCACCTGGCCCCTAAACATCTTTCAAAAAAAGGATCTTCTTATAGCCCTGCTGAATCCAGTCTGTGTTGAGCCCAGGAACATTATGTGGCCATTGGGTGTAGTAATTTGTGTGAGTATATATCATCAGATTGGGCCCATCTGGTTTTAGTCAGTAAACATTTACAGAGATAGGTGTTACAGTCTGGGTCATAGGCAATGTTGTGTATACCATTCTTGTATATGGCATCCAGCTTATATCTCAGGTCTATTTGTATTCATGAGTTTTTCTTTTTTTTTTTTTTTTTGGAGAACTTGTTGAACATAGTTACTGATTATTAAATATCTTCTGTTTTACATCTCAGAAGTGGCTACATTTCCTTCAAGGAGAAGGTTTCAGAAAGAGCCACTTTTCCGAACTGAAAAATGTCAAATATTTTGTCTGGGAAATAACCCATACAGATTTTGGAACAAAAGGTGGTCCTATTAATTGCAGCCCCTGTTTCTAAGCCTCTTCTCTATTGTATAGTAGGGCTTGGGTCTCATCCTGATACATGCTTTATAAACACACAGGCTTTTTTATTTTGGCAGTGTTATGTTTGGAGAGAGAAATCTTTGGGAATTACTTTGTAATTTGACAAGCTTGAGCATGATGCAGTAAATCGTAAAAATCAGCATTTTCTAATCCCCTCCTGTTTTTATAGTTGGCTGTCAGCTCTTGAAAGCACAAAATGGCTCCATCACTTGTCTGTGCTTCTGAAATCAGCACTTCTGGTAGTGCATGCTTTGGATCAGGATCAGCGGCCAGTGCTAGTGCACTGCTCAGATGGCTGGGACCGCACTCCCCAGATTGTGGCACTGGCTAAGCTCTTGCTGGACCCTTATTACCGAACCATCGAGGTGAGTGCATCCAGATGGTAGGAGCTGGTACTTGAGGATGAGCGGGGTGGGGTGGGAGGGTAATATCACACCCCTCAGGAGTGATATTACCAGTTTTGGGGGTGGTGATTAGGTTAAAGAAAGTGAGATTTCTGTTTTGATTATTTTTTCCTTTATATTATGAGCTAAATTGTGGTTTCTCTTACAGTTCTTGCATCTCTTAAAATGGGGCAGATGTTGGGTAACAAGGTATTGAGAATACAGCCATATTTTCCTCTGCAGTCTATCTACTTAGAAAACTTTCTAGCTACCTCATGAAAATGAGGTGTCTGTAAAAGGATATTGGCATGCTAGCTATTACCACAGAGTGTCCTGTGGAGAAGCAGCTCTACTCTGAAATAACTATCTGTTGGGTTAAAGACGAAAGAAAAATCAAAGTATCCTAAAATATATGCAAATACTTACTAAACCTGGGGTGTGGAAGGATTTTACAAATTTGACTTTGTTAGTATAACACCAGAGGCAGAAATGTTGAAAGAGAAATTGAGGGGAAAAGTGTGGTTTTATATAGTGAATTCAAGAGGCTAAAAATACAAACAGATTCAAGAAAGGCTTAGATAAACACAGTTAGTACCATTTCAGTCATCATGGAATAGAGTTCAGGGAATTGGGAAATTTCCCTAAGTGTGTGCCTCATTAGGGATAGAGCAAAGGCAAGGCGAGGTGGGCTTTCTGGGAGGCTATTAGAAGGGATTGCTTTCTGTGACACCAGGCTCGGGACTGTCACAGTCTGGATAGTCTAGCACAATTGGTCTCTCCTGGGTGCTTCCCTGCAGGGTTTCCAGGTCCTCGTGGAAATGGAGTGGCTGGATTTTGGCCATAAATTTGCTGACCGGTGTGGTCATGGGGAGAACTCGGATGATCTGAATGAACGTTGCCCAGTGTTTCTGCAGTGGCTTGACTGTGTTCATCAGCTTCAGAGGCAATTTCCTTGCTCTTTTGAGTTCAATGAAGCATTCCTTGTGAGTTTCTTCATTTTGGGGACCTTCTCAATTTGAAGGAGGGTCAGTACAAATGTTAGTGGGCCAGTTCTCACATGAAACTGTACAGCCTCTTTAGAATTTAATAGAGGTGATTTTTTTCCCTGTTTCTATTTTTTTAAGTAAATAGTTTTACTATTTACTTTTCAAAAAGAGAAAATCCAGGTATGCCAGGTTTGCATGAAGTCCTTGAGTTGTTTTAAACTTAGTTTTTTTTTAAAGGGATGCTAGAAACCCTAAATAGCAGTTAGAAATAGAAGCAATCAGAATGTCTGGACCATGCTTCCTCCAGTTCTTCTGCAAGACCCCCTATGTCTGTGTTGTGCTGTCTGCACCCTCTCCTTTGACGGAGGGTGCACTATCCTTGTCCTCTTCCAGCTCCTCTGTCCACCTGCACAGCAGCTCTCATTCCCTCTCATCTGCTGCGCTGCTGGCTGGCTCCAGCATTTCTCCTCTCTGTCTTCTGCATCAGTGCGTTCGTTTCCCTCTCTACCAGAGCATGACCTTCAGCATGAAAATGTGGCATTGTGTCTCCCATCTTTTCAAAACCCATTGTTGGCCCTGCATTTACCTCTAGCCATCATCCCATTTCTCTTGTTCCCCTTTACAGCAGAGCTCCTCAAGTTTTCTGTCCTTGCTTTGTCAAATTCCTCTTTCCATTCTCTTAAACCCACTTCAATCAGGCATTCACCCCACCGCTTTACCAAAGCTGTTCTTGTCAAAATGACCAGTGACCTTCATGTCACTAATCCAGTGATGAGTTCTCAGTCTTCATCTCTTTGATCCATCATTACCATTTGACATAGTTTAACCAGTTCTTCCTTGAAATGCTGTCTTCACTTGACTTGTAGCACTTCCTTGCTCTTAGTTCTCCTCTTAGCTCACTGGCTGGTTGTTTCTGCCTCCTTTGCTGATTCCTTTAAATCCCACCAGTTCTTTTTTTTTTTTTTTTTAGATAATCGCTCGTTACCCAGGCTGGAGTTTTTTTTTTTTTTTTTTAGATAATGTCTCACTGTGTCTCCCAGGCTGGAGTACAGTGGTATGATCACAATTCACTGCAGCCTCAACCTCGTGGACTCAAGGGATTCTCCCACTTCAGCCTCCCCAGTAGCTGAGACCACAGGCACATGCCAATATGCCTGGCTAATTAAAAAAAATTTTTTTTTGTAAATAGACATGGAGTCTCACTGTGTTGCCTAGGCTGGTTTCAAACCTCCCACCTTGGTCACCCAAAGGATTATAGCTGTAAGCTACCCCCCAGTTCTAAATGTTGGAATGCCCCATTGCCCAGCCTCCAGGCTGCTTCTCCATCTATACTTCTAAGTATTTCATTCATTCTAGTGGCTTTAATTGCCATCTATATGCTGATGAGTCCCACATTTATACATCTTCAGCTTAGACCTCTCCACTTCAGCCTCACATATCTAATATGACTACTGAGTATCTCCACTTGGCTGTCTTAATGTTATTTCAGACTTAATAAATGCAAAACTTAATTCTTCTTTTTTGAGACAGCATCTCACTGTCACCCAGACTGGAGTATAGTGGCATAAACACAGCTTACTGCAGCCTTGAACTCCCAGAGTCAAGTGATCTTCTCACCTTAGCCTCCTGATTAGTTAGGACTGCAGGTATGCACCACTGTGCCTGGCTGATATTTTTATTTTTATTTTTGTAGAGATGGGGTCTTGCTTTGTTGCCCAGGCACATCTAAAACACCTGGGGTCAAACAATATCCTCCTACCGCAGCCTTGCAGAGTGCTGGTATTACAGGCATGAGTCGCCGTACTTGTCCAAAACTTTATTCTTAATTTCTGTGTTTCCTCACAGAAATTTGATCTTCCAAACTTGATCTTCCAGAAGTCTCCTCTCTCACCATATGGCATTTCCATCCCTCTTTTTGTTTAGGGCAAAATTCTTTGTCATCCCCAAGTCTCTTTCTTTTATCTTTCACAGTCAGATTCTACAGCTCTGCTTTCAAAATATGTCTAAAACCTGATTATTTATTGCCACCTTTACTGGTACCACACTGGTTCAGGCCACCATCATCTCCTACCCCAATTGAGTCATCCCAGCATAGAGTCTCTTCTAAAACATAAGACAGACTGTGTCATTCCTTTGCTTAAAAACCTTTAGTTACATTTTACACAAAGTAAAAGCCAAAGTCCTTAAAGTGGCCTCCAGGGCCTTCCTAGAGGTTACCTCTCTAGGTTCATTTCCTACCATTCTCCCTCTTGTGCAATCTCCTTTAGTTACACTTGCTGCACCTCAGAAATTGCAAGCATGTGCTTACCTCAAGGCCATTGCACATGTGGTTGCCCCTGCCTGGAGTGCTTCCCCTTAGATACCCACATGCCTGCTCTTTCATGTTCATTGGGTCCCAGCCAGTGAGGCCATCCTGCACTGCCCCATACATGTCCTGTCCATCTCAGTCTGCCTTGTTCTCCATAGCACTGGTCACTCTTCACCTATGACTAGAGCAAGCTCTGTGAGGGCAGAAGAGTTTGCTGGTCATTGCTGCATGTCCAGCATCTTAGTCATGTCTGGGGCATGTGAAATGCTGAATAATTTGTCAAATGAACAAGTAGTGTTATAAGTATCCTCTCAGCTCAGGCTTGAGGTGTACACTGACATGCTCCTGTACCCAGTTCATATGCTCTGGCGCTTGTGAGGGCGGCTGTTAATTCAGAATCTCAGACTGTTTATCAGGGAAGCTAAGAGGAATGAGAGTACCAATAATCTTGTCTTTGACTCGGTTGGGGTTGGGTCCTGGAATCGGTGTGAGGAAGACGAGGCTACTGCATGGCTTACTGGGTTCCCCTGTCCTGACAGAGTAAAGTATTCTCAGGGATGTCAGGATAAGGTGGCTCAGCTGAGCTGACCTCTCAGAGAATGCATGCCTGATTGCTTAATTTGTGCTTCATTGGACTCCCATAGGTGAAACTGGTGCAGCACACCTATTCCTGCCTCTTTGGAACATTCCTGTGCAACAACGCCAAGGAGAGAGGGGAAAAGCATACTCAGGAACGGACATGTTCTGT
Source organism: Cebus imitator (assembly GCF_001604975.1). NCBI lineage: Eukaryota > Metazoa > Chordata > Mammalia > Primates > Cebidae > Cebus > Cebus imitator. The sequence goes on along the minus strand of NW_016107573.1, from coordinate 2,640,614 downwards.
GTGGTCGCTTCTTCGGGCAGGCAACAAGCCTTTCAAAAATCTACTGTATTCTTCTCAATCAGAAGCCGTATGTATCCTTCAGCCTTTCCACTGTGGTCAGCAGAAGGGTTTTGGGGTTGGTGACATGAGAGCCTTTTTGAGTAGTGACTGTTTTTGTGAAGGCATCTCTACTGTCTCTGGATGGATTGGTTCCATTTTTCCCCTGCGATTCTGTCCTGAGGAAGGCCTGCTTCTGATGATCTGATGTGTTTCTGATGACTACTTGCTGAGGGTGGTTTGGTTTAACACAGATCTCTACTTTGCCACCCTAGACATGAATCTTTTTTGGCTCTGCCTCCAGAGCTTATTTCTAGCATGTTTTGTCTTATGGGAGAGGCACTTAAGTTGCTTCCTGATGTACTGATAGCTCAGAAAGAGCTGCCACCAGGCCCCCAGCACCCTCCCAGTGTCAGTAAGCAATGATATCCCCCATAACTTCCATCTCAGAGAAGGAACACAGAAAACTGTGTTTGACATTGGTATGTGTGTCTGTCTGTCTGTGATTCTCTGCTCACACGAAGAGCTGGCAGGGCAGGGCTTTTAAGACTTTGTTCCCTAAAGGAATGAATGCCTTCTGTTAAGCAAAGAAAAGGAGGCATATAGACCTGTGTGTGAGTTTCATAGTAATGTTATCTTTGTCAGAATGCATCCTAAACCGTAAAGAAATGAAAAGGAGGCTAATCAGAGTTTATATGGATTTCCTGGACTATTAATATGGTTCTCATTACATTTAAGTAGTCAAAGAAAAGATTTAAGCTGCTTGTCTCTCCCATGCAATGTGCCTTCTGGGGAAGTAGAAAAATTCCCTTCTTTTCACATGATTAATTTAAATGAGCCTATAAAATGGGTGTGACAGTGTCTCCTGAAGCCAAGCTTCTGTGCCAGCTGGATGGACAATCACCATGAAAGTGAGTAACAGAATGACTCACTTTCTTAGGCAGTAAAAGCAACAAATCAAGCCAATGAAAGTCAGTCATTGAAGGTGACCTAAGAAATAACTATTAATGAGAAAGGGATCTAAAACAATCTTCTAGATTTTCATGCTCTCAAGAGGAAAATGTTGGCCATATAAAATGTCTAGTCCTGTACTGGTCCTCTTGGGATAGACCTGCATCCACTGGTGCTGCCTCTTCGTGGAGATCCCGTCAGCCCTGTTGGGTATTCCAGCTGGGTACTCGCTCTTGATCCTCATTTCCAGATATCCTAGAAGACTCACTGGGACATATTTAAACTTGTGTCCTCCCCCCTCCTCAGGTGCTGTACCCTGTGTGCCATGTGCGTAACCTGATGCTGTGGAGTGCAGTGTACCTGCCCTGCCCATCCCCAACCACCCCTGTGGATGACAGCTGTGCGCCATACCCAGCACCAGGCACCAGCCCTGATGATACCCCCCTGAGCCGGTGAGCCCAGGGGTGATGCCACAGGCCTGATAGCCTGTGTGTGGGTATATTCCTGTGTTGGGGCATGTCCAGGGATGGTCAGAGATCATGTTGTTATCTGGGTCCACAGCATCTTTCTTAGATGTCTGCAATTTTTTCAGGGAAGGTATAAGTGTTTCTGGGTTACAAGGCTGTATGAGCCTTGTTTCTGGGAGTGAATTGGGCCCTGTTGCTTCATGGTTCTTTTGTATGCACTGAGCAGCTCCTCAGTGATAGAGCAAATCCTTTGGGTTTTCTGTGACCCCCTAGTTTGTGTTTTCCCCACCGCTCTGTGCTCCTGCCTATTTACCATGATTTGTCTTCCGAGGCTTAAAAGGCAGATGCTGTCAGGTAATAGAAAGTTTAGCTTTGGGCCAGGCTTAGTGGCTGATGCCTGTAATCTTAGCATTTTGGGAGCTGAGGCAGGAGGATTACTTGGGCCCAGGAGTTCCAGACCGGCCTAGGCAACATGGTGAGACCCTGTTTCTACCTAAAATGCAAAACCTAGCCAAGTGTGGTAGCACATTCCTGTAGTCCCAGCTACTTAGGAGGCTGAGGCAAGTGGATTGCTTGAGCCTGGGAGGTGGAGGTTGTTGCAATGACCCAAGATCCATTGCATTCCAGCCTGGATAACTGAGCAAGACCTTGTCTCAAANAAAAAAAAAAAAAAAAAAAAATTGGCTTTGTCACTTGAGAATTAGCTTTATTAAATTCAGAATGATAGATAACACATTAATTTAAAATACTGTAATATTAAGAAACACCAGTGCTACTTTGCCATCCGCTGAGAAACACAGCAGCATCATGAAGAACGTCTTTTGAAAACAGCATTTGCAGGCCGGCCGCAGTGGCTCACACCTGTAATCCCATCACTTTGGGAAGCCGAGATGGGCAGATCACCTGAGGTTAGGAGTTCAAGACCAGCCTGGACAAAATGGTGAAACCCCCCATCTCTACTAAAAATACAAAAAAATTAGCCAGGCATAGTGGCACACACCTGTAGTCCCAGCTACTCGGGAGGCTGAGGCAGAATTGCCTGAACCTGGGGGGCAGATGTTGCAGTGAGCTCAGATTGCGCCACTGCACTTCAGCCTGGGCAACAGAGTGAGACTGTCTCAAAAAAAGAAAGAAAATAGCATTTGCTGTTAGCTCATTTGTATGTATGGGGCCTAGGGTGGAGGCAGTGTGAGAGGAGATCTGCACACTAGGAAAAGGACTTGCTCAGGAGCTTTGCTGCTCCAGCAGTCTAGGCTTTGCTCCAGAGATGCTGCAGCTCCATGAGTAGCGGTAATGGACCCAATTATGAAACAACTGCTTGTTAAACCCTATGGTCTCCTACTTCCCTGAAAATACCTTCCAAGATTCTCATTTCTCCCAAATTCCTTTCCTTTAGGCTACCAAAGACTAGATCATTTGACAATCTGACCACAGCCTGTGACAACACAGTGCCTCTGGCCAGCCGGCGCTGCAGCGACCCCAGCCTGAATGAGAAGTGGCAGGAGCACCGGCGCTCGCTAGAGCTGAGCAGCCTGGCTGGCCCTGGAGAGGATCCCCCTTCTGCTGACAGCCTGGGGAAGCCCACCAGAGTGCCGGGGGGTGCTGAACTTTCTGTTGCAGCTGGAGTAGCTGAGGGGCAAATGGAGAACATCTTGCAGGAGGCCACCAAAGAGGAGAGTGGAGTAGAGGAGCCTGCTCACAGGGCAGGCACTGAGATGCAGGAGGGTAAAGAGGACTCCCTCTTAGAAAAGGAGAGCAGGAGGAAGACACTTGAGGCCTCAGCCACTGGACTTCACCAAGACCCAGAACTGGGTGATGCTGCTGTGAAGAGCCATCCGGGCATGAGCCTGCCTCTGTTTTCACAGGGTATTTCTGAACAGCAGGGTGGGCACAGTGTTCTCCTCAGTTCTCTCCAGGTCCCCGCCAGGGGAGAGGATTTTCTGGAGGACCCTGTGGAGCAGTTTCGAACAGAGGAGAATACAGAGGGTAGGGAGGAAGCAGTTCTTCCAATCCCAGTAGATGCAAAGGTTGGCTATGGTACCTCACAGTTGTATTCTCTGCTGTCTTCCCAAGTCCATTTTGAGACCAGAGGACCAAACGTGGATGGTTCCACAGACATGTTGGAAGATAAGGTGAAGTCAGAAAGTGGGTCCCAAGGCCATGATAGACCTTGCCTTGTGAATAGTGGCAAGGACATGCTTCCCCAAACCATGGAACCCAGCCCTTCAGAGACAAGCATGGTTGAGAGGCCCCAAGTAGGGTCTGTGGTGCACAGGACTTCCCCTGGCAGCACTCTCAGCCTGACACGTTCCCCTTGTGCCTTGCCTTTAGCCGAATGTAAAGAGGGGCTTGTGTGCAACGGTGCCCCAGAGACTGAAAACAGGGCCTCAGAGCAGCCCTCAGGTCTTAGCACCCTCCAGAAGTACCCCACACCCAATGGGCACTGCGCCAATGGGGAGGCTGGTAGGAGCAAGGACTCACTGAGCTGTCAGCTGTCTGCTATGAGCTGCAGCTCTGCCCACTTACACTCGAGGAACTTGCACCACAAGTGGCTGCATAGCCACTCAGGGAGGCCATCTGTAACCAGCAGCCCCGATCAGCCTTCCCGCAGCCACCTGGACGATGATGGCATGCCAGTGTACACAGACACGATCCAGCAGCGCCTGCGCCAGATTGAGTCAGGCCACCAGCAGGAAGTAGAAACTTTGAAGAAACAAGTCCAGGAGCTGAAGAGTCGCCTGGAGAGCCAGTATCTGACTAGCTCGCTACGCTTCAATGGAGACTTTGGGGATGAGGTGGTGAGTAGGCTGTGGTATTCCTAGCTGCCCAAGGAGACAGGGCACACTGAGGCTGAGTGCCCTTGGTGCCCAGGGGGCATGGTGATTGGTACAGGTTGTTAAAGGATTGGAAAGGTCCAGAGTAGCCCTGTGACGAGGCTGGAGATGAACCTCCTCCACAGTGGTGGCAGCCTGCCTGTTTTCTGCTTTGCTTACTTTCCGCAGATGTCCTGTTGAGGCCATTAGAGAGGAAGAGACTCAGCCTGCACTCCATGGTTGATCAGATCTCTCAGACGGGATCACAAGTCTTCAGAAGGGCTTGAACCCATGGGCAGAGTGACATCTGTAGGGCAATGCCAAGTTATTCCTGTCAGATTTTAGTGCTTGTTTTACCTTAGTAACTACAAAGTATTAGCCCTTCCAGACGTGGGCTATAGTTCTGAAGGTTTAGTTCTTTTTTTTTTTTTTTTTTTTCCAGATGGAGTTTCACTCTTGTCACCACCCAGGCTAGAGTGTAGTGGCGTGATCTCAGTTCACTGTAACCTCCACCTCTTAGGCTCAAGTGATTCTCCTGCCTCAGCTTCCTGAGTAGCTGGGATTACAGGCATGAGCCACCATGCCCAGCTAATTTTTGTATTTTAAGTAGAGACAGAGTTTCACCATGTTGGCCAGGCTAGTCGCAAACTCCTGACCTCAGGTGATCTACCCACCTCGGCCTCCCAGAGTGCTGGGATTACAGGCATGAGCCACTGTGCCCAGCCAAATGTAGTTCTTTTTAAACAAATATTTATACCCACCCCGTGGCAGATGCTGGCAGTAGAAATGGAGAGAAGGACTGGTTTCTAGCACTGTTGAGGAGTTAGGTCTGATGGGGTTGGGGGCTGTAAACAGGGGTACCAGAGTGGGGGTTCTCAAGGAGGTGCTTTCTTTTCTGGGTGGACTTGACTCAGGCCATTCAAGTACAAATGTGAGCCTGGCTCTCAAGTGGTCAGCGTACATTAAAGGCGGGCACATCCAATGACCTTTCAATTCAAAGTGACTTCTTGGCTTTTCCTTCATGCTAATGATAGTTTCTCATGTTCTCAGAGAATCCTTCCAAGAAAAGGAGGGCATGCTGAAAGCACTCAGCTTTAACTAAGTGGTGGGCAGGGTTGGATTGACAGGCCCAGTAGAACAGCTGACATACAGAATTCCCATTCCATTTCGGTCACTTCTCTCTCACTCACTTTCTGGAACCCTGAGGCCTGTCTTTCTACTGCAGAGTCACTGTACACAACCAGTGTATCCCTCTCCCAGCTGAGCCCAGGCCCATCCCTGCACCTGTTCACCTCAGTTCTTGATGGCTAATGCATCTGCAGACTCAGCCGTCCTAGCACTCGGCCCCATCCAGAGTCCTCAGTGCTCCCTTCACCAGGCCTTTTCTTCTATTGGGAGGAGACCAGGTTTATTCTGTTCAGCTGTGTTTGTTTGCCAACAGACTTCAGTCCCCGACTTGGAAAACAATCTGGATCAGAGCTGTTTGTCTCGCTGCAGCACAGAGATTTTCTCTGAAGCCAGCTGGGAGCAGGTGGATAAACAGGACACGGAGGTACAGGCTCAGCCCCTGCTCTGAGTACCATCCATTTAACTGTTTCGTGGTTCTTCTCCACCCCCATTCCCATCCCATGTCCCTGGCCAAGGAAGCACCTCACAGCACAGCTAGCCTTGAGCCTCTGGTACCTCAGCTCCTGGGAACCCACATCAAGCCTAGGATTTCTAAGCCAGGGAGACTTGGCAAGCTGGCCCTCCCTCTTCATTGCCTCAATGAACTAGAGCCTTGCCAGCTCTCACAGTGACCCAGGGTGCTGCTGCCTACTGCTTTATCTCAGGGGAAATTGTAGTCCCCTCCAGGGAAACGATTTGGACGCCTTTCTTGTACTGTTGACATCAGATCCGCTGGGCTGGTGCCACTGGAGCCAATGTGGTCCTTGTGACTCTTGCTGTCCCCAGCATGGCTCTGCTGGCTCCAGCTGGATGGCCCATCTCCTGTCAGTAACCTGGCCCCATCTTGTTTGGCAGATGACCCGTTGGCTCCCTGACCACCTGGCTGCCCACTGCTATGCGTGTGACAGTGCCTTCTGGCTTGCCAGCAGGAAGCACCACTGCAGGTACCATTGAGGGGTGTGCTAGGGTGAGCTGAGTGTGGAGGCTGAGAGTTGGCCCACAGAGCCTGCAGAGTAGAGGGTTGTGGGCATCTGGCTGGCAGTGTTCTGTCTGAGGCAGATCCATGGTCGCATCTTCTGTGCTTCTGAAATTCGTGTTTGCAAAACTGCATTTGGCATCTTTGTTCAAACAGTTATCGCTATTAAATTTTGAAATGTGCAAATAGTAGCATTTTGTTTGGTTTCCCAGAGTGGTGGAACAACAGCCACCACTGAAACCACCATTTCTTATTCCCAGTATAACATTGCTTCCCATTCAACATGGCTACTGTGAGCAAAACCAGTTTTCCTGTGATGGGGAGGGAACTTTATTTTCCTATTCCTTTCCTGCTCCCTGACTCCACATTTGTATTCACTTGTGCCATTGGTGAGCAGCTGTAGTTTGGGGAGTAGTAGGGACAGTTGAGGCCAGTGTTCCAATTATTAAGGTTCCTGACTTCTTTTTCCTTCTGGGTTGGGGAAGTGAGTTACTAGGGATGCTTTGCTCCAGCCAGAGTGTTGACTGCCTGGCGGATGTTCAGTGTTCTTAGAAATAGGAAGTTTATCTGAATCGTGCCATAGCTCACTCACACGAGTGACCCAGGATTGAAAATGGAACAACCTCTTTGCCTAGTAATGATGCTTCTAGGACACATATCTCCCCACCCTGCACCCCAAGCCTAGATATCATTGGTTGGCTTCTCTTCTGAGCTCTTTCTCCCCTCCTTGCAGGGACACTGACCGTGTTGATCAAACGTGGTGAGCATTTGCAACAACCTGCCTGTGATGTCTGCACATCTCCAATAACTTATCCACACTAACTCTATCACTTCCCCCTCTCTGCACTCACTAGGGTGAAGCCTGGGTCCTGGGTGCACAGGCAGGCAGGTGGGCTTGAGGGGATTCAAAGCAGCTGAGTGAGGAGAGACCATCAAGGGTGAGTCAGGCTGCAGCCATGTGCTCCCCTCTTGGTCACAGGTCAGCCAGGCCTTCTTGCTTTTAACAAGAAGTAGTGCTTCTCTTTTGATCTTATAGGGGAGCCAGTTGGGTTTTCAGAGCTATTTATTTTGGGTCAGTGATTTACTGAGATGCCAGAATAACACTAGTAATTTCCAGGTCAAACAGCATCATTGCTCCTTTTTTCCCTTTTTTTTTTTTTTCCCCCTTCAAAGAGAGCAGGACTGAACAGAGGTGATCTTTCCAGAGAATTGTTTTTAGCATGGAAGACTTTAAGGAAAGACTGCACTTAGTGACTTTTAGGGTCTTCTGAAAGAAGTCAGAAGCCATCAGCCAGGTGCAGTGGCTTATGCCTATAATCCCAGCACTTTGGGAGGCTGAGGTAGGCAGAGCACCTGAGGTCAGGAGTTTAAGACCAGCCTGACCAACATTATGAAATTCCATCTCCACTAAAATACAAAATTAGCCAGGCGTGTGGTGTGTGCCTTTAATCCCCGCTCCTTAGGAGGCTGAGGCAGGAGAATTGCTTGAACCTGTAAGGTGGTGGTTGCAGTAAGCAAAGATCTACCATTGCACTCCAGCCTGGGCAACAAGAGCAAAACTCCGTCTCAAAAAAAGAAAAGCATCAAATTCACGTCAGGCTTTTGAGGAAGTGTAGATGTTCAGAAATTTTTTTGTATAACTACAGGTTTTTGCTGACTCCTATTTTTTAGTAATAGTTATGAAGTACTTACAACATTTTAGATGATGAATTTTGTTTTTCTTTTCTGTCTTTCCATTGCTCCATATCCCACCTTTTCCTTTTGTGGTATTCTTTTGTTCCCAAATGGTCTTCAGTTTTCTCTCCTCCTGTGCCTAAGTGGTCCCAAATTCAGCAGTGAGTTTGCATTCCAAACAGCATAAACGAAAAGTTAGTGATGCTGGCTGAGAAGCTGCCTTCCTCCAGTCTTTGGTGGGCTGTGTCAGGCTCCTTGGAGTTTCTTATTGTTAGGCTCATTGTGGATTGATTTGTTACTTCAAGGCCCAGCAAACATAGAGTTGTAAGGTGGGCAGAAACTCATTCTTTGCCAATTCCCTTTCCTGTTAGCTCCGATGGGCATCTGTCTGGGGGTGCAGACCTGTGCTGTACAGATGCCCCAGAACCCAGCTTTCAGGGGAGGAAGAGGAGGAGGCCTGGGGCCTGAGTGCATTCCTGCCTTCTGGTAGAACTCTGGTTTTCCCTGGAGATGCATGGATCGGGGAGCGAGCCATAATTGACTGACACTTGTCTAATAAGGGGTGTGTGTGCACGTATGTTCATCTGTGTTCTTGTCTTCCCACCTCTCCTCTTTCACCCTCTGGGCATGCATCACAGGCTGCTTATCCCTGGCTTTGCATGCTGCCAGCAGAGCAGTCCAAAATGGCAGCTGCCTGTCTACCATGTTGCTGTCTTTGATCCTCTGGAGAAGTGGTCGTTGGCCAAGGCTCCTTACTCCCCAGTGAGGCTGGGTAGTTGTTTCTCTTGTTTGAGGAGCCTGGCCTCTGTGATCACAAGCTACACAGAGGGCATTGCCTAGGTGGGTGTGGCCACTGGGTTTTCTTGGATCAGGACTAGCCCATTGTTAGGCCCATGTATTCTTGCAGATCTCTTTTGAGCAGCATCCTTCTGTATACCTGGTAGCTTTGAATCAGAGTGGTGAGGCAGCCAAGTATCCTTGGCCCCAAAGTGAAAATGACATTTAACTCTGCTAGGTAGGGACACCTTCCCTACCCAGCTTGTTCTGGACTAGAGAGATGAAAGGATTTGATCTCGAGGAGCTCCAGCACATGCAAATTATACACAGCAAAGTTTGTTTTTTGAAGTTGGTTTCCCTACTGCATACCTGCTGGCCAAAACTAACATTCTTCTGTTTCTTCTTATCTCAAGGAATTGTGGGAACGTATTCTGCTCCAGTTGTTGTAACCAGAAGGTTCCAGTTCCCAGCCAGCAGCTCTTTGAACCCAGTCGAGTATGCAAGTCTTGCTATAGCAGCCTACATCCTACAAGCTCCAGCATTGACCTTGAACTGGATAAGCCCATTGCTGCCACTTCCAACTGAAGCTCAGTGACCTGGGTGGGCAGTGGCCAAGCTGCTGTTCCTATGACAGGCCCACACAGCCTGGGTAGACTGAGAGGCCCATGCTCTTTGGAAGGGGGGTGTGGAACAACCTGTACAGAGTGACAGAAATTTGGGATGCACCACTGGATTGTAGATTGATTTTTCTTTCCGGTCCCCTTACTCCCTACCTTTTCCATCCTCCTCCTCTGCCTTCAGAAAAGGAAACTGTCCCTTCGTTGTCTTAATTTTTTTTTTTTTTTTTTTTTTTGATGGAAGACCGGAGGTTGCCAGGCCCGCGGTAACTGCCCAGCTGCCTGCTGTCAGATGACACCGAGGGATGGCTTGTTTCTTCCAGGTGGGAGGACGGTGGTCAGAGCCAGGAGTATGGAGATATGAGTAAGCAGGGAAGAAAGCCAGTGCTAACAAGCAACCACTCCTCACGCCACTGCCACATCAGAGCTGGTTGGGAACTCTTTGCTACTGGGGAGGCTGGAAGCATGTTCCCTAAGAGCACTGCCCTGGACCTCATCTCCTTCCTGTGAGGAGCTGAGCCAGTTCCCTCACAGATGGATAAATGGGTCTGATGTCTGGATGGAGGGGAACATGGTAAATGGCATCCCCTTAGATCCCTCTTTGGGAAAGGAAATTGTATGCTCCTTTGAGGCAGGCAAGGGGCCAGGAGTGGGTGGCCATCATGTTATCTCCCATGGGATTTTATTTTTAACTCGACCCAGATTGTCTTGGGCTCTGTTTGCTTTCAGGGGGCTGCTTCCCTGGGCTAGGCTATGTAGTACTTCCTACCCTCAGGCATGAGTACAGACTGGCCAAAATAGTTATCCATTCAAGGTCAAAGTGTGCCCTGAGCCCAGGCACACCTGAGTCCCTCAACAATCTCTTCCTCAGCCAGCACCGGGAAATCCAGACTCAGGGTTCCAGAATTCCCCCATTCCCAAACCAAACCAATCATGGATCTTCCCTTTAAGGGGTAGAATCAGCCTTTAGAGTTACAAGCCCCTGGAAAGGGAAGCAGGTCCTTTTACAATCAGCCTTCCTCCTCCTCCTCCTCCTTGGAACAGGAAGAAGGACTGAACAGTCCCTCTTCCCCACTCCTGGCTGGCTGAGTGACCACTTGTTTGGCTGCTGGCCAGCAGTGAAGGGCCATTTAGAGTAGTGACATGGCCTGGAGGAGATTCGGGATACCTTTCCTCAGTGAGCTTTGATAGGGTCCAAAAACAGCCTTAAATCAAGAATATTTGTGGTGAAGGTGGGCGTGGGGAAGGCTGGAGAAGAGTTAAGTTTGTGCTTTGTAATCTTGGCATCCATGTTTTGTGCCTGCTCTCCCTCTTGGGGAGGCCATGCTTGGCTCTGCTGAAAGCTGCTAACTGGTGACAGGGTGGATCATGGTGAGGGCTAGGGGTAAGGTCAGGGAACGCTTAGGCTCTGGCCCTGCCCTCTATTCCTCTTCTCCTTTGGTAGCAGTTCCCTGACCGAAGGGCAAGCTGTGTCTCAGGAAGGTGGCGCCTGTGCATGCCTGGGTGTGGTTAAGGCATGGCCCAGAAGCCTTCCGTGGTGCTGTCAGTCCAGGCAAAGCCCAGAGCATCTGAGCACATCTATGACTTCCAGCAGCAACAGGTTGCTCAGAGTTTGAGTTTGGTGAAACAGGGTGTATTCTTTCCACATTCTGTGTCATCTAGTCGTGCAGGTAAGGAAAAGGTGGTCTAATTGAAGATTGTGCAGTTCCTAGTGACAGGTGCCAAGAGGTTATGATACGGGTTTCTTGGGTCTGATGTACAGTGTGAATAAATGCTTGCAGCTCTTAGCCCTTTTTTGATCAATGAAGCACTTTTTTATTAATATTTTCCTTTGTTAAAGGAGGAACCGTAACTCTCCATAGCTGTACATATAACCCTTTTCTCCTAAAGAGGAGTCAGTCAGTGCTCCTATATTTTTAATTTTTTTGTCAAAGCGCAAGAAGTAAATACTTTAGAATTGTTAAATATATAAATAAAGTGAATAAAGTTGAGTGTTCCGCATGGTAGCTTTTGCTAACACTTTCTAATTCTTTGCCCTGTGGTTTTTCCCCTCTTCATCCTTTTCCCTCTCACACAGAAGTTTTTGAGGGGCTGCTGGCAATCCGACCTTTGGCAAAGGAAAGCTACAGATTTCCTTCCAACTCTAGAGCTTGGTAAGGACCCTCACTATGATATCCAAGCCCTGAACACAGAGATTTTGCTCCTAAAATCTCCCAAGCTAAAAGGGCAAAGCAGTCAGGCATCTGACCCGGCAGCTGTTCTTCCTTCTCTGAAGAGTTGCACATGAGTAGGAATTACAACTACCTCTCGCCTCAGGCTCCATTTTTAGCTGCTGCTCTAATCTCGGCAGCCAGCACTCTGGCCCCTTCAGTGGGGGAGTGGAAGGAGATGTGGGGTGCGGGCGAGAGAATGCTTCTGCCTGTTGTTCTCGGATGGTAAGACTGTGAGTGGGCAGAGAGAACTGGGAGCAGAAACGGAATTAGGTGTGATTGGGTTACAGTCAACTAGAAGTCTCCTTCCTGCCCTCTCCACATAGACGAACCTCTGCTCCTTAGCTCATCGGGCAGGGCTGTGGCGTCTATAGTCACTTCAATACTAGTTCTTGTTCTTCACAGAGGTAGATTTTTTCTTTCCCTACAGTGCTGTTGGGCATCCCTCCCATCCCATCCCATGGTTCTGTGCGTGAGATACATTATTCCGTTCCTCCCTCAGGAAGGTTGGTATTGAGGGGTGCCTGGCTGCAGAGTCATCAGCCCAACATCTGCGGTGAGTTGGCTAGGATCCAGAGAGTGACCTGCTGGTGGCTCAGAGCCCCCTGGAGGCCATCACTCTTTGGGTCAGTCTCTCTAGGTTCACTTTCTGAATGTATCCTCTGCCTAAAGTACACAAAGACATAAGACCAGCTGAGCTGGTTCTAGTTTGAAAGCTGTGCCACCCAGCAGACATTTGAAAACAAGTCATTCTTCTGTCGAAGGAGCGGGCACAACCTCAGCTACCTTCAATCCGCCAGGGAGCCCAGTCTGTGTATTCAGACCATGTTGTGAAAAACCTGAGTTTGTGCCATAGCCAGCATGTGTCTACACCCACACCCAGCCACTATTGTTTCTGTGGGCTAGCTCCCAGCAAATTAAAACATTGGCATGGCCTAGCAAGGCTGTTGAGAGCCTCTAAATGGAAAGCTTCTCTGGGGGTAGAATGATGAAGAGCCAAGATGGCTGGCGAGGCAGGTCCAGTGAGAATCCAAGGCAAGGAATTGCCCTGAGGGAGGTGGCTGCATCTGGAGAAGGGCAGTTCTCTGAGGGCAAGGCCAGCTTGCTTCACGCTGAAGAGGATTTTGGTCTGAAGCAACAGGGCACGAACAGTGACTTTGAGATGCCAGGTTGTCTTCATCTCAGAACTTTCCTATCCTGGCGCACTCATTATCTTCTTTCTATGCCTTGGCCTCCGTAACTGCAGTTCAAAAAAGTTACAGCTGCCTTAATCCACTGAGATTCTCCAGGATGTACAGAAAAGTTTTCCTCTAGTAATTTTGCTCATATGCTAACGTAAGCAAAGAGTATCCTATGAATTGTAATATTACTTGGTAAGTGTAAAGGAGAATGAACAGAAGGTGCTGGAGGACCTGTTAAAACAATCTCTGGCTATTAAAAAACATCAAGATGAGAATTAAAGGTCTATCCTGATATACTTGACTGCTTGCACATGAGGCTAGGAGATCCCATGACTGTTGAACACTAGCCCTGACCTGTATTGTTCTTTTAAGAATGAGGGCTGATTTGGAGGTGCTGTTGCAGGATTTCATTTAGCTGCTGCTAGTTCAAGTGACCTGTCCCCAGCCAGGGCTGCAGCTGTATCTACCTGATTGCATTAGGTGAGGCCTTACAGCAGAATTTAAAATGGGCCCTGGACTGTGGAGCAAAGTGACTATCCATTTGAAGTTTTGGATAATGTGGTAGGAGTCCCAGCTGTTAGTCACATTTTCAAGGAGGTTGTTCTACGTTGAGGTTACTGACAAGATTTCTCAAGGGCAGGAGCAGATGTGTGAGAGACTTCTAGTTCAGAGCTGACCCTTCTAAGCCTCTGACACTTAAACATGAGTCCTGCTGTCCCTAGCACATAAATGCACTGAGGCCTTGTTCCTCTCGGGCTGGTGTAGAGTTCATCTCCTGCATGTTCTCTGCAGATACCAGTTGCCTCATTGCTTGAACAGGCCTCTCCTAGCCTAGGCAGCTGTTTAGAGGCATGAAGGTTCTGGGCAGGGGAAGGGCATCTTCTGAAATGAGTTACCAAGTTTTTCAATGCTGCTATTTTATTTGCCATTTAAAGTCTTTTCTATTATATCTATTAGTCAATTTTTCTTACAGTGCTCATAGCAGTTGTATTTGAATTGTATTTTCAGTGAAATTTGTTTTTCATTGGCATTTAAAATTGGCCTTTAACAGCTTTCCAACTGGCTTATAAGATTTTTTTTAAATGAAAACCTATGAGGCTCAGATGCTGAAGTAAACCATGTGTTGCTGCTGACAGTAGTGCTTGCCTGTTGTTGACAGCACTGATTCTGCTGTAGCCTCGATGACCATTTAAGTTGAATAAATCTGTCATTTTCACCCACAAACATTTGTTGAGCCCTGGATTTGGGTTGTCACTGTGGTTCTCCTGCCAGTGCTGTAATGCAGTGTCTTAGGTCAGGGTATGAATCAGTTCAGCCTCTTAGGAGAGAGAGGCTCTCAGTGAGGAGGGGTTCGGTGCAGGGTGGAGGGGGGTGGTCACTGTCCTCCAGAGTAAGGCTACATGGATTCCTGATGTTTAGAGGTGGAAGGGACCTTAGATCACCTACTTCCACGGTTTTCATACTGTTCTGTGGGGCCATTGTGGAGAGGGAGTCTAAACATTCAAAGCTTTATTAGACTTAAAAGTAAGATCTCATATGAAGAAAGGTTTTGTTCCTTAAAAGTCTGAAAATCACTAATCCAGTCTCTTCCTTTTTCACTGAGGAAACTGAGGCTCAGAGGGCCAAAGACATCCAGATTATTAATGAGTTAACAGCAAAATTTGAAAAGTCATTCTTGGCCAAGGGTGGTGGCTCATGCCTGTCATCCCAGCACTTTGGGAGGCTGAGGTGGGAGGATCACATGAGTCTAAGTTCAAGACCAGCATGGGCAATATGTTGAGACCCATCTCTACAAAAAAATATAATAAAAACTAGCCAGTCATGGTGGTGCATACCTGTAGTCCCAACTACTTGGGAGCCTAAGGTGGGAGGATCTCTTGAGCCTAGGAGCTCCAGGCTGCAGTGAGCCATGATCACACCACTGCATTCCAGCCTGGGCAACACAGCGAGACCCTATCTGGGGAAGGAAAAAAAAAAAAAAACTTTCCTGACTCCTAGTCCCCTTCTTGTGCTCTTGGGCCTCTAGAAAGCCTTTTGTAAATAGCTATGTTAACTTGGTTCTTGTTGAAATCTTGGAGAGGAGCTTAGGTGGTTGCTATTATGAGGTTTGAATTATGAGCCCCTCTCTCCCTCTTAACCTAAATCAAAAGGTTGTGATAGTCTAATCCAGTGTTTTTGTTTTTAACCTTTGCAATACATAAAAAATGTTATTAGCATGAATCATCAAGGTTTAAGTCATCTTAAATCAGTGGGGTCTGGGAGGGAGCATTTTTCATTAGTGCAAATAGGTCCATTGTGAACTGTCCCAGCATCCAATTTATTTCTGGATTTTGTTTTAGTTATACAATACGGGGGAGTTTTATAAAATCTGAGTTATAGGTAAGTGGTTGCAAATAGTGGTAGTCATAGCTTGCCTGCAATCTCTTGTTATTGAAAAAACTGAAGTAGATGCCTGAGAAAAGGGATTAATAGAAGAATATCCAAAATGGGCTTTCAGTCTTTATCATCCATATATCAGATAAGAGATACCCAAAGGTTTATAAGCACTAAAATGACTCCATGGTCAGGGCCACCAGGATTGAGATGGCCCTGGGTCTAACGATCATAGCACTAAGATGGTACCCTCCCAGTCAGTGACCCTTGCAAAAGCCACATACACATAGCAATGAAGACCTTACAGTGAAGTCTCAAGCAGCCTCAGGGAAAGTGTTTTAAACCTTTGAGTGTACATAGTTTAAAGATGGTTATTAATATTTATCAGGACATTATCATCAGGACAAATTTTCCTGAAGCCGTGCCACAAAAGTTGCTTTGAAAACCACCAGTTTGGTGGAAAGCACCTGTGTCTTAGAGCCCACAGACCCGGGGCGGGACCTAGCCCTGCAGCACCAGACGAGTTGCTCGTGGGTGTGTGAGGAACTCTGAAATATTTCCTTATCTTAAAGCAGAGCACTTGGCATATAAATGGAGTGGGAAGGTGGGGGCCTAGTAAACGTTCTCCTTCCCACTGTCCCGTGAAATTAGATGGCATTTCTGTCTCTGGCTTCTAGCAGGCATTTGGAACAATCGGAGCCAGGCAGCACTTCCATTCCACTGCGTGTTCAAACTAGACCCTGTTCTGGCTTCCACCTTACAGGAGTAAACATTTGACTTTGAAGCATTCCAATCTGAGTTTTGCACTAAGTTACAAATGAATCATTAGCTGAAGAAAACTAAAGTTCATATGTGTTTTATTTTTGTCTTTTTATTTTTTTGAGACAGAGTCTCGCTCTGTTGCCCAGGCTGGAGTGCAGGAGTGCGATCTCAGCTCACTCACTGCAATCTCCACCTCCCGGATTCAAGTGATTCTCCTGAGTAGC
Organism: Cebus imitator; assembly: GCF_001604975.1. Lineage (NCBI taxonomy): Eukaryota > Metazoa > Chordata > Mammalia > Primates > Cebidae > Cebus > Cebus imitator. Next base: position 2,624,386 of record NW_016107573.1, on the reverse strand, counting down.
TGGGATTATAGGCAACTGCCATCATGCCCAGCTAACTTTTGTATTTTTGTAGAGACGTGGTTTTACCTTGTTGACTAGGCTGGTCTTGAACTCCTGACCTCCAGGCAGGTGATCTGCTCACCTCAGCCTCCCAGAGTGCTGGGATTACAGGCGTGAGCCATTGTACCCAGCCTCATATAAGTGTTTGATTTTTAAATTAACATTTTTTAAACAGACGGTGGTCTGCATGTGCATTGATGCTTTAAGATATGGAGCCAATGGGAAGTGAAACTGCTTGTTGGGGTTGAGGTAGCATCTAAGAATGCCTGAGTCCTGCGATGGCAGCAATCCTGCGAAGACAGAGATGACTTCACGTCCTTAAACTGATGAGTTTAAGTTCATGACTAAAGATGAAGCCAGAAGATGTAGACTAACTTCGCAGGCTGAGGAGTGGGTAAGGTGGAGCCAGGTGGACATCACCCCTGCATCACAGAGGCCTGGGTCCAGGCCGTGTTGCTCTTAGCATCCCTTTAAGAATAAATCCCAGAGCCCAAGGTTGGAAGAAGAAGTGGAGGCCTTTCGTTCAGATGGCCATCCCCACCCTCTCCAATGCCAAAGGAGCTCAAGGTTGCCGAGTATATTGAAGGCTGTGTCTTCCGAGTTCAGGCAGACATGAGTTGGTGGTGAGTGGTTGCTGTACTTTGCCAGTTGGAAGATCAATCCTTAGAACTGGATTCAAGTCCCCCAGAAAGTGCTGGTCCGTGCTGGCATACACTGTGTACTGGAGCAGCTCCCTGGGGACATAAGTGTAGCCCCTGGCCCCTTGGGGGTGACCTGATTCTTTCTCTTCTTTCATTTGATTCAGTAAGAAGCCAGCTAGCTGCTGCCTTATTACTGCCAAACTAGAGACCCCTAGTGTTGGGAAGACAGATGTCAGCTTGCCAGCATGCATTGCTAAGATGAGGACAGAGTGAAGTGGAAACCATGAGAATGGTGTGCCTCTCAATAGTCCGAACAGTTAGGTTGGAAGGAAATGGGGTGGGGTTGAACTCTCCCTGCCCCAGTGGTTTTGGAGCAGCAGCCCCCTGAGGAGCTGAGAGGCCACTCCCTGGGCTAAGCAGCCCGAGCTGTTGCCTGTCCACAGACAGGATGCTTCATGCCCCAGAAAAGGGGGCAGCCACCTCTGGAAACTGCACATCCAAGGAGCCCCTCCTGCAGCACCCTCCTTAGGTTGATTCAGGGAGGGGAGCTGTGGAAGGAGTGGGAGAAAGGTCCCAGAGCAGTGCTTTCTCCCTGCTGCAACAGCATCTTGGAAGCTTGGTGGGGGTGGGGACACAACTGTCAGCAGTAGTACTGCTCTTCCTCCTGTCCCACCACCCCTGCTTTCTGTTCCCTTTTCCAAATACCCAAAGGTTTTAATGTGATCTCCTGGCATTGGAGACCCTGGGCACCACTACATTCAGGCCAGTGAGCAGGCCAGGCCCATGCAGCCACTGGAGGTGGCAATGCCTGAGAGGCCATCCTCAGGCACTAGCTGGAGATGCCAGTGCTGAGTGACTCCAAGGAGATTGTTTTCCTCCTGAAAAAGAAGCAAACGACCAGCACAGTGACTTACACTTGTAATCCTAGCACTTTGGGAGGCCAAGGGGGGGCAGACTGCCTGAGCTCGGAAGTTTGAGACCAGCCTGGGCAACATGGTGACACCCCGTCTCTACTAAAATACAAAAGAAATCAGCTGAGCATAGCGGTGTGCACCTGTAGTCCCAGGTACTTGGGAGGCTAAGGCAGAAGAATTGCTTGAACCCTGGAGGTAGAGGTTGCAGTGAGTCGAGATCACACCACTGCACTCCAGCCTGGGCAACAGTGAGACTGTCTCTACCAAAAAAACAAAACAAAACAAAAAAAACACAACATACTACTCCTTTTGCTGACATGGGCACAGGCCAGGCTCCTAGGATCTGAGTGCTTGCAGTGCTGCAGGAAGTGCTCTCCTGGCACTCCCTTGTTCTGCCAAGAAATGGGGGCTGAAAGGCTCTGGGGACTGCAAGGCACTTTGAGCAACCTAGTACATGAACCTATTCATTTACAGAGGCATTTTGGAGGCTGCTTTCACTACACAAAAGGTTCTACTGTGGAATTTTCCAATTATATTTTGCATTTTAAAATAAGAGTGTTCATTAATGTAATATGAAAATGTATACAAGGCTGGGTAGAGTGGCTCACACCTGTAATCCCAGCACTTTGTGAGGCCAAGGCAGGCAGATCATTTGTGGTCAGGAGTCTGAGACCAGCCTGGCCAACATGGTAAAACCCTATCTCTACTGAAAATAAAAAATCACCCAAGCATGGTGGCACACATCTTAATCCCAGCTACTATGGAGGCTGAAGCAGGAGAATCACTTGAACCCAGGAGGAGGCAAAGGTTGCAGTGAGCTGAGATCTTGCCACTGCATTCCAGCCTGGGTGACAGAGCAAGACTCCGTTTCAAAAAAAAAAAAAAAAGTCTACACAAGTACAAGTGAAATTCCCACTTGCTAGAGGTAACTGAATTACCACCTTTATCTAGTGAGTTGTCTTGGTTTTGTTTTTAAAAAATACTATGCAACAAGGCTTTACTCATTTTTGTTGTCTGTTACAGAATAAATCATGGTACAGGTTTTTCTGCCAGAAATTCTCACACTTTTGTTGTTAGGGAACAGGAATGGTTCAGTAAGTGATAAAACGACACAGCCAGAATAGATGGTCTGGGGCTCTGTCCCACCCACATCCACCATGGCCTCAGCCTTTTTTTCCAACCTTCTTTGGCTGGCTCCTTCCTCTGTCCCTAAAGCTGTCCAGTCGTCCAGCCTGCAGAGCAAATTCTTTCAAGTCTCTGCCTCCAGCAAGTACCCTGTCTTGCTCATCCCCTTAACTGTGAAACTCATAGAAAGAGTGGCCAGTTCTATATGGTCTTTGCTTTACCACCCCTTCCTCCTCCTGCCCCCTGCCACCCCAACACTGGGTGTCCCCAAGGACCAGCCACACACTCTAGACCCACTCCAAACCATTCCTTCTTGCAACCATTCTACAATCTGCAACCACGGTTCTTCTCCCTCTGCAGGTGGCCTGTGAGGCTTTGCAGGCAGCCCTCCTACCTGCTCCCTTGGCATTACTGCTCTGAGGCTCAGCTCTCTGCCCTCGTCCTACATGGACATGCAGAAATCAAAGTGCTGAAAATGGAGGCCTGTTATACACCAGTCCTAAGTCCCTAGAGGCCTCCTTCTGCAGGCACCTGGGGAGACTGCAAGAGCATGAGGTGTCCCCACCTGAACCTGTCTATGTGGCCATGCTTCACATGCACCCCCGCGCAGCTCGGTGGCATTAACCTGCGGACTAGTTCTCCTGGACCTGAAGACAGCTCAGCCTCGTCAGCCAGAGATGTCTCAGGGCATCCCCTGAACTAAGAGGCCGCAGCATCTGCTCTTCACTTTTATCCTCTGTTGCAGGATGCAGTCAGCACCTAGTGCAAGGGTGAACGCCAATGCCAGTTTGCCCTCCTATCCCTCTGCCTCTCCTTACCTGGGCCTACCTGAACACCCTTGTCAGTCACATGTCTTCCAGGTCATCCTGCTGCTCTCGAAGGCACTCCATGCCCTCTGAGGCCCTGCCAATGCTGAAAAGCCCAGATCTAGCTGAGAACAAGAGCCTGGCTGTCTGCTCAGGCACCCTCTGCCCTGTTCTGCTTTGAAACTCTGTCACCACCGCTCATTGCTGAGGACCCTAACCAGTGTTCCACAGAGGGTCTTGGCTTCTGACAACTCTGGATCTGCCCTGTGACTCCTTCATATAGTAAGGAATTGAAGGCTAAGTCTCTGTACAGGCCTCACTGGTGACTCACACATATCTCCAACCCTACCATTCCATGAGATGATATGGCACTTCTGTCTCAAGCACTGTTTGCCCTGAAGAATATGCTGCCTGTTAGGGAAGATGATCAGCCAGATAAATATATTCACACCCTCATCTAAAAAGAACAGGACCTGAAAAAGCCTCTTAGAGACAACCCATTTAAAATGGAGACCAGTGTTTGATATAGCACAGAGTGAAAAAGGTTTGATCTGAATTTAATCTTGCAAAATGAAACTATTATTGTAATAAGTATCTTTTTGAATTGACAAAATTGTATATACAGTATGTTTTGAAATATGTACATATTATGGAATGGTTAAATTGAGCTAATTAACGTATGCATTTTTTGTGTGTGGTGATGTGGTAAGAAACCTTAAAATCTGCCCTTTTAGGGATTTTCAGGAATACAATACATTGTTATTACCTAAATTACCAGCTGGTAAGATGGAGCCCTTTAACCTACTCCTAACTGAAATTTTGTCGACTTGAACCAGTATCTCCCACTGTTTTTTGTTTGTTTTTTGGAGACAGAGTCTTGTTCTGTTACCCAGGCTAGAGTGCATTGACACAATCTTGGTTCATTGCAACCTCTGCCTCCTGGGTTCAAGTGATTCTCCTGCCTCAGCCTCCCGAATAGCTGAGATTACAGGTGCGTGCCACCATGCCCAGGTAATTTTTGTATTTTTTAGTAGAAACGTGATTTCACCATGTTGGCCAGGCTGGTCTTGATCTCCCGACCTTGGGCTATCCACCCGCCGAAGCCTCCCTAAGTGCTGGGATTACAGGCGCCCTGCCCTCTCCCACTGTTTTGTTAAAATATTTTAACAAAAGGTAATTGCAACTACAGGCTAATTCTTTGCTGTTGTTACTGAGACAGGGCCAGTCTCGCTCTGTGGCTCAGGCTGGAGTGCAGTGGCACGATCTTGGCTCACTTCAAGAGATTCTCGTGCCTCAGGCTCCAGAGTAGCTGGGATTATAGGCACGGGCCACTATGCCCAGCTAATTTTGTAGTTTTAGTAGAGGTGGGGTTTCGTCACGTTGGCCAGGCTGATCTTAAACTTCTGACCTCAAATGATCCACCTGCCTTGATCTTCCAAAGTGCTGGGATTACTACAGGCATGAGCCACTGCTCCCAACCAGGCTAATGCTTAAAAATAATACTTTAAGGCCGGGCGTGGTGGCTCACACCTGTAATCCAAGCACTTTGGAGGCCAGGGCGGACGGATCACCTGAGGTCGGGAGTTCAAGACCAGCCTGACCAATATGATGAAACCCCGTCTTTAAAAAAAACAAAAACAAAAAAATAATACTTTAGGTGTATTTCCCTCCCCCAAATTATATGATTGCACAATAGTACATCATTTCATGTTTGATTTTCTAGAGTGTAATCAATTACAGGATCATTTTAGGAAAAGTTAGTCAAGTACTTCCTTAATTTCCCACTTAAATCCTTTAGTCTTTGATATTCACATTATGCCCCTAGGCAGCACCTAACTGGTTAGACATGTCCGCTTCTCCTTCATCTGTTAGCGGACCTACTCTCTGAGATCCTTATTTGCCAATGGTTACGCTCATCTGAGCAGTTTCCCAACACATTCCCCAACTGTGAAAGTCTGCATATTTCACAAAACTTAAATTGTACTTTGGTACCTGTTTTGTTGTATTTTCAACATCTCACAACCCATGGCAGAGAGGAAAGTTGGGCTGCAGTGGATGGCATGTGTGTTAAGGAGGGAGAGATGCTTAAGTGGAGAGTGATTTTCTGTGGTTGTGTAGAGAATGCTTTTCATGTTTGATGACTTTAGCTCTCTCCACAACTAGTGGCTACAGGAACTTGGATACTGACTAGTTAGAGATACAGCTCAGAGGAATAAGGGTACATACATGCACATCTGAGCAGGGAGCCTGCCCCTTGGGGGATAGCAGTGACTTCAACAGATGGCGTTATGAGGTCAGGGTGACCCAAGGCAAGAGGGTGGGTTTCGGGATCTGAGCCAGGGTGCATGGGTTAGCGAACAGGAAAGGCAGGAAATATCTGTTAAAAGCTTAGGCCAAAAAAGTCTCCTATGTCAGGTCAAACACTGGTCTTAATTCTATAGGAATGTGAGGTTTCTGGACAGAGAATGGAACAAGATGATAACAATTAATATTTGTTATGGGCTAGGGACTGTTCAAGTACTTTCCATGAATAACACATTATATTAACCTGGGGAGGTACTATGGTAGCCTCACTTGAAACGAAGATGACTGAGCCAGCAGAGCTGTTAACCCCTGGCCCAAGGTCACACAGTAAGTAAGCAGCTGAGCCATGGTTTGAATCTGGGCCCTCTGCCTCCTGAGATCACTCTCAACCGCTGCACTACCCAGTCTCTCCTGGAGCCAGGCTGACTGGGAGTGGGTGCCGGGAGGTAAGGCAAGATGAGGTGGAAAGAGCAGTAAGAGGCCACTTCATGATAAAAGGCCTAAACCAGGGCAGAAAAGGGTTCAAGAGCAATTCTAAAGAACACCGAATGTTAAAATGCTAGTGCTGTTTCATTGGGTTTACACAGGACTGTTTCCAAAACTCAGTAAATCATGCATGAAGCTATCACCATTGCAAGAAGGAATCAGTTGCTCACTAAAATTCAGTTTTGGCTGGTGCGGTGGCTCACGCCTATAATCCTAGCACTTTGGGAGGCCGAGGTGGGTGGATCACCAGGGGTGAGGAGTTTGAGACTAGCCTGACCAACATGGTGAAACCCCATCTCTATTAAAAATATAAAAATTAGGCTGGTGTGGTAGCAGGCGCCTGTAATCCCAGCTACTTGGGAGGATGAAGGAGGAGAACTGCTTGAACCTGGGAGGTGGAGGCTGCAGTGAGCAGAGATCAAGCCATTGCACTCCAGCCTGGGCAACAAGTGCAAAACTCCCATCTCAAAAATAAATAACATAAAATGGACTGTTTCTCAGGAGGAGCTCCCACAACTAAACAGTTTCCCTTCTAATGCAGGGACAAGTTCCCTCGGGGGTCAATGATCCTGTGAGTGATTACATTATAGAAAATCAAACATGAAATGATGAAGCTAGAGCTCAGTGTCTGTCTAGGCAAGTGCCTGCGTGTGCACAGCCCTGACCCCGTGTTGTGAGACCTGTGTTCTAACCCTCAATCACTTATGGGGTGGGGGGTTGACCACTCTACTCTGCTTTCATTTCTCACCTATGGGGATGTTTGATTTGCCCATGGGACTGTTGAGGATCCAGTGAGGAAATAGATTATGTTTTACAAAGTCTGGCTGATCTACAGCAGGAAGAATGGCGTCCTGCCAAAGCTTACCCTTGAACATCTGTGACTGATTTCCAGCACCTTACCTGCATTCCAGTGTCGTCTCTATGGGAGGTGGTGGGACTCCTGCTTGTTTGCCGTGCAGTCTGCCAGCTCCAAGGCAACTGCATCCCTCCTCTTATTCATTATCTGCCAAACCCAAGAGAAGAGGGAAATAGGTCTCTCAGGGTGTGGGAAGGACTTTTGGCCACCTCCAGCCAGGACAGTCCCCAACAAGAAACACTGAGGTTGGGGTGTTGCCAGAACAGGTTTTCTGGAAAGGAATAGAAAGCTCTGCCCAGGCTACTGAAGTCTCCAAGAGATGGGCTCCGGGGGTGGCCTCGCTTCCCGTACAGGTGAGGTCCAGGCAAGTGGTCAGCAGCGCAGTCCCCTTCCTTCAGGGCTCCAGCCACCTTACCTCCATGTAGGCCAGTGTCTGGATGTGCAGCCAGTGATCCCTGAGCTTCCCAAATACAAACCTCTTGGTGGGTGCCCATCCCGGGAAAGGAGTGGCACCAGAGGTTGACTCCCTGGTCAATTTCTAGTGTTTCCTCTGAGCCCCAAGGGCAGTATTCTGCAATAAGCTGCCTTGTGTGGCCTCTCTTGCACACAACTGGTCTGTACCCCACAGGGAATTGGGGTCAGGCAGCAGGAACAGAGGGTAGAGGCATCATGCCCATGCCTACTAAACCCGGTTATGACCTTGTGGGGAGTGTTCCTGTCCAATCTCAGGGTAGAAGCACACATCCAAGGATCCCTCCAAAACCCTTTCCTCTGTACCCTCAACCTTGCTCTGTACTTCAGTAGCCCTGTTTGACCCATGGGTCCCTCCCACCTGCTCTCCCCCCATGCCCAGAGCTGCTTCTGTTGCTTCCCCTCCCTTCCCTTCCAGCCCAGACTCCCATTCCCCTGCAAGCCATCCAGAAGAACAGTCTCACACTAAGACATGGAAAATGCACAAGCCAGAAACATCACAACTGTCCACCCACAGGACAAGGAATAAGTAACTTGTGAAACAGTTATCCACAAAACATAGCAATCGATCAATAAAGTAGTTACATATAACCACATGGATAACTCTCACAAAATATTGAGTGGAAAAAATAAAATACATGCTATATGATTCCATTTTTGAGAAGTTCAAAACAAAACTATTCTTTGGGTGTACGAGGACATGGTAACTAAAAGCTGAGGCCTAGTGGCCTCTAGGAGGATGTAGACAGCAGGTTACGGAGGATCTGGAGTGCTAGTGATGCTCCAAGGCTTGATTGGAGTAGTGGGTTTACAATTCAGCAACCCCTACAGATATGTCTGATATACTTTCCTACATGTATGTTATTTCATGGGAAAATAAAAAACAACCTAGCACCCCTCCCCCAACTCTGACTTGACTGGCTCAGGGCACTAGCCCCCTAGTGTGCACACCCCTTACCCTGTTGATCTCAGTAGGGAGCATTAGATGAGGCACTTCCAAGACCTGAGAACAAAGGGGTGGCCCACAGGGGTCCCACCTTTATTGCTTCCTCTGGAGTGTCTTCCTGCCCCAGTCTGTCACATCCCTGTCCAGCCCCACTGCATTCTCTGGGGAGTTTGGCTGTGTTGACCTAGAGCACCCAGTTTCCTGGCTTCCTTGGGCAGCCTTACCTGACATAGGTCTGTTTCTTACAGAGGGATCTGCTCTGATGTACCATCCCAGTGCCCCAGGTTTAATTTAATATCTTCTAGGATAGTCTTGGTCTTTGTCATTTGTTTCTGTCATGTGGTCACCTGCTCACTTACTTATAGTTAGGGGGAAAGCTTACAGGGAGTCCACGCCTGGGAACATTTGATTCTTTATGAGAATGCCTGTCACATAGTAAGGTGAATTCCTACTCCATGTCAGACGCACATTGGCCACAGAAAGCCAGGATCCTTGTCCTCCTGGAGAGGACTGCTGAGAGAAGACACGGAAGTGTGGCGAGGCCTGCAGAGCAGGCTGGTGGGAACCTGCACTGAGCAAGTCAGGAAAGGGAAGGAATGTTTCACTGAAGGCCTGAGGGATGGAGAGGGATCAAGAAGGAAGATGTTCAGCCACTTCTTGATTTCCTTTAGCCCTGACAACCATGCTCTATGATAGGTATTATTATTCCCACTTTACAGATGGGGAAACTGAGGCACAGAGGGGTGAAGAACCCAGCCCAAGGTCACTCAGCTAACATGTGGCAGAATGAGGACTTAAACTCCAGTCTAGATGATTCAGAAGCTGTAAGTGAGGAGGCTGCTGCCACAGTCATGGACAGGAATGATGGTGGTTTCACTGGTTATGAAGCAAGTAGATGGGTAGGCTCAAGAGAGGAACTAATGATAGAATTGACGTTCTGTGGACTTAGGGAGGGATCAGTCAGAGATGACTCCCAGCTTCAGCCTTGATCACAACTAGGTGGACAGTGATTTACATTCACCAAAGTGAAAAAACGGAAAGAGCAGATTTGGAGGGAAAAAAAATCATTCATCTAAATTTGATACATTTTACTTCAGTAGAAAAAGAGAGAGAGAGACATGGGTTGATTAAATGAAAACAAAACAAGATGATTCCATGCCTAGAACTCCCTCGCTCTGCCACCCCTCCTTCAACTCCAGCATTCTCTCACATCCTTTGTCCCTGCTTCCTTCCCGCGTCCTCATGTACATTGGTACTTTCTGATCCTTGGGCCCTCCAATACCCAATGCCAAGCAGATTGCGTTCAAGAGAAATGCCCAGAGGACACTGTCCTTGGCCACACCACCCATCACCTCACCCGTGCTTTCTCCTGACCTTCTCAGGGTGGAGTTCATCTTTCTATTCCTGAGACCATTCTCTGCATGCAGAGCAGGCTTGATAGGTGTGTGGCCTCTGCAGTTACACAGGGCCCCACACTCAGAAGGGCCCACTTTCAGTTTAATGTTCCTCTGTTGCAGGCTTGAAACTCCTAACATATTAAAGGGCCCCACACTTTCATTTTGCAGTAGGTCCTGCAAATTATATAGCTAGTCCTGTATGTATGTCTGCATCGTAATGGTGCAAACCCATGTGTGCAGCCTTTCCCATCTGCGGCAATGAACCTCATTTCCATCTAGGAAGTCCAACTGCTTCAAATCACAGGGAGACAAAGCGAAAAAAGAGCTCAGTTCCTTTGTTTCTATGAAATACAGTTTTATGTGTAGTTTTATGTTTCTTCCTGGATAACAGGAGAGAACCCTGAGGAATAGGATACAGAAATAACAAATTATAGGCCATTAACTGTGGCTGATTATTTCTTTAGAGCTTAGAGTGCAAGCACATCTGAGCTACTTTGGCACTCACAGTTACAGGACAGGAGGGAGGGAGGGCTGCTTAAATACAACATAGGGCCCGTGGGGAGATGAAGGGAGGAACAAGTCAGTGCAGGTTCAGCATCCCTAATCCAGAACCTGAAACATTTTGAGCATCAATGTGATGCTCAAAGGAAATGCTCATTGGAGCATTTCAGATTTCAGATTTTCAGATTAGGGATGCTGAACTATTAAGTATCATGAAATACAGTTTTATGTGTAGTTTTATGTTTCTTCCTGGATAATAATTTAGGAGGGAGCCCTGAGAAACAGGATATTCCAAAATCTGAAAAAATCCAAAATCCTTCTAGTCCCAGAATTTTGGATAAGGGATACTCAACCTGTAATCTCAGTCTGGCTTCCAAAGCATAAAAGCATAGCAGCATCCAGATATGCAAATAAACTTATGGCCAACCCAAAGGTCTAGTTTCTGGTTTGACTTTGTGGAAGAAAGGATTTCCTGTTTCACAGAATCCTTTTGTTCCTTGCCCTTTATCCCCCCGAGAGAGACAGCCACTTAGCATAAATCATGAAAGGGTGTTCTGGGGACTATCAGAACCCTCAAGAGAAAGGTTTGTTGGTCTGGTTTATGCTACATTTAGAAGGCGGCCCAGGACTGTTCCTACAGCCTAGACTGGAACCAGGGCTCAGGGTAGGGGTGACTCAAGAGAGAGAGAGAGATCAAAAAGCAACTGACTGGGAAAGTCAAGAAACATTTTTGCCACTCCTGGAATCCATGAATGTTGAAGATTGACTCAGCAGGCTGTTTTCTTTCTGGTGATGGACGTTTCCTTCGAGATGCGGCAGGGTTACAATTCCATACTGTAATGCATTAGATAATGGGCCTTCAAACTGGGTCTAAAATTAGGACTTTGACATACAAGAAAAATGTCTTCAGGCTTCAGGTTTTCTTTATCTGGTTTCTTTTGGATACTTTTAGCTCTTCTGTCTATCCTCCAGAAAAGACCAAGCTGATCCACTCACTGTCAGCACAAAGAATGCTGAAAGGGTCACTGAAGACAAATTGTGCTGGTTTGGGAATAAGACAAAAGAAGCCAAACTCCTCTTTCCACAACTATGTACTAGCCTAGAAGTACCCTGGCCACTTTAGTAATTTGTTTTACCTCATTTGACATTGATCTATGATATGATCGACATGACTCACCGGTGCCTAGAGAGGCTCTAACTTGTTTTTCCTGGCTCTGTGCCCTTCCCAGAGCACATCACCACCCCACACCCCAAATTCACTCCTTCTTCTTATAGCTTCTTACAGCTGGCTTGTGGGAAATGGGACTGGTCTGGGGTTCTCAAGGGTGGGCGCTACCTCTCTGGTAGTGTTCTGGAAAGTGGCTATTATTTCAGAACTGAGAGCACTGCAATGAGCAGACACTGCATGGACTGTTCTTCTGAAGATTAAATTCCACAGATCTGGACATTGCCCAAGAAGGCCCTTCATTTAGCATGGCTTGTATGCTCAGGTTCCAGGCTTATTTCCTACCTGGAGAACTCTTGCTCTTCACTGATCCTTAATTCTTGGTGTACCAATTTGTGTTTCAGCTGTGCCAAAATGAAGGATCAGGATTATCTTCTAAACAAAAAGAATGACCTCCTTCTCCTGCATCTAGGCCCTAAGGCATTTCCCTGCTCACTAATGGGATTAAAAGTATTTTCATATTTTTATTAGCCATGGTGAATTTTTCATTCTTATCTGTCCACTTTTATTGGGTTGCTTTTTCTTAACAGTTTATAAGAACCATCATATATTGGAACTTGGAACTTTTTATTAAATGTAATGTAATTACTTGTTTAAACTGAATTTTTTTAGTGACATCTTTGTCAGTTACTAAGCTACTGTCTCTCAGCTTCCCACCCACCCTTCCATATTCAGCTCTGGGATGCTGGAACTGAAACTGCAAAACTACAGTCCTTCTTAGCCAACTGGCCTTCTGAGAGGTCCTGCCAACAAGGGGCGCTAGAGAGAGACTAGAGGCCAGGAAGAGGGTAGAAGGAGTTGCTCCTTCCTGTTTTGCTTAATGCTCCATCCACTCAGTGTTGTTCCAGCATTGGCTTCTTACCATGAAGGAAGCACTTGGTTCCAGTTTCCACCATCTTACAGCAGTCCCAGAATGATCCTCATTCCAATCCTTGGTGGTAACAGCCAGGTTGTATCTGTGGTAGGCAGAATAATGGTTCTCTAAAGACATCCACATTCTCATTCCTAGAACCTGCTGAGAATGTTATCTTAAATTGCAAAAGGAACCCTGTAGATGTGATTACGATGAGGACTTTGAGATGGGGATTATTCTAGGTAATCTGGCTAGGCCATGTCATCACAAGGGTCCTTACAAGTGCAAGAGGAGGACAGAAGGGGCAGTGTCAGGGTGATGTGATGTGTGAAGGACTCAACCAGCCATTAAAGAGGAAAGAAGGAACCATAAGCCCAAGAATATGGGCAGTCTCTAGAAGCTGGAAAAGGCAAGAAAATGGATTATCTCCAAGGGCCTCCAGAAAGAAACAGTCCTGCTGGCACCTCGATTTTGCCCGGTGAGTTCAGCCAAGAATGGCTGCTGAGGAGCTGAAGAGCATGGCCCCGTGGCAGTCAGTTCTAGTATGATTCTGCCATTAACTAGATGGCTTTGGAGACAATGTGGCCCCACCCTGGGCCTCAGTTTTCTCACTCACTGTGTGCTGGGCACCGTTATCTCACAAAGCAAAATGGGTAGTAATATTTTTCATCCCGATGGCTTTAAAGAAGGAAATGGAATAATTAGATTTGTGCTTCAGAAAGATCACTTGGGCTGCAGTGTAAAAAATGGTTGGCTCTTTCTTCTTATCCATGTTTGTCCAAAATCTTACTCAGCTTTCAAGGCTTGGTTCACAATTTCCCTCTTCCACAAGTCCCCTCCCCATCCTGCCTGACCTCTTAGTTGGAGTCATTCTCTACCTGGTGCTCCCCATAAAACAGAGAACTACATATACTGTAAACCCCTTGAAACTGGGTATCACATGTTTCATCCACATGTGCTCCACAGGGATAGGTCCATGCCAGGACTGATAAATGTGTGCAGAATTATCCTCTGCACTGAAAAACCATTTTCGTGGAACAGAAGAAGAAATAATTGAGCCACTCAATACTTGTTGGGAACTCAAGTCTTCTTTTGATAAGGGAGTTTATCTGCAAGCCTCAAGGGGTATACAATTAAGCACTGCAGGACGTATTTCCCCTAGCTCTGAAAGGTTCTGATCTGCCTGGAGTGCTGATGTTGAAAAGGACTGTCGAGGAAACAGGCCCTGAGGCCAGCTTGGTTTATTGTCACTAGGCTTTAATCATATCATGCAACAGGGGACCTAAGAGGGTTCTTTTCACCTTGCACAATACAGTGTGAGCTTTGCTGAGCTGCACTATTGATAAATGGGAATGAGCAATAGTGACCTGCTTTTTCTTTTGAGACTTTTGCCCATTAAATATATTCTTCCTTAGATCCAAGCAATTAGGAATTATGGAAATAAAAAGCTTTTGTTGAATACCTGTTCTACAGTTTGAAGAGCAGCTCTCCTGTTTTATAATATAGAATAACTTGAAGAAAAAACCCAAAATATCTATTAGCTAAGAAAAGACAGGAAAATTTTTGTGACTTCTATAGAGTCTGTAACCAAGAACAGTAGATCTAAGAAATCCAGAGATTTCCCAAATAAGTTTTCTTTTTGAGACAGGGTCTCACTTTGTCACCCAGGCTTGAGTGCAGTGTCAGGAACACGGCTCACCACAGCCTTGACCTCCTGGGCTCAAGTGATCCTCCTGTCTCAGCTTCCAAAGTAGCTGAGACCACAGCTTACAGGTGCACACCAACACACCTAGCTAATTTAAAAATTTGTTTTGGTAGAGATGTGCGGGTTGCCATGTGGCCCAGGCTGGTCTCAAACTCCTGGGTTCAAGCAATCCTCTTGCCTTGGCCTCCCAAAGTGCCGGGATTACAGACCTGAGCCACCATGCCTGGTCCCAAATAATTTTAAAAATAATTTCACTGGGGATTAAAATATTGTGGGATTAATTTTTATTACTTTATTATTATTATTCTACCACACTGCCTCTGATAGTGTGGTGGGGACTGAAAAGAAACATGAGAGGACTTTCTGTAGTGATAGTCATACTTTACAATTGGATGCAAGGGCTGGGCACGGTGGCTCACACCTGTAATTAAAGCACTTTGGGAGGATGAGGGCAGATCACCTGAAGGCAGGAGTTTGAGACCAGCCAGGCCAACATGGTGAAACCCCATCTGTACTAAAAATACAAAAATTAGCTGGGCATGATGGCAGGTGCCTGTAATCACAGCTACTCAGGAGGCTGAGGCAGGAGAATAACTTGAAACCAGGAGGCGGAGGTCGCAGTGAGCTAAGATTGCGCCACTGCACGCCAGCCTGGGCAACAGAGCAAGACCGTTTCAAATAAAAAACATTGGGGGCCGGGCGCGGTGGCTCAAGCCTGTAATCCCAGCACTTTGGGAGGCCGAGGGGGGTGGATCACGAGGTCAAGAGATCGAGACCATCCTGGTCAACATGGTGAAACCCCGTCTCTACTAAAAATACAAAAAATTAGCTGGGCATGGTGGCACATGCCTGTAATCTCA
>NW_016107573.1:2607027-2608827 GCF_001604975.1 Cebus imitator | reverse complement strand
AATCCTAGCACTTTGGGAGGCTGAGGTGGGTGGATCACCTGAGGTCAGGAGTTCAAGACCAGCCTGGCCATCATGGTGAAACCCCATCTTAAAAAGAAAAAAAAAGAAAAAAAAAAAAAAAAAAAAAAAAAAAAAAAAAAAAAAACCAAAAAAAAAAAAAAAAAAAAAAAAAAAAGAAAAATGCCGCCCCCAGGGGGGCAGATCAGAGCAGCAGTTCCCATTATGTGGTGAGAAGGGACCCTACAGGCTCTGAGACTCTTTCAGAGGGTCAAGAGAGCTAAACTATTTTCATAATAATAGGCTAGGCACAGTGGCTCATGCCTGTAATCCCAGCTCTTTGGGAGACTGAGGTGGGTGGATCACTTGAGGTCAGGAGTTTCAGACCAGCCTGGCCAACATGGTGAAACCCCATCTCTATTAAAAATATAAAAATTAGCTGGGTATGGTGGCATGCAGCTGTAGTCCCAGCTACTAGGGAGGCTCAGGCGGGAGAATAGCTTGAACCTGGAGGCAGAGGTTGCAGTAAGCCAAGACTGCACCACTGCACTTCAGCCTGGGCAACAGAGAAAGACTCCATCTCAAAAATAATAATAATAATAAGCAGTTATTTGTCTTTTTACTTGCTCTCTCTTTCAAATGTACAGTGGAGTTTCCAAACACTGAATGACATATGAGAGCTTAAAAAATTAAATGCAGGAGTTGGTTTAAGAATCCAGCTGTCTTAACAGATTCTACTCATGAACCCAACTAAAAGAACAAAAAAAAAGGAGAAAAAAAAAAAGAATCCATCTGTCTTTTGAGCCAGATATTAAAGAAATTTGCAAAGATGTAAAACAATGCCACTTTTTCCATTATTTTTTTTGTTTTAGACAATATAGTTGTTTTTCATTAAAATATTATGTTAATGTAAAATGAATTTATTATTATTTCTAAATGAGTTAAGAAATATTTTAAAGTTTCTCCATTTTGGTCTGGGTGCAGTGGCTCATGCCTGTAATCCCAGCACTTTGGAGGCCAAGGCAGGTGGATCATTTGAGGTCAGGAGTTTGAGAACAGCCTGGTCAACATGCGAAACCCCAACTCTACTAAAAATACAAAAATCAGCCTGGTGTAGTGGCACATGCCTGTAATCCCAGCTACCTGGGAGGCTGAGGCAGGAGAATTGTTTAAGCCCAGGAGGCAAAGGTTGCAGTAAACTGAGATTCCGCCATTGTACTCCAGCCTGGGTGAAAAAGCAAGACTCTATCTCAAAAAATATTTACAAAGTAAAATAAAAATAAAGTTTTTCCATTTCAGTTTATAATATGGTTTTGTTTTTGTCTTTTTCAGAAACAGGGTCTTACTCTGTCACTCAAGCTAGAGTGCAGTGGTGTGATCATAGCTCACTGCAATCTTAAACCTCTGGGCTCAAGTGATTCTCCTGCCTCAGCCTCCTGAATAGCTGGGACTATAGGCACACACCATTGTGCCTGGCTAATTTTTACATTTTTTGCAGAGATGGGCATTCACTATGTTGAGAGACTGGTCTTGAATTCCTGGGCTCAAGTGATCCTCCTGCTTTGGTCCCCAAAGTGATGGAATTAGAGGTAAGAGCCACTGTGCTTAGCTAATATGATAAAATTTGATAGCTGTTAATAAACACAGGATCCTTAGGGGCCATAGTAATTTTTTTTTATTAAAAGTGTTTTAAAGGCCGGGCGCGGTGGCTCAAGCCTGTAATCCCAGCACTTTGGGAGGCCGAGGCGGGTGGATCACGAGGTCAAGAGATCGAGACCATCCTGGTCAACATGGTGAAACCCC
>NW_016107573.1:2604499-2607012 GCF_001604975.1 Cebus imitator | reverse complement strand
CTCAGCCTCCTGAGTAGCTGGGATTACAGGCACGCGCCACCATGCCCAGCTGATTTTTTGTATTTTTAGTAGAGACGGGGTTTCACCATGTTGACCAGGATGGTCTCAATCTCTTGACTTCGTGATCCACCCGCCTCGGCCTCCCAAAGTGCTGGGATTACAGGCGTGAGCCACTGCGCCCGGCTACCTAGGCACATACATTTTAAAAGAATACAAAGTCAAAGGAACACACAGTCAAAAAAAAAATCAGAAAGGAAACATGTAACATTTTGATAACTTCAGGGTACTTAATATCCAGTTATATCAGCTTCATTTAAAAATAAACAGAAAGGGCTGGGCGTAGTGGCTCATTCCTGTAATCCCAGCACTTTGGAAGGCCAAGGTGGGTAGATCATGAGGTCAGGAGCTCGAGACCAGCCTGGCCAACATGGTGAAACTCCATCTTTAGGCATGGAGGTCATGCAAAAAAAAAAAAAAAAAAAAAAAAAAAAAACAAAAAAAAAAAAAAAAAAAAAAAAAAAAAAAAGTGTTTTAAAAGTGAGGTATAATTTACATACAGTAAAATGAAAAAGTCTTAAATGTACAATTCAATTAATTTTTACGTATGTATATACTACAAAACCTTCACCCAGTTCAAGATATAAACCATTTCCTTCATCCTGGAAGGACCCCTTGTGCCTTATTGAATCAATACCTAGTCCACCAGAGGTAACCATTATTCTGATTTCTACCACCATGATTAGTTTTGCTTGATTTTGAATGTCATGAATGGAATCATAATAGTGCACTTCTTTGACTTTTTAAAATCTCAGCATAAAGTGTTTGAGATTCATCCATGCTCTTCTGCATATTACTATACTTTTTTACTTTTATTTTTGCTGGTGGTATTCCACTGTGTGACTATATCACAAATTGTTTTATGTATCTCTTGATGGATATTTGGATTTTGTCAAGTTTTTGGCTATTAGTAATTAAGTGGCTATGAACATTCCTGTACAAGAGTTTTGGTGGACATATAAACTAATTTTTCTTGAGGATATTCCTGGATGTGGAATTGCTAGATCTTAGAGTAGCTGTATATATTTGGCTTTATAAAAAATTGCTGACAGGGCGTGGTGGCTCACGCCTGTAATCCCAGCACTTTGGGAGGCTGAGACAGGTGGATCACTTCAAGTCAGAAGTTCAAAACCAGTCTGGCCAACATGGTCTCTACTAAAAATACAAAAATTAGCCAGGCATGGTGGCACTTACATGTAATCCTAGCTACTCAGCAGGCCAAGACAGGAGGATTGCTTGAATGCAGAAGGCAGAGGTTGCAGTGAGCCAAGACTGCACCACTGCACTCCAGCCTGGGTGACAGAGTGAGACTCCATCTCAAAAAAAAAAAAAAAAAAAAGAAAAGAAAAGAAACTGCCAAATAATAATGTATGCAAATTCAAGGTACTCCTCATTCTTAGCAGCACTTGCTAATGACAATTTAAAATTTTTTAGCCATTCTGCTGAATAGGTAGGGTATCTCACTGTGGTTTAAGTTTGCATTTCTTTGATATTATTCTGAGTACTTTTTACTATGTTTATCATTCTTTGAATAGCTTCTTTTGTAAAATGCTTAAGTCTTTTGCTCATTTTAAAGTTGAATGTCTTTTGCTTATTGGTTTGTAGGGGTTCATTGTATATTTTCTGTGAGAATTATCTGTCAGTCCATAGCTTGCCTATTTACTTTCTTAATGACTTTTGAATCAAATGTTAAGTTTAACAATTTTTCTCTTTTTGTTTTAGTGCATATTGTGATCTGATTAAGAAATCTTTACCTAACCCAATAACAGGAAGATATTCCATGTTTTTATTTGGAAGTTTGCTTGTTTTAGCTTTTGAATTTAGATCTCTTAATATATCTAAAAATTTCATTATGTATAGTTTGAATTAAGGATCAATGTTCATTTTTTTACACATCTCATTATGCCAACACCATTTATTAAAAGACCATCTTCCCCTACATAATTACAGTGGTACCTTTGTTGTAAACCAGGAAAGCATATATCTAGTTCCTTTGTACAGTCTTTTTTTTTTTTTTTTTGAGATGGAGTCTCACTTTGTCACCCAGGCTGGAGTGCAGTGGCACAATCTTGGCTCACTGCAACCTCTTCCTCCTGGGTTCAAGAGATTCTCCTGTCTTAGCCTCCCAAGTAACTGGGATTACAGGCGTGAGCCACCACACCTAGCCAGCTCAGTCACATTTAAGAGTATAAAGAGGTTCAGAGACCAAAAATTTTAAGAGCTGCTGATATACAGCATAGGCTCAAAAGCCAAACACACAGGATTAAATTTCAGTCCTACAGTTTAAAAGCTATAAGAACATAACAAATAATTTAATTTTCCATGTCTCTGTTTCCTCATCTTTAAATTGGGGCAGTAATAGTACCTATAAGGCTGTGCTTGTCAAATATTAGGCATTATATGAATTCTTTTGTGTTCGTTAAATGAGATAGGCACATACTTTTTTTTTTTTTTTT
>NW_016107573.1:2601203-2603029 GCF_001604975.1 Cebus imitator | reverse complement strand
GGGGTTTCACCATGTTGACCAGGATGGTCTCGATCTCTTGACCTCGTGATCCACCCGCCTCGGCCTCCCAAAGTGCTGGGATTACAGGCTTGAGCCACCGCGCCCGGTGACAAGTTAATTCTAAAATTGATATGGAAAAGCAAAGACTTGGAAGTACCAACACAACTTGGAAAAGAAGGATGAACTTGGAGAGCCTATTCCACAGGATTTCAAGACTTATTATAAAACCATGGTAATCAAGACTGGAGACAGCATAAGAATAGACTTAGAGACAGATATAGACAGACATAAAGATCATGGAGCTGGAGAGGCCAGAAGCAGACCCACACATGTACGGTTATTTTCTACAAAAGTGTGAACATAATTTAATGGGAGAAAGAAAAATCTTTTAAATAAATGGTGCTAGAACAATAGGATGTGTATGTGCAGATGATGAACCTCAACCTTTACACTGTTTCATAGATAAAAATTAATCCAGGCCAGGTGTGGTACCTCACATTTGTAATCCTAGCACTTTGGGAGGCTGAGGCAGGTGTATCACTTGAGGTCAGGAGTTCAAGACCAGTCTGGCCAACATGGTTAAACCTCGTCTCTACTAAAAATACAAAAATTAGCCAGGTGTGGTGGTGCATACTTATAATCCCAGCTACTTGGGAAGCTGAGGCACAAGAATTGCTTGAACCCAGGAGGCAGAGGTTGCAGTGAGCTGAGATCACTTCTCTGAATTCTAGCCTGGGTGATGGAGTAAGACTTCGTATCCAAAAAAAGAAAAATCCAATGTGGATCACTGACTAAAATGTAAGTGCTAAAACTGTAAAACATCTAGAAGGAGAAAACCTGACCTTGGGGTAGGCAAAGGCTTCTTAGGAAACAAAAACACTAACCATTAAAAAAAATTAACAAATTGGGCTTCATCAAAACTAGGAACTGTTCATCAAAAGACATTGTCATGAAAATTAAAAAATAAGCCACAGACTAGGAAACAACAGTTAAAAAACACATTTAAATAAAGGACTTGTATCTAGAACATATAAAGAACTCTTACAGGCTGGGTGCCTGTAATCCCAACACTTTGGGAGGCCGAGGCGGGTGGATCACCTGAGGTCAGGAGTTTGAGACCAGCCTGGCCAACATGGTGAAAACCCATCTCTACTAAAAATACAAAATTAGCCAGGAATGGTGGTTTGTGCCTGTAATCCTAGCTACTCCAAAGGCTGAGGCAAGAGAATCACTTAAACCCAGGAGGAGGAGGTTGCAGTGAGCAAGATTATGCCACTGCACTCCAGCCTGGGTGAGAGAACAAGATTCTGTCTAAAAAAAAAGTCTTACAATTCCATAAGAAAAAGATAAACAGCCCAAATTAAAAATTGATTTAAAAAATGTGAACATACACCTCACCAATGAAGATATAACAATGGCAAATAAACAAAATACGAAAAAATGCTCAGTATTATTAGTCATTAGGCAAATACCAATTAAAACCACAACGAGTCACCATTAGACACCTATTAAGTGGCTAAAATTAGAAAAGATTGATAATACTAGGCCAGTGCAGTGGCTGATGCCTATAATCCAAACACTTTGGGAAGCCAAGGTAGATGGATCACTTGAGCTCAGGAGTTCAAGAACAGCCTGGCCAACATAGTGAAACCCCATCTCTACCAGAAATACAAAAAATTAGCCAGGCATCGTGGTACACGCCTGTAATCTCAGCTACTTGAGAGGCTAAGGCACAAGAATCACTTGAACCCAGGAGGCGGAGCCTGCATTGAGCTGAGATTGTGCTACTGCACTCCAGCCTGGGCAACAGAGTGAAACTGTCTCAA
>NW_016107573.1:2589010-2601188 GCF_001604975.1 Cebus imitator | reverse complement strand
AAAAAAGACCAGGTGCAGTGGCTCACACCTGTAATCCCAGCACTTTGGGAGGCCGAGGCAAGTGAGGTCAAGAGTTCAAGACCAGCCTAGACAACATGGTGAAACCTCATCTCTACTAGCAATACAAAAATTAGCCAGGTATGGTGGCACATGACTGTAATCCCAGCTACTCGGCCGGCTGAGGCAGGAGAATTGCTTGAATCCAGGAGGCAGAGGTTGCAGTGAGCTGAGATCGCACCATTGCACTCCAGCCTGGGCGACAGCGTCAGGGCGGAAAAAAAATGAAAAAGAAAAGATTAATAATACTAAGTGGTGATGAGCATGAGTTAACAGTTGGAAATCTCATACATTGTTGGCAGAAATACAAAATGATAAAGTCATTTGAAAAAACAGTAGGCAATTTCTTATAAACATACTTGCCCATTTGACATAGCAATCCTATTTTTAGGTATTTATGCAACAGAAATGTGAATGCTCATAGTAGCCTAATTTAAAGTAGCCCCAAACTGGAAACAATCCAGATGTCTAACCACTGGTGTATGGATAAACATATTGTGGCACATCCATACAATGGAAAGCTACTCTGCAATGGAAAGGAACAAACAAGTGATACATGCAACAATTTGGATGAATCGCAAAAGCACTGTGGTCAGTTGAGAGAAAAAAAAAGGCAAACACAAAGGAGTACATACCATATGATTCCACTTATACGGCATTCTAGAAAAGGCAAAACTAGAGACAGAAAACAGATCAATGGTTGCCAGGAACTGCAGGTGAGGAGAGGAAACTTGACTATAAAGGAACATGAGGAAATTTTTCAGGGTGATAGAGATGTTCTGTATCTTGACATGGGTGGTGGTTATATGATTGTGTATATGTCAAAATTCACAGAATTATATAAAGAGTGAATTTTACTATATATAAATTACGCCACAATAGACCTGACTTTTAAAAACAAACATTTCAAAAATTAAAACAGAAGCCCTCAAAAAGTCATTACCTTGCAAACAAAAAGAATTCCTTTTAAGCATGGCCTGATATAGAATGCAGATGAATAAGATATAGAATGATGTGTTGGGTGAGAGAAACTGGAAGCAACAAGAAAGAAAATAATACCTCCTAGGTACATGATGTCCCACTTATATTTTGAAAGCTGGCAAGACCTATGCCAAGGCTGTAGCTCAACGCATGAATGTATTTATCTTTGAGTCTTTGTACTTTCCTAGTACTTAGCAAATGATAAGCATTCATTAAATGTTTGTTCAAATGAACTTTTGTTTTGGCTGCTGACAGACATGTGGCCTAATTGCTGTAGTGGTTATGACAAATTTGGCTAGCTCAATGTGAATGATTTGAGCTATGTCAAGAGTCCCCAAGACCACCCTCAGATTCAGTAATTCACTAGGAGTCATAGGACTCCGAAAAGTCTGTTAAGCCTATGGTTATGGTTTATTATAAGGAAAGGATACAGATTTGAATTAGTAAAGGGAAAAGGCACATAAGGCAAAGCCCAGGAGAAACCAGGCATCAGCTTTCAGCTGTCCTCTACTAGTCTCACAGACAGTGTTTAATGCTCTGAGTAATGATGTATGACACCCTGCAAATTGTTGCCAATCAGGGAAACTCACTTGAGTCTCAGTGTTCAGCATTTTTACTGGAGGCAGTCATATAGGCATGCAGCCCTGTGTAAATGACCTTAGCTATCAGTCTCCAGCTGCACAGGTCAAATTGTACTGTGTGGCCAGGATTTCAGGCATACAAAAACAGGCACTCACCATAAATCACATTGTTAGCATAATCTACCTGGACAAACAGATCCAATGTGGCCCAAGGCCTCGGGCATACAAAGACACTCTTATCAGGCAGGATATTCCAAGCTTTAGAAGTTAGCTCCCAGGAGCTGGTCAAGGGCCAGTCCATTATTTGGAATTTGCAGGGTTTGAGTAGCCTAAGCCTGCTGATTTAACACTTTACTGCACAGACTGTATCAAGATTTTTAAACCAGGGTTCATTAATAGCTGTATATATTCATGTGCATGTGAGGGCATACAATTCTCTCAAAATTCATCTCATAACTTCTATTTGTATAGTTTTTCTAGGTAAAAGATATTTTACAGCTTTTGTCAGATTGTCAAATATCCCACAACTCAGAAAGATTAAGAATCTGGAGGGGTATCAGCAAGAGTGTGAAATATGAAGCCACAGACCTTGGTCCCCTAAAGAACCACTGGGCTGGGCATGGCAGTTCACCCCTGTAATCCCAGGACTTTGAGACACTAAGGTGGGAGGATTACTTGAGGCCAGAAGTTCAGGACTGGCCTGGGCAACACAGTGAGACTCATCTCTACAAAAAAATTTAAAAATAAAAAATAAACCAGCCAGGCATGTTGGTGCATGCCTGTAGTCCTAGCTACTTGGGAGGCTGAGGAAGGAGAATTGCTTGAGCCCAGGAGTTCAAGGCTGCAGTGGGTACATCCAGCCTGGGTGACAGAGTGAGACCCTATCACTAAAAAATAAATAGAGACACTTAACGATAATATACAGTTCAAAAAGCCATTATGAGAACTCCAAAAACCAAGTAAGAAGTCACAGTACCCCAGGCAAGTGCAAAATGAAAAACAGCTGCATGGAAACAGGTAAGAAGCCATGGCTTTCACCATCATAGTCCTTCCTCCACAAGTCACCACAGCTCAGTGTAATCATAAAAAAAATGCCCAACTTATGGCTTTTCCCTTGGGAGGAAATGAAAAGAATGAAATGTACACCTCATATTCCACCTTTTCGGGGAAACTTCCCAAGGGACATTTTGTGTGACTCTGAGTGCTGACAGAGAACCAGCATACTTTGGATAAGTGAGGGCCCTTGGGACAACTCAGCAGCTTGTTGCAGCACCAGAAAACCTGCAGTATTGCAAACAGACAAGGTAGAGAGGAAGAAATTATGAGCTCCTGATAAAAACCAGCAAACTTTTCTAATGGGAAATAACATGAACAAGCCCAGAGAGAGGCATCCCCAGAAAAGGTTTGAGATGCCCACAGAATCTCTAGCTGGACGGACTGATGAAGTTCTTCTGCTATATGAAGTCAGTCTGCAAAGACTAGGAGAAGTTGCTGTTTTTACAAATGCTCAAATTCCAACAAGAATTAATAAGGCATATGAAGAAACAGGGAAACATGGCCCAATCAAAGGATCAAAGTAAATCACCAGAAACTAACTAAAGAAGTAGAAGCTGGCTGGGCACGGTGACTCACACCTGTAATCCCAACACTTTGGGAGGCTGAGGTGGGTGGATCACCTGAGGTCAGGAGTTTGAGGCCAGCTTTGCCAATATGGTGAAACTCCGTCTCTACTAAAAATATAAAAATTAGCCAGGTGTGGTGGCACATGCCTGTAATTCCAGCTACTTGGGAGGCTGAGGCAGGAGAATCACTTGAACCCAGGAGGTGGAGGTTGTAGTGAGCCAAGATTGTGCCACTGCACTCCAGCCTGGGCAACAGAGAGAAACCCCATCTCAAAAAAAGAAAGAAAACAAAGAAATAGAAACCAATTACCTGACGAAGAATTCAAAAGAATCATAAAACCTCAGTGAACTACAAGAGAATACAGACAACTAAATGAATTAAATACAATAACTAGGCCAGATGTGATGGCTTACACCTGTAGTCCCAGCACTTTGGGAGGCTGAGGTGGGCAGATTGACCCCAGGAGCTCAAGACCAGCCTGGGCAATGTGGCAAAACCCCATCTCAACAAAAAAATAAGCCAGGCATGGTGGCTTGTGCTGGTACTCCCAGCTACTTGGGAGGCTGAGGTGGGAGGATCCCTCAAGCCCAGGAAGTTAAAGCTGCAGTGAGCTGTGGTCATACCACTGTACTTGAGCCTGGGCAACAGAGCAAGATCCTGTCCCAAAGAAAAAAAAAATTCAAGCACCTCAAAATGTTCTAACCAGAATGAACCCAATGGGCCCACAAGAGATGTGTTATAATAAAACTGTCAAACATCAAAGACAAAAAGAGAATCTTGAAAGCAGCAAGAGAAAAGCAACTCATCACATACAACAGAGCTCCTATAATATTATCAGTGGATTTCTCAGCAGAAATCTTACAGACCAGAAGGGAGTGGATGGATTGGATGATACTTTTCAAAGTGCTGAAAGAAAAAAACCGCAAAAGGGTGGGCATGGTGGCTCATACCTGTGATCCAAGCACTTTGGGAGGCTGAAGTGAGAGGATCAGTAGAGCCCAGGGATTCAGGACTAGCTTGGGCAACATAGGGAGACTTGTCTCTATAAAAAAAAATTTTTTTAAATAAAAATTAGCTAGGCATATTGGCATGTGCCTGTAGTCCTGGCTACTTGGGCGGCTGAGACAGGATTGCTTGAGCCTAAAAGGTTGCAGTTGCAGTAAATTGTGATTATGCCACTGCACTCCAGCCTGGATGAGAGTAAGACCCCGTCTGAAAAAAAGAATAAAAAAGAAAATCTGGTAACAAAAAACACTATATCTAGCATGAAAATGGTTTCATTTTTCAAAAATGAAAGGAACTAAAGACCTTCCCAAATAAACAAAAGCTAAGGGAGTACATCACCACTAGACCTGCCTTATAAGAAATGCTAAAGGAATTCCTTCAAGTTGAAACTAAAGGATACTAGATAGCAACATGAAAGCATATAAAAAAATATAAAGCTCTCTAGTAAAGGTAAATATTTAGACAAATACAAAATCCTGTAATACTGTAATGGTGGCATATAAATAACATTTAATTCTGGTACAGAATTAAAAAGGTAAAATCATAAGAATAATTATAACTGGCCAGGCACAGTGGCTCACACCTGTAATCCCAGCACTTTGGAAGGCTGAGGTGGGTGGATCACGAGGTCAGGAGCTCAAGACCAGACTGGCCAACATAGTGAAACCCGGTTTCTACTAAAAACAAAAATTAGCTGGACATGGTGGCTTGTACCTGTAATCCCAGCTACTTGGGAGGCTGAGGTAGGAAGTGTTTGAACTGGGACCTGGGAGGTGGAGGATGCAGTGAGCTGAGATCACACCACTACACTCCAGCCTGGGCTAGAGCAAGACTCCATCTTGGCGGGGGCGAGGAGGAGGGGGGAAGAATAATTATAACTATAAAACTATATTAATGGATACAAATATAAAAAGATGTAATTTATGACACTGATAACATAAAGGAGTGATGTAAAGGAGTAGTTTCATATGCAATTGGAGTTAAGTTGTTATCAGTTTAAAATAGATTGTTATGTCTTATGTAAAACCTATGGTAACCACAGAGGAAATACCTATAGAAGACTGAAAAAAAAAAAAAAAACTAAGAAAGGAATCAAAGCATATCACTACAAAAATTGATGAAACACAAAGGAAGACACCAAGAGAAGAAAAAGGGGACAAATTAACTATAAGACAAAAAGAAAAAAATGGCAATTGTAAGTCCTTCTCTATCAGTAATTGCTTTAAATCTATATAAACTCCCAAATCAACAGACATCCAATGGCTGAATGGATTTAAAAAACAAAATCCAACTATATGCTGTCTCTGGCTCACTTTAGATATAAGGACACACAAAGGCTGAAAATGAAAGGATGGAAAAATATATTCCATACAAATAGTAACCAAAAGAGAGCAAAGGGGCCACACTTATATCCAACAAAATAGACTTTAAGTCAAAAATTGTCACAACAAAGAATATTATGTAATGATAAAAGCATTAATTCACCAAGAAGACATACGAATTATAAATATATATGTCCCTAACATAAGAGCCTCCAAATATCTATAGCAAACATTAACAGAATTGAAGGGAGAAATAGACAGTAACACAAAAATAGATTTCAATAATCCATATTCAACAATGGGTAGAACAACCAGACATAGGATCAATAAATAAATGATTTGAACAATACTATATACCATTTGGACCTATAAAGAACAGTCCGCCCAATAGCAGTTATAACATTGAATACACATTTTTCTCAAGCATACATGGAACATTCTCCAAGATAGATCACTTGTTAGGCCACAAAACAAGTCTTAACAAGTTTAAGAAGATTGAAGACATACCAGGTATCTTTTCTGACTACAGTGAAATAAAACTAGAAATAAATAGCAAAAGGAAAACTGAAAAATTCATAAGTGTGGAAATTAAACAACACATTGGAACAACCAGTGGATCAAGGAAGAAATTACCAGGGAAATTAGAAACTATCTTGAGACAAATAAAAATTAAAAAGATCAAGAATTTGGTATATGATTCCAAGGACGATCAAGTTTAGTGAAAAGAATGAGATTTCTAATAAGTTGGCCTGAGTTTGAATGTTCAACTTTACCACGTACCAGTTATGTGTCCTTAGACAAATATTTCAAGCTCTCAGCAATTGTTTCCTGTTTAAAAATGAGCATAATCATAATTTCCTCATAAGATTGTGGTAGGATCGAATGAAATAACACATTAAATGGAACATTATAAATTGGAAGGCATGAATTGTCACTATTTTTTGCTGTCTCTGCTGCCTTCATCAGCTCTCACTTTCACTTTAATTGTGGTTATTGCTCAGGTGCTGTATGTCATGTGTTGCAGCTGGAAAACAGAATTGCTTACCCACAAGGACCGTTCTCTTCATATGGTTGTTAATGCTTGTGTTGCAAAAAGCTTAGAGCATTAAACTGAGATTGTAAAACCCAATTGAGTCCTGGATTTGCTGTACACAATGTGTAATCTGCACAGGTCCATAAACTTCTAGGTATTTTCTCATTTGTGAAAAAGCAAAAGCAGGTTGGGTATGGTGGCGCCTGCCTGCAATCCTAGCACTTTGGGAGGCCAAGGCGAGCAGATTGCCTGAGGCCAGAAGTTCAAGACCAGCCTGGCCAACATGGTGAAACCCTGTCTCTACCAAAAATACAAAAACTAGCCAGGCTTGGTGGTGTGAGCCTGTAATCCCAGCTACTTGCGGAGATGAGGCAGGAGAATCGCTTGAACGCAGGAGGAGGAGGTTGTAATGAGCCAAGACTGAGCCACTGCTCTCCAGCCTGGGCAATAGAGTGAACTCTGCCCCCCGCCCCTCACCAAAAAAAGCAAAAGCCATTTGTGCACAGCCCGTCTCTGAGGGTGTTTGTGCTGATTATCTGAAAATGTGTATGGGAAAGCATGCTTAAAATTTGGCCCATCTGACATGTGGTAGCAAAATAAAGGTTTAAAAAATATGCCATAAACATACCTCAGCTCACAAGGATCAACCTTAAGTGGACATCTTCAAATAGAATATGTAAGGACCAAGGAAAAACTTCCCCTTTGCCCTCTGAATGTTTACTAAAAATCAACTGACTAAAGGCAGATTCATAGGAAACAAGGCAAACAAATCTATTAACATGCATGGGGAGAATCACAGAGTGATTAACACACCATAGGAAAGGGAGATGAGGAAGTGTGGATGATGTTAGGGGGATAGTAAATGTTTAAGGGAATTCAATGGAATTGAAGAACATATAATGGCCTAGAACAAAGTCTGTTGGGCCCATAGAGCAAACAACGGCTTGTGCAAAAGTCTGTCCAGCTGTGTTGACAGACTTGAGTCTTTCATAAGTTCAGTTAATGAAAACTCAGGGAAGGGACCAGAGGTAATTGTTTTTTTCTTTGGTGGGTCCAGACTTTAGGCAGATAAGGAAATTTTACCCTGTGCTTCGGGAGAGACAGAAGTTTAGGAGACAGCAGTTGGGGATGGTGGGTGGGGGAGGTAGAAAGAGAGGGGAAGATCAGAGAGACCTTGAAAAACTACTTTTTCAGTTCAGCATGTCAAAGCACCATATTCTGGGGCAACAGTTTCTGAGCCCCAGCAGATACAAGTTGGTTTCTTCATTGAAGACAAATGTCACTAAGAACTTTAAAGACATAGTGGCATTGTTACCCAGAACGTTTCATAAGAGTAAGTCCTTACAATCCTTTTACACTTCCCAAGAAAAAGTCTTTCTCATTTTTCTGTGACTATTCTGAAATGACTTTCTCTAAGACTCCGGGATCATACTTAACCCTCTCTGAGGAGATGACTCCTCTATAAAAGGGGAGATAATATCCTTATACTCTCTCTCTTTCATTTGTCCTATAACACCTATACCATATCAGTACATCCTTAGCACCTTCAATCCAGTGTCAGCAAATAAAGGCCTTCTAATTGTATACAAGGCAACTGTTCCTGATCAAAGTCTCTCTTGCTTCCTCTAAGACTTTATGCTCAGTTACTCCTCACACTATCCTATATGCAGTCACTCCTTTGAGACAAGGTTTTTCTCAGTTTAAAATATGGGCAAATCTCTCCAAACCTAATCATCTTTGCTTTTTTTTTTGAAATCTTTACTTGGCTAGGGAGGATACAATGCTTAAATTACGCTTAGAAAAAAGTAGTGAGATACAGTTTAAATTGGAAAGGGAGAGTGCTAGAAGTCAGTTGCTTGGTTTGCATGCCTCTAGTAATCAAGGTAAGAAGCAACTAGGATCTGAGTTGGAGTGGTGCCAAGAGAATGAAAGGAGAGAATACTGAAAAAAAAAAAAAAAAGTGTAATTAATACTGACAGGTTCTGGAAACTAAATGAATGTGGGATAGATGGAAAAAAAAAAAAGAACAAATAGAATCCTTTTAAAGCAGAGACATCTATAGACACACATAACAAAAAATATAGACTTTACAAATATAGTTTAGAGAAGTCACACAGAAGCAAGTGACAACAAGCAGCCCTGTGGTGGGGGAATATGATTTTCAGATTATTATATAATTTCCACATTACTTAAATTTCCTAATTTTCAACAAATTAAGAATAGAAAAAAAAGAAAAGCATGACCATACACAGAACAAAAAGCAGTCAAGAGAAATAATCTCTGAAGAAGCTGGATCTTGGACTTACTAGACAAAGACTTTATATCAGTTCATCTATATATATATACATTTTTTTTTTTCAAAGAGCTACAGAAAACCATGGGCTAAAAACCTAAAGGAAGATATGAGAATGACATCTTGCCAAATGTAGCATATCAATAAACAGAAAGAAATTATTAAAAAGAACTAAATGAAAGATATAAATTCTGGAGTTAAAAAATATAGTAACTGAAATGAAAAACTCACCAGACGGGATCAACAGCAGATTTGAACTGACAGAAGAAGAAATCAGTGAATGTGAAAACAGATCATTTGAGGTCATTCAGTTGAGGAGGAAGAGGTGTAGGACACTATCAACTGTATCAACATATATGCATAATGAAAGTTCCAGAAGGAGAGAAGTCAGATAAATAAGAAAGAATATCCAAAGAAACAATGGAAAAGGATTAATTTACACATCCAAGAAGCTCAGTAAACTTCAAATAGAATAAAATCAGAGACCAATATGTAGATACATCATAATCAAATGACTGATGGTCAAAGACAAAAAGAAAATTTAGAAACCAACAAGAGAGAAGCAATTAATCACATACAAAGAATCCTCCACAAGATTAATTCATTTCTCCTTGGAAACTATTTAGGTCAGAAGCCAGTGAGATAGCATATTCAAGGTCCTGAAAGGAAAAAGTACTGTCAACCTAGAATTCTGTATATTGAAAAACTATCCTTCAAAAACAAAGGAGAAATTAAGACATTCCCAGATAAACAAAACTTGAGAGAACTGGTCAGTAGCAGACCTGCTATACAAGAAATACTACAGGGAGTCCTTCAGGCTGAAATGAAAGGGAACTAGGCAGTAACTCAAACCCACATGATGAAATAAAGAACACTTTGGTAAAGGTAACTACAAAAGTAAATATAAAAGACAACATAAATGTACTTTTGTTTGTAACTTTTTTCTTCTGTCTACTTTAAAAGACAATGGCATAAAGCAGTAATAATAAAGTGGTGTTAATGGACTTATATAAAGAGGTTTACATATATTAAAAAACAGCATAAAGGGGCTGGGCATGGTGACTTATGTCTGTAATCCAAGTACTTTGGGAGGCCAAAGTGGGTAGATTGCTTGAGCTCAGGAGTTTGGGACCAGCCTGGGCAACATGGTGACACCCCGTCTCTATTAAAAATAACAAAAATTAGCTGAGTATGGTGGCGCATGCCTGTAATCCCACTGAGGTGGCTGAAGCACAAGAATGACTTGAACTTGCATTCTAACCTGGGCAACAGAATGAGATCTTGTCTTTAAAAAAAAAAAAATAAAATAAAAAAAAAAAAAAAAAGCATACAGGAAGGGACAAAGAGTGGAGCTACATAAAAATAAAGTATTTCTATAATATATTCATTTTGTAAAATAAATTCATTCAAGAAATTGTGTTAATCCGAACTAGATTACCATAAATTAAGATATTAACTGCAATCACCAGGAAACCACTAACAAAGTAACTTTAGGCCAGGTACAGTGGCTCATGCCTGTAATTCCAGTACTTTGAGAGGCTGAGGCAGGAGGATTGCTTGAGGCTAGGAGTGTTTTGTTTTGCTTTTCATTTTGTTTTGTTTTGTTTTGGAGATAGAGTCTTGCTCTGTCACCCAGGCTGGAGTGCAGTAGTGTGAACTCTGCTTGCTGCAATGGATTGCCTCCTGGATTCAAACAATTTTCCTGTCTCAGCCTCCTGAGTACCTGGGATTACAAGCAAGAACCACCACACCCAGCTAACGAGACCAAGGGTTTGAGACTAGCCTGGGTAACATAGCAAGATCCATCTCTACAAAAATTTTTAAAAATAAAATTAACTGGTTGGGCATGGTGGCTCATCACAGCTCCAATCCTAGCATTTTGGAAGGCTGAGGCAGGTGAATGGCTTGAGGCCAGGAGTTTGAGACCAGCCTGAGCAACATGGTGAAGACCTGTCTCTACAAAAAATACAAAAAAAAGAAACAAGAAAAATTAGGGCGGCAAGGTGGTGCGTTCTGTAGTCCCAGTAATTCAGGAGGCTTAGTTGGGAGGATCACTTGAGCCCAAAAGTTCAGGGCCACAGTAAGCCATGATTGTGCCACTGCACTCCAGCCTGGGTGACAAAGTGAGATCCTGTCTCTAAAAAATAAATTTTTGGCTGGGTGTGGTGGCTCATGCCTTAATCCCAGCACTTTGGGAGGCCAAGGCAGGTGAATCACTTGAGGTTGGGAGTTTGACACAAGCCTGGCCAACATGGTGAAACCCTGTCTGTACTAAAAATATCAAAACTAGCCAGGTGTGGTGGCATGCACTTGTAGTCCCAGCTACTCAGGAGGCCGACGCCCAAGAATCATTTGTACCCAGGAGGCAGAAGCTGCAGTGAACTGAAATCGTGCCATTGCACTCCAGCCTGGGCAACAAGACTCCATCTCAAAAATTAAAAAAAGATAATAAATCAGGACAGACGGAGCAGCATGGCAGGCCCCTACCCCATGACCAGAGAGAGAGGAAGCTGAAAGGGGGAGATGGCCAGGTGCGGCTGGGTGGGTCCCTATCTTCCCCTACAAACTCCAGAGGGCTGAAGCTCTGACTCTAGTGGGTTAAGCAACCAAAGCCACAGTCTGAGCTGAACCCTGAATGATCCAACCCAGTGGAGGAAGGGCACAACCCACCACTAGAGGGGTGGGACTGGGCTACATGTTTTAACAAAAAACACAGGAAGCCTACTTAGCAAAGAGATGGCGTTCTTGGCCAATCAGCAGTGCCTACAGGTCAAGGGAAGAGGCTGGCCTAATCTTCCAGTATAAACAAAAAAGATACACAGGAGGTTTCCCTAGTAACCTGAAGGTGTCCCTAGAAACCCAATAGTGCCTCCATAGGCAGACAACTGAGCTCATCAAGCAGCTCCCTGACAACACAGCCAGGTAAATCCACTAAGATGGGAAAAAAACAGCACAAAAAAGATGAAACCATCAAAGAACAGAACACCTCTTCTCCTTCAAGGGATCACAATTCCTCAACAACACAGAAACACAACATGATCGAGAAAGAGTAAGACAAATTGACAGAAACAGGCTTCAGAAGGTGGATAATAATAAACTTTTCTAAGCTAAAGGAACACGTTCTAGCTCAATGCAAAGAAACCAAAAACCTTGAAAAAAGGTTAGACGAAATGCTAACTAGAATAATCAGCTTAGACAAGAACATAAAAGACTTCATGGAGTTGAAAAACACAGCATGAGAACTACGTGAAGCAAACACAAGTTTTAATAACCGAATTGATCA
>NW_016107573.1:2582647-2588670 GCF_001604975.1 Cebus imitator | reverse complement strand
GTCAGATTCACCAGGGTTGAAATGAAGGAAAAAATGCTAAGGGCAGCCACAGAGAAAGGTCAGGTTACCCACAGAGGGAAGCCAATCAGACTCACAGCAGATCTCTCAGCAGAAACCCTACAACCCAGAAGAGAGTGGGGTCAATATTCAACCTTCTTAAAGAAAAGAACTTTAAACCCAGAATCTCAAATCCAGCCAAACTAAGCTTCATAAGTGAAGGAGAAATAAAATCCTTTACAAACAAGCAATTACTGAGAGATTTTGTCACCACCAGACCTGCCCTACACGAGCTCCTGAAAGAAACGCTAAGGATGGAAAGGAACAAGTACCATTGACTGCAAAAGCAAACCAGTTGGCAAAGACCAAAAATGCAATGAAGAAAATGAATCAACTAATGGAAAAGAAAACCAGCCAGCAACAAAATGGCAGGATCAAATTCACACATAACAATATTAACATTGAGTGTAAACGGCCTAACACCCCAATCAAAAGACACAGACTGGCAAACTGGATAAAAAGTCAAGACCCATTGGTGTGCTGTATTCAGGAAACCCACCTCACATACAAAGACACACACAGACTTAAAATAAAGGGATGGAAGAAGATTTACCAAGCAAATGGAGAACAAAAAAAAAGCAGGGGTTACAATCCTAGTCTCTGATAAAATGGACTTCAAATCAACAAAGATCAAAAGAGACAAAGAAGGACACTACATAACGGCAAAAGGATCAATCCAACAGGAAGAGCTAACTATCCTAAATATATATGCACCCAACACAGGAGCACCCAGATACATAAAGCAAGTTCTTAATGACCTAAAATGAGATGTAGACTCCCACACAATAATAGTGGGAGACTTCAACACTCCACTGTCAATATTAGACAGATCAATGAGACAGAAAATTAACAAGGACTTGAATGCAGAGGTGGAACAAGTGGACCTAACAGACATATACATAACATTCCACCCCAAATCCACAGAATATACATTTTTCTCAGCACCACACTGCACTTACTCTAAAATTGACCACATTGTTGGAAGCAAATCACTCCTCAGCAAATGCAAAAGAACGGAAATCATAACAGTCTATCAGACCACAGTGCAATCAGACTAGAACTCAGGATTAAGAAACACACACAAACCTGCACCACCTCTTGGAAACTGAACAACTTGCTTCTCAGTGTTGACTGGATAAACAATGAAATGAAGGCAGAAATAAAGATGTTCTTCAAAACCAACCAGAATAAAGACACAACTTACCAGAATCACTGGGACACCTATAAAGCAGTGTCGAGAGGGAAATTTATAGCAATAAATGCCCATCAGAGAAGAGAGGAAAGATCTAAAATTGACACTCTATCAACAAAATTGAAAGAACTAGAGGAGGAAGATCAAAAAAACTCAAAAGGTAGCAGAAGACAAGAAATAACTAAGATCAGAGCTGAACAGAAGAAGACAGAGACACAAACAACCTAAAAAAAAAAATCAATAAATCCAGGAGCTAGTTTTTTGAAAAGATCAACAAAATAGACCGTTAGCCAGACTAATAAAAAAGAAAAGAGAGAATAAAATAGACAAAATACAAAAAGATAAAGGGGACATCACCACTGATCCCACAGAAATACAAACTACCATCAGAGATTACTACAAACAGCACTATGCACATAAACCAGTAAACCAGGAAGAAATGGATAAATTCCTAGACACTTGTACTCTATCAAGACTAAACCAGAAGGAAGCTGAAACCCTGAATAGACCAAGAACCAGGGCTGAAGTAGATGCAGCAATCAATAGCCTGCCAACCAAAAAACGTCCGGGTCCAGATGGGTTCACAGCCTAATTCTACCAGACATACACAGAGGAGCTGGTTCCATTCCTTTTAAAACTGTATCAAACAATACAAAAGGAGGGAATCCTCCCCAGCTCATTTTATGAGACCAACATCATCCTGATACCAAAACCAGGCAGAGACTCAACTAAAAAAGAAAACTTCAGGCCAATACCCATGATGAACATCGACACAAAAATTATCAATAAAATACTGGCAAGCAGATTGCAACAGCACATCAAAAAGCATATCCATCACAATCAAGTAGGCTTCATCCCGGGAATGCAAGGCTGGTTCAACTTACGCAAATCCATAAACATAATCCATCACATAAATGGAACAAAAGACAAAAACCACATGATTATCTGAACAGATGCAGAGAAGGCCTTCAACAAAATTCAACAGCCCTTCATGCTAAAAACTCTCAATAAACTAGATATTGACAGAATGTATCATAAAATGATAAAAGCCATTTATGACAAACCTGCAGCCAATATCATACTGAATGGGCAAAAGCTGGAAGAATTCCCTTTGAAATCAGGCACTAGACAAGGATGCCCTCTCTCACCACTCCTATTCAATATAGTATTAGAAGTTCTAGCCATAGTAATCAGGCAAGAAAAAGAAATAAAGGGTATTCAAATAGGAAAGGAGGAAGTCAAATTGTCTCTATTTGCAGTCAACATGATTGTATATCTAGAAGACCCCACCATCTCAGCCCAAAATCTTCTCAAACTGATAAGCAAATTCAGCAAAGTCTCAGGATACAAAATCAATGTGCAGAAATCACAAACATTCCTATATACCAATAACAGACAGAGACACAAATCAAGAGCGAACTCCCATTCACAACTGCTACAAAGAAAATAAAATACCTAGGAATACAACTAACAAAGGATGTAAAGGACCTCTTCAAGGAGAACTACAAACCACTGCTCGATGAAACAGGAAAGGTCACAAACAGATGGAGAAACATTCCATGCTCATGGTTAGGAAGAATTAATATTGTGAAAATGGCCATACTGCCCAAAGTAATCTATAGATTCAATGCTATCTCCATCAAGCTACCAATGACCTTCTTCACAGAACTGTAAAAAACCACTTTAAACTTCATATGGAATCACAAAAGACCACACATAGCCAAGACAATCCTAAGCAAAAAGAACAAAGCCAGAGGCATCACACTACCAGACTTCAAACTATACTACAAGGCTACAGTAATCAAAACAGCATGGTACTGGTACCAAAACAGAGACATAGACCAATGGAACAGAACAGAGGTCCCAGAAGAAACACCACACATCTACAACCATCTGATCTTTGACAAACCTGACAAAAACAAGCAATGGGGAAAGGACTCCATGTTTAATAAATGGTGTTGGGAAAACTGGCTAGCAATGTGCAGCAAGCACAAACTGGGCCCCTTCCTGTCACCTTACACTAAAATTAACTCCAGATGGATTAAAGATTTAAACATAAAACCTAACACCATAAAAACACTAGAACAACACATAGGCAAAACCATCCAGGACATAGGCATAGGCAACGACGTCATGACTAAAACACCGAAAGCAATGGCAACAAAAGCCAAGATAGACAAATGGGATCTAATTAAAATTCAGGGCTTCTGTACAGCAAAAGAAATCATCATTATAGCAAACCGGCAACCAACAGAATGGGAAAAAATTTTTGCAATCTACCTATCTGACAAAGGGCTAATATCCAAAATCTACAAAGAACTAAAACAGATATACAAGAAAAAAACAAACAACCCCATTCAAAAGTGGGTGAAGGATATGAACAGATAGTTTTCAAAAGAAGATATATATGAAGCCAACAAACACATGAAAAAATGCTCATCATCACTGGTCATTAGAGAAATGCAAATCAAAACCACAGTGAGATAGCATCTCATACCAGTTAGAATGGCAATCATTAAAAAATCTAGAGACAACAGATGCTGGAGAGGATGTGGAGAAACAGGAACACTCTTACACAGTTGGTGGGAGTGTAAATTAGTTCAACCATTGTGGAAGACAGTGTGGGGATTTCTCAAGGATCTAGAAATAGAAATTCCATTTGACCCAGCAATCCCATTGCTGGGTATATACCCAAAGAACAATAAATCGTTCTACTATAAAGACACATGCACACATATGTTCACTGCAGCCCTGTGTACAATAGCAAAGACCTGGAACCAACCCAAATGCCCATCAATGATAGACTGGACAAAGAAAATGTGGTACATATACACCATTGAATACTATGCAGCCATAAAAAACGATGAGTTCATGTCCTTTATAGGGACTTGGATGAATCTGGAAGCCACCATTCTCAGCAAACTGACACAATAACAAAACCAAACACTGCATGTTCTCACTCATAGGTGGGTATTGAACAATGAGAACACGTGGACTCAGGGAAACGAGCAACACACGCTGGGGGCAATTGGGGGGGTAGGGGAGGGACAGTGGCGGGTAGAGAGGGATAACATGGGGAGAAATGCTGGATATAATATAAACTTAAACTAAAATTTAAAAAAATATTATATAAAGAGCTTTTGAGCATTAAAAAAAAAGAGAGATCCAAGATGGCCAATTAGACACAACTCCAGCGCACAACACCCACAAGAGAGATGCAGAAATCCAGAGATCTCCTAGCTCCAACCGGGTACCAGCTGCATTTCAACAGGTCTGGTCCAATGGTGAGCAAAGTCCACTTAGGACAGACCAAGGCGGGGAGGGGTACTGCTTCACCCAGAAAGTACATCTGACCGGCAAGTCAGAGGCTCCCCCTCTCGCATTCTGGTCCAGATACAGCGCTTCCCCCAAAGCCTCAGCAATACACAGAATAGGGGATCTTTGCCAGTCAAGTGCCAGGAATTACAAGCACAGGAGTTGAGTAAGAGCCTGTGGACTGAGCTATTGCCCCCACCCTCAGCACTGAGACAGAGGGAGCTGTAAGCAGAAGCAGCTGGGTGGGCCCCTACCCCATGACCAGAGAGAGAGGAAGCTGAAAGGGGGAGACAGCTGGGTGCAGCTGGGCAGGTCCCTACCCTCCCCCGCAAACCCCAGAGGGCTGAAGCTCTGACTCTAGTGGGTTGCCCAGACAGTGCCATAGTCTGAGATGAACCCTGAATGATCCAACCCAGCGGAGGAAGGGCATAACCCACCACTAAAAGGGTGGGACTGGGCTACATGCTTTAACAAAAAACACAGGAAGCCTACTTAGCAATGGGGCTGCCTTCTTGACAACCCAGCAGCGCCTACAAGTCAGCAGAAGAGGTGGGCCTAATCTCCCGGTATAAACAAAGACACAGGGAGCTTCCCTAGTAACCTGAAGGAGTCCCTAGAAACCCAGTAGCACTTCCACAGGCAGACAAGTGAGCTCATCAAGCAGCTCCCTGACAACACAGCCAGGTAAATAAATCCACTAAGACGGGGAAAAAAAAAGTGCAAAAAAGATGAAACCATCAAAGACCAGAACACCTCTTCTCCTTCAAGGGATCACAACTCCTCAACAACACAGGATCAGAACTTGACTGAGGAGTGCAACAAATTGACAGAAACAGGCTTCAGAAGGTGGATAATAACAAACTTTTCTCAGCTAAAGGAACACGTTCTAACTCAATGCAAATGAAACAAAAACCTTGAAAAAAGGTTAGACGAAATGCTAACTAGAATAACCAGCTTAGATAAGAACATAAGTGACTTCATGGAGTTGAAAAACACAGCACGAGAACTACGTGAAGCAAACACAAGTTTTAATAGCCAAATCGATCAAGCAGAAGAAAGGATAACAGAGATTGAAGATCAACTCAATGAAATAAAAAGAGAAGGCAAGGCAAGAGAAAAGAGAGTGAAAAGAAATGAAACAAAGCCTCCAAGAAATATGGGATTATGTGAAAAGACCTAATCTATGCTTGATCAGTGTACCTGAATAGGACAGGGAGAATGAATCCAAGTTGGAAAACACACTCCAGGCTATTATCCAGGAGAACTTCCCAAGCCTAGCAAGGCAGTCCAACATTCAAGTTCAAGAAATACAGAGAACTCCACAAAGATATTCCTCAAGAAGAGCAACCCCAAGGCATATAATTGTCAGATTCACCAGGGTTGAAATGAAGGAAAAAATGCTAAGGGCAGCCACAGAGAAAGGTCAGGTTACCCACAGAGGGAAGCCAATCAGACTCAC
>NW_016107573.1:2574567-2582037 GCF_001604975.1 Cebus imitator | reverse complement strand
CTCAAAAAAAAAAAAAAAAACAAAAACATTGAGTGTAAACAACCTAAACACTCCAATCAAAAGACACAGACTGGCAAACTGGATAAAAAGTCAAAACCCATTGGTGTGCTGTATTCCGGAAACCCACCTCACATACAAAGACACACACAGACTCGAAATAAAGGGATGGAAGAAGATTTACCAAGCAAATGGAGAACAAAAAAAAGCAGGGGTTGCAATCGTACTCTCTGATAAAATGGATTTCAAACCAACAAAGATCAAAAGAGACAAAGAAGAACACTACATAATGGTAAAAGAATCAATCCAACAGGAAGAGCTAACTATCCTAAATATACACCCCCAACACAGGAACACCCAGATATATAAAGCAAGTTCTTAACAATGCAAAACGAGATTTAGACTCCCACACAATAATAGTGGGAGACTTCAACACTCTACTGTCAATATTAGGCAGATCAACGAGACAGAAAGTTAACAAGGATATCCAGGACTTGAATGCAGAGCTGGACCAAGCAGATCTAACAGATATATACAGAATGCTCCACCTCAAATTTTACAGAATATACATTTTTCTCAGCACCACATTGCCCTTACTTTAAAATTGACCACATCATTGGAAGCAAATTGCTCCTCAGCAAATGCAAAATAACAGAAATCATAACAAATAGTCTATCGGACCACAGCACAATCAGACTAGAACTCAGGATCAAGAAACACACTTAAACCCTCACCACCACTTGGAAACTGAACAACTTGCTTCTGAGTGTTGACTGGATAAACAATGAAATGAAGGCAGAAATAAAGATGTTCTTCAAAACCAACCAGAATAAAGACACAACTTACCAGAATTTCTGGGACACCTATAAAGCAGTGTCGAGAGGGAAATTTATAGCAATAAATGCCCATCAGAGAAGAGAGGAAAGATCTAAAATTGACACTCTATCATCAAAATTGAAAGAGCTAGAGGAGGAAGATCAAAAAAACTCAAAAGGTGGCACAAGACAAGAAATAACTAAGATCAGAGCAGAACTGAAGGAGATAGAGACAAAAACAACCCTTCAAAAAAAATCAATAAATCCAGCAGCTGGTTTTTTGGAAAGATCAACAAAATAGACAGACTGCTAGCCAGATTAATAAAAAAGAAAAGAGAGAAGAATAAAATAGCTGCAATAAAAAATGATAAAGGGGATATCACCACTGATCCCACAGAAATACAAACGACCATCAGTGATTACTACAAACAGCTCGACTCACATAAACCAGTAAACCAGGAAGAAATAGATAAATTCCTAGACACTTGTACTCTATCAAGACTAAACCAGGAGAAAGTTGAAACCCTGAATACATCAATAACAAGGGCTGAAGTAGA
Source organism: Cebus imitator (assembly GCF_001604975.1). Lineage (NCBI taxonomy): Eukaryota > Metazoa > Chordata > Mammalia > Primates > Cebidae > Cebus > Cebus imitator. The sequence goes on along the minus strand of NW_016107573.1, from coordinate 2,580,668 downwards.
GGCAGCAATCAATAGCCTGACAACCAAAAAACGTCCAGGTCCAGATGTACAAAGAGGAGCTGATTCCATTCCTTCTGAAACTGTATCAAACAATACAAAAGGAGGGAATCCTCCCTAACTCATTTTATGAGACCAACATCATTCTGATAACAAAACCAGGCAGAGACTCAACTAAAAAAGAAAACTTCAGGCCAATATCCATGATGAACATCAACACAAAAATCATCAATAAAATACTGGCAAGCAGATTGCAACAGCACATCAAAAATTTTATCCATCACGACCAAGTAGGCTTCATCCCAGGGATGCAAGGCTGGTTCAACATATGCAGATCCATAAATGTAACGCATCACATAAACAGAACGAAAGACAAAAACCACATGATCATCTCAATAGATGCAGAGAAGGCCTTCAATAAAATTCAACAGCCTTCATGCTAAAAACTCTCAATAAACTAGGTATCAACGAAATGTATCATAAAATGATAAAAGCTATATATGACAAATGTACAGCCAATATCATACTGAATGGGCAAAAGTTGGAAGAATTCCCTTTGAAATCAGGCACTAGACAAGGATGCCCTCTCTCAGTACTCCTATTCAACCTAGTATTGGAAGTTCTAGCCACAGCAATCAGGCAAGAAAAAGAAATAAAAGGTATTCAATTAGGAAAGGAGGAAGTCAAACTGTCTCTATTTGCAGACGACATGACTGTATATCTAGAAGACCCCACCGTCTCAGCCCAAAATCTTCTCAAACTGATAAGCAACTTCAGCAAAGTCTCAGGATACAAAATCAATGTGCAGAAATCACAAGCATTCCATAACAGACAAACAGAAAGCCAAATCAAGAGCGAACTCCCATTCACAATTGCTACAAACAGAATAAAATACCTAGGAATACAACTAACAAAGGATGTAAAGGATCTCTTCAAGGAGAACTACAAATCACTGCTCAGTGAAGTAAGAGAGGACACAAACAGATGGAGAAACATTCCATGCTCATGGTTAGGAAGACTCAATATCGTGAAAATGGCCATACTGCCCAAAGTAATCTATAGATTCAACACTATCCCCATCAAGCTACCAATGACCTTCTTCACAGAAGTGGAAAAAAACACTTTAAACTTCATATGGAATCACAAAAGACCACACATAGCCAAGACAATCCTAAGCAAAAAGAACAAAACTGGAAGCATCACACTGCCAGACTTCAAACTATACGACAAGGCTACAGTAATCAAAACAGCATGGTACTGGTACCAAAACAGAGACATAGACCAATGGAACAGAACAGAGGCCCCAGAAGAAACACCACACATCTACAACCATCTGATCTTTGACAAACCTGACAAAAACAAGCAATGGGGAAAGGACTCCATGTTTAATAAATGGTGTTGGGAAAACTGGCTAGCAATGTGCAGCAAGCACAAACTGGGCCCCTTCCTGTCACCTTACACTAAAATTAACTCCAGATGGATTAAAGATTTAAACATAAAACCTAACACCATAAAAACACTAGAACAACACATAGGCAAAACCATCCAGGACATAGGCATAGGCAAGGACGTCATGACTAAAACACCAAAAGCAATGGCAACAAAAGCCAAGATAGACAAATGGGATCTAATTAAAATTCAGAGCTTCTGTACAGCAAAAGAAATCATCATTATAGCAAACCGGCAACCAACAGAATGGGAAAAAATTTTTGCAATCTATCTATCTGACAAAGGGCTAATATCCAAAATCTACAAAGAACTAAAACAGATATACAAGAAGAAAACAAACAACCCCATTCAAAAGTGGGCAAAGGATATGAACAGGCACTTTTCAAAAGAAGACATATATGAAGCCAACAAACACATGAAAAAATGCTCATCATCACTGGTCATTAGAGAAATGCAAATCAAAACCACAGTGAGATATCTCACACCAGTTAGGATAGTGATCATTAAAAAATCTAGAGACAACAGATGCTGGAGAGGATGTGGCGAAATAGGAACACTCTTACACAGTTGGTAGGAGTGTAAATTAGTTCAACCATTGTGGAAGACAGTGTGGGGATTTCTCAAGGATCTAGAAATAGAAATTCCATTTGACCCAGCAATCCCATTACTGGGTATATACCCAAAGAACAATAAATCGTTCTACTATAAAGACACATGCACACGTATGTTCACTGCAGCCCTGTGTACAATAGCAAAGACCTGGAACCAACCCAAATGCCCATCAATGATAGACTGGACAAAGAAAATGTGGTACATATACACCATTGAATACTATGCAGCCATAAAAAACGATGAGTTCATGTCCTTTGTAGGGAGTTGGATGAATCTGGAAACCATCATTCTCAGCAAACTGACACAAGAACAGAAAGCCAAACACCGTATGTTCTCACTCATGGGTGGGTGTTGAACAACAAGAACACATGGTCTCAGGGAGAGGAACATCACACACGGGGGGCAGATTACAGGGGGGTAGGGGAGAGACAGCAGGGATCGAAGGGGTGGGGAGGGAGGGGGGTGGAGAGGGATAACATGGGGAGAAATGCCAGATATAGTATGCACCTAAAGCAAAATAAATTAAAAAAAAAAAGATAGCCCCAACTATAAACTGTACGAATTCTGCTTAGTGTTCAACAACAACAAAAAGACAATAAATAAATTTAAAAAGAAAATACCTATAGAAATATAGGAAAAGAAATGACAAGAAATTAAAATGGTACATTGGAAAATGTCTACAAAAAATCAGTAAGGGAATAAGAGAAATAAAAACACAAAAGACATAGAAAATAGCAAAATGACAGACATAAATCCTACCTTGTTAGTAATTACACTAAATGTAAATGTAAATGGATCAAGTACTTCAATCTAAAGGCAGAGATTAGAAAAATGGATAAAAATAACATGATCCAACTATATTCTGTCTATAAGAGATAATTTATTTCATTTATTTTAATCTTTAGAGATGATTTAATCTTGCTCTATTGCCTAGCTTGGGTGCAGTGGTATGATCATAGCTCACTGCAACTTTGAACTCTTGGGCTTAAGCAATCCTGCCTTAGCTTCCCAAGTAGTTGGGACTAAAGGCACATGCCACTATACCCAGCTAATTTTAGGAAGTCTTTTTAAAGATGGAGTCTGTATTGCCCAGGCTGGTCTTGAACTCCTGGGCTCAAGTGATCCTTATCTCTCTTCCCACCTCCTCCCCTTTTTTTTTCCCCAAAGAGTATCTCACTCTGTCATCCAGGCTAGAGTGCAATGGCACAACCATAGCTCACTGCAGCCTCAATCCTGGTCTCAAGTGATCCTTCCAACTCAGCCTCTTGAGTAGCTGGTACTACAGGTATAGGCTAACACCCAGCTAATTTTTAAGTTTTGTGTTTTTTTAGAGACAGGGTCTCATTTTGTTGGCCAGGCTGGTCTTAAACTTCTGGCCTCAGGAGATCCTCCACTTAGGCCTCCCAAAATTCTGTGATTATAGAAGTGAGTCACCAGTCCAGTCCCATCTGGCTTTTTTATTATTGCCAAAGAAAAGAGCTGAAGTAGCTCTACTTATATCAGACAAAAAAAGACTTTAAGATAAAATGTTTTACTAGACACAAAAAAAGGACATCTAATAATGATTTTAAAAGTCAGTCCATCAAGAAGATACAGGCTGGGTGTAGTGACTCATACCTATAATCCCAGCACTTTAGGAGGTTGAGGTGGGTGGATCACTTGAGGTCAGGAGTCTGAGACCAACCTGGCCAATATGGTGAAACCCTGTCTCTACTAAAAACAACAAAAATTAGTCAGGTGTGGTAACGGGGTGCCTGTAATCCCAACTACTCAGGAGGCTGAGGCAGGAGAATCGCTTGAACCTGGAAGTTGGAGGTTGCTGTGAGCCAAGATCACGCCACTGCATTCCAGCCTGGGTAACAGAGGAAGGAAAAAAAAAAAAAAGAAGATACAATGATTATAAACAAATATCCACCTAACAACAGAGGCTTAAAATACATTAAAAAATAAATAAGGGGAGAAATAAACAAGTCAACAGTACTAATTAGAGAAATAATACTTCCCTCTCAAAAACAGAACAACTAGACAGAAGACCAACAAGGAAACAGAAGACTTGAACAACATTACAAACCAACTAGATCTAAGGAACATCTGTAGAACTTTCCACCCCAAACCAACAGAATATACATTCTTCTCAAGTGCACATGGAATAGTCTCCAAAACAGACCATATTTTAGGCTATAAAACAAGTGTCAATAAATTTAAAAGGACTGAAATCATACAATGTATATTCTCTCACCACAAGCAATATCATAATAAATCAATAATTGAAGGAAATTTGGGAAATTTACAGATCTGTGGAAACCACACAACACACTCCAAAATAACTATTAAGTCAAAGAAGAAATCACAAGAGATACTAGAAAATACTTCGAAGTGAATGAAAACAAAAACACAATGTAGTAAAATTAGGGCTGGGTGCAGTGGCTCAGACCTGTAATCCCAGCACTTTGGGAGGCCGAGGTGGGTAGATGACCTTAGGTCAGGAGTTTGAGACCAGCCTGACCAACATGGTAAAACCCCCTCTCTACTAAAAATACAAAAATTAATTGGGTGTGGTGGTGTGCACCTGTAACCCCAGCTACTCAGGAGGCTGAGGCATGAGAATCCCTGAGAGACAGAGGTTGCAGTTAGCTGAGATTGTACCACTGCACTCCAGCCTGGGCAACAGCAAGATATCATATCAAAAAAAAAAAAAAAAAAAAAAAAGCCACCAAAAACAATGTAACAAAATTTATGAGATGCAGCTAAAGCATACCTAAGTGGGAAATTTATAGCTGTAAATGCTACATTAAATAAAGACCTCAAATAAATTACCTAATCTTACATTTTAAGAAACTCAAAAAAAGAAGAGAAAACTAAATCCAAAGCAAGCGGAAGTAAGGGAATAATACAGATTAGAGTAGAAACACATAAAGTTGAGAACAGAAAAACAATAGAGAAAATCAATAAAACCTAAAGTTGTTTCTAGGAAAAAAAATCAACAAAATTGACAAATCTTTAGCAAGGCAGACTAAGAAAAAAATTAGGCTCAAGTTACTAAAATTAGGATTGAAAGAAATACATTATTGAACCAACCTTACAGAAATAAAAGGGATTATAAGAGAATTTTATAAAGAATTTTATGCCAGCCAGGTGCAGGGGCTCATGCTTGTAATCCCAGTACTTTGGGAGGCCAAGGTGGGCAGATCACTTGAGGCCAGGAGTTTGAGACCAGCCTGGCCAGCATGTGAAACCCTGCCTATACCAAAAATGCAAAAAAAAATTAGCCAGGCATGGTGGTGCATGGCTGTAGTCCCTGCTGACTGGGAGACTGAGGCATGAGAATTGCTTGAACTGGAAGGTGGAGGTTGAAGTGAACCAAAATCGTGCCACTGCACTCTACCCGGGGTGACAGAGTGAGACTCTGTGTCAACAAAACAAAAAACAAACAAAAAAACCATATGCCCACAAATTAGGTAACCTAGATGGAATGGACAAATTCCTACAAAGACACAAACTACCGAATGACTCAAGAAAAAAGAGACAACCTGAATAAGCCTATAATAAGCGAAGAGATTGCATTAGTAGTAAAACACAAAACAAAACAAACAAACAGAAAAAACCTTTCACAAAGAAAAGCCCAGGACCAGATGTCTTCACTGGTGAATTCTACCAGACATATAAAGAAGAATTCACCCTCTTCCCAAAAAATAAAAAAGTAGCACACATTTCCCAATGTCTTCTATGAGACCAGTATACCAAAACCAGATGGATGAAAGAACATCACAAGAAAACTACAAATCAATATTTCTTATGAATATAGACATAACACTCCCCCCAAATACTGGCAAACTGAATCCAACAACACATAAAAAGGAGTATACACCAAAAACCACATGAAATTTATCCCAGGATAGCAAGGTTGGTTCAATATATGAAAATCAATCAATTTAACATACCATATTGAAAGAATAAAGGATAAAATTCACATGATCATTTCAATAGATGTAGAAGAAGCATTAAACAAAATCCAGTATCTTTTTTTTTTTTTTTTTTTTTTT
>NW_016107573.1:2568421-2573992 GCF_001604975.1 Cebus imitator | reverse complement strand
AAAAAAAAAAAAAAAAAAAAGAAGGGGAAGAGACATCAAAGATTACTCTCTCTGTCTACATATGTACAGAGAAAGGCTATGTAAAGACACAGCAAGGAGGAGGCAGTCTGCAAACCAGGAAGAGAGGCCTCACCCAAAACCAACTCTGCTGGCACCTTTATCTTAGACATCCAGTCTCTAGAACTGTAAGAAGATCAGTTGCCATTGTTTAAGCCACACCATTTATGGTATTCTGTTACTGCAGCCCAAGCAAACTAATACAAGCATCAATAATAAAAATCTTAGAAATAAATTTAACCAAAGAAATGTAAGATTTGTACACTGAAAACTATAAACATTGTTGAAAGAAATTAAAGAAAACCTATATAAAAGATATCCATGTTTGTGGATTAAAAAGCAATATTATTCAGATAGATCTACAGATTAAATGTAATCCCTATCAAAATCTCAGTTGCCTTTTTTGTCAGGAAGTAACAAGCTGACCCTAAAATTCAAATGGAAATGTAAGGGACTCAGAATAGCCAAAACAATCTTGAAAAAGAAAAAAGTTGGAAGACACATTTATTGGATTTCAAAATGGCCAAGAAGCAAATGAAAAGATGCTCAAAATCATTAGTCATTAGGAAAATGTAAATCAAAACCACAATGAGATATCATTTCACACCCAGTAGGATGGCTATAATTTTTTTTTGAGATGGAGTCTCACTCTGTTGCCCAGGCTGGAGTGCAGTGGCACAATCTTGGCTCACTGAACCTCCATGTCCTGGGTTCAAGCAATTATCCTGCCTCAGCCTCCCAAGTATCTGGGATTACAGGTACACACCACCATACCTGGCTAATTTTTGTATATTTAGTACAGATGGGGTTTTACCATGTTGCCAAGCTGGTCTCAAACACCTGACTTCAGGTGATCCACCAACTTCGGCCTCCCAAAGTGCAGGGATTACAGGCATGGGTCACCACACCCAGCCTATAACTTTTTTTAAAAGGGGAAAATGACAAAGCAAACATGTGGAGTAACTGGAACCCCTCATACATTGCTGGTGAATGTAAAACAATGCAGTTGCTTTGCAAAGAGTTTGGCCGTTCCTCCAAAAGCTAAATATAGGCTGGGTGTGGTGGCTCACACCTGTAATCCCAGCACTTTGGGAGGCCAAGGCAGATGGATCACAGGGTCAGGAGTTTGAGACCAGCCTGACCAAAATGGTGAAACTCCGTCTCTACTCAAAATACAAAAATTAGCCGGGTGTGGTGGCAGGCACCTGTAGTCCCAGCTACTCAGGAGGCTGAGGCGGGAGGATCACTTGAACCTGGGAGATGGAAGTTGCAGTGAGCCGAGATCACACTACTGCACTCCAGCCTAGATGTCAGAGCAAGACTCTGTCTCAAAACAAAACAAACAAAAACAAAAGCAAAACAAGGTAAACATACAGTTACCATGTGACCCAGCAATTCTGCTCCTATATATCCAACAAAAATGAAAACATATATTCACACATAACCTTGTACATGAATGTTCACAGAAGTATTATTCTTCACAGCAAAAAGGTGAAAACCCAAATGTCCATCAACTGATGGATGTACAAAATATGGTAAACAAGGAATACTTTTTAGCCATAAAAAGGAATACATGCTGGCGGGCGCCTGTAATCCCAACACTTTGGGAGGCCGAGGCAGGTGGATCACAAAGTCAAGAGATCAAGACCATCCTGGCCAACATGGTGAAACCCCATCTCTACTAAAAAAAATACAAAAATTAGCTGGGTGTGGTGGCACATGCCTGTAGTCACAGCTACTCAGGAGGCTGAGGCAGGAGAATTGCTTGAACCTGGGAGGCAGAGGTTGCAGTGAGCCCAGATCGCGCCTCTGCACTCTAGCCTGGCACCTGGCAACAGAGCAAGGCTCTGTCACTCTAGCCTGGCACCTGGCAACAGAGCAAGACTCTGTGTCAAAAAAAAAGAGAAAAAAAAAGTTAAAAGCAATGAAAGGTGTGCATCTGAATTGCATACAGCCACCATTAACATAAAGCTNAAAAAAAAAAAAAAAAAAAAAAAAAAAAAAAAAAAAAAAAAAAAAAAAAAAAAAAAAAAAGGAATACATGCTACAACATAAATATTATACTTCAGTTACTATATTAAGTGAAAGAAGCCAGACACAAAACGCCATAGTGTATGATTCCATTTATATGAAATATCCAGAATAGACAAATCCATAGAGACAGAAAGTAGATTAATGGTTGACAAGGAACAGGAAAGGAGGAAACGGGGGAATAACTGTTAACAAGCATGGGGTTTCTTTTTGGGATGATGAAAGTGTTCTGCAATTAGATAGTGGTGATGATTGCACAACTTTGTGAATATACTAAAATATGCTGACTTGTATATTTTAAAGTGGTGAATTTGGTCTATATGTTTAATAAAAAAATATTTTTTTTAAGAGACAGGGTTTTGCCCTGTTGCCCAGGCTGAAATGCAGTGGCACGATCACAACTCACTGCAACTTCAACTTGAAAAAAAAAGTTCACACATGAAAAGATAATGGTTTCAAATCAGGATAAAAAAAATTAAACAATTGTCAGAAATAGGACATTTGCAGTGTATCTTTTCGAAGATCAACCCTTGTAATTAGAACACATCTATCTCAGTTAATTACTTGTATAATATCTGGGATTCTTCCAACAACATATGTGCATTTGTTCAACAGTATTTATTGAGCATGTTTTATGTCTAGTCACTCTTCAACAAAAAGAGCGGGGTGTCCACAGTTACTGATGAGTAGAAGCCATACTTTGGATTTTCCCAATGCTTCTTTTGTATCTTTGAGACAGGGTCTCACTCTGTCACCCAGGCTGCAGTACAGTGGCACGATCACAGCTCACTGCAACCTCAACCTCCTGGGCTCAATCAATCCTTTTACCTCAGCCTTCTAAGTAGCTGGGATTACAGGTTCATGCCACCATGCCCAGCTAATTTTTTTATTTTTTATAGAGATGGGGTTTCACCATGTTGCTCAGGCTGGTCTCAAACTCCTGGTCTCAAGTGATCCTCCCTCCACATCCTCTGAAAGTACTGGGATTACAGACATGAGCCACCGCATCCAGCCCCCAGTGCCTCTTAAAACAGTAAATCTTTCTGTGCAGTGCATTAATGTGACTGAGGTTAACATAGCCCTTGGCACATTTAAGAACATGATTTCCACAGAAATCTAGCTTTTTTGGAGGAAGACAGTTTCCTTATATGTAAGTTCTAGCAAACCTATAAAGGAGGCCTTCTTCCAAGTCTCTTTCTCCCTTCCATTTTTAAAGCTAGGTAGGTAATTTTCCTGTGATGTCTTACACTTTCCAGCTATTTAACCTTTCTTTTGGCAGGAAAAAATTGGCCTTTGTTTGTTAGTTTAATGAGAAGAGATGTAAGAAAAGTCTGCCTCCGATTCCTTGTATTATTGTGTGCAGCTTATGCAAAGATCATAAGTATTCTGGTCTTAAATTTGGGACCTTTGCAATCAGAGATCATTGGTATTGACAAATACTAACTTATCATGAAGTTACTTTCAACTAAGGGAAGAAAAACAAGCCCCTCATGGGGCTGAGCTTGCACTATGGTCTTATAGGAACTCTAAACCATTTTCCAAGCACCAAGAAGTGTAGAAAATAAAGGGCCTCAAATTACAGGCTGTCAGTAGTGTGGTGCATTTTGTACATCACCTCATCTAGATCTCTGTACAGATGTACCAAGTAGCAATCATGGAAAACCAGTTTAAACTCAATTTCATTTGAAACTTCTATTAAGTGATAATCATTAAGGGGAATAACATTTTACCCATCAACAAAACTTCACATTCAGCAGAAGACAGAACCAAGTAGCTAAATAGAACATTTCCATAATGCTTGAGAATTCAATATCTTCCTTGACATCATTTCTTAGTCTAGGCACTCAAGCAGGCAGCAGATTGCCACTTACAGCCCCTGTCATTTCCTGTTCTAGTTCATTAAACCCTAGGCTTTCCCCAGAAACACACAACCCTCATGAAGATCCTTCTGCCAGTCAGAAAAGATCCATCTGAAGGAGGCAGAAATTGATATGCAGCTCTGAGTGAGGATGAAGGCCATAATAAATTGCCGCCTACACGTGGAATTATATTCTGTAGGATGACAGTGTGTGGGCAGAAGCAGCAGGAGGTTATGTTTAAACCTTACAGTTGGGGACTTATTTCATATTGACTACTTTCTCCTTGGCTGCCAAAGGATGGATAAAGTTCAGAAGCTACAGCCAAGTTGGTAACTCTTTACATTTGCCTTTCTTTCTACAAAACACCCCAAATAAGCTAGCAATGTAGCCAGTTCACATGCAAAGGCTTGAATCAAAACTTCAGTTCTCTAAATAATTTTGCTTCTCTTTTCTCAGTGCTGCTTATAATTCTAGGACTTCAGAGTCATGTTCATAAATACATTTATAAGCACCATTGACCACTCCCTGCAATCACATGGCTACTGCATGCTCCAGTGGAAACCAGAATAAAATAATATCCCAATATAGAAATGAGCACTTGAAATAAGGCACCCGAAAAGAAAAAGCCACATTTGACTTAACCTTACTGAGGAAGGAGACAAAGATGAGGGAGGACTCTTTCTACTCAGCTTTTCTCTTAACCATAGTGAGACACTTGGAATTGCAAAAGCAACATTTAGCTTTCAGGAGCATGTTGCTGCCAGGAGTGGAAAGAAAGGATCTTACACCTTCTTTTCTCTCCTGGTTCTAAAGTGGTGGGCAAAATGCCGCTTTTATTGGTCTGAGGTATTCTAACCATTGCCAAAGAACAAGCAAAGAAAATGATATACACTGGCTCTCTTCCCAAAATGTCACCTCCTTTTTAAAGCTGTCTTGATTCCCAATTCAGAATGTACAGCTTCCTTCTCTACATTCTATCATACACTTTATATCTTCATTAGTATTACAGATCTCCCTCTCTCACTAAACTGTAAAATTCCATAGTTCAGGGACCAAGTCATTGCCTCTGTGATCGCTGCAGTGCAAAGTAGAGTGCTTTATTAATGGTAGACACATAAATGCTTGATGAATGAACGTGGTGGTGTCAACGTCATGATAACTGGACATTATGCTTTACAAAGTTCTAATAAATGTTGAAAACAGGCTGGGCATGGCAGCTCACGCCTGTAATCTCAGCACTTTGGGAAGCCGAGGTGGGCGAATCACCTGAGGTCAGGAGTTCGAGACCAGCCTGACCAATGTGGTGAAACTCCGTCTTTACTAAAAATACAAAAATTAGCCAGGCATAGTGGCAGGTGCCTGTAATCCCAAGCTACTTGGAGGCTGAGGCAGGAGAACTGCTTGAACCTGGGAGGCGGAGGTTGCAGTGAGCCAATATGGCGCCACTGCACTACTGCCGAGGCGACAGAGTGAGACTCCATCTCAAAAAAAAAAATAATAATAATTAAAAAAATAATAAATGTTGGGCCGGGCGCGGTGGCTCAAGCCTGTAATCCCAGCACTTTGGGAGGCCGAGGCGGGTGGATCACGAGGTCAAGAGATCGAGACCATCCTGGTCAACATG
>NW_016107573.1:2561008-2567610 GCF_001604975.1 Cebus imitator | reverse complement strand
ACCCCAGAACAGGGCAAAAAAGCAAAAAAAAAAAAAAAAAAAAGAAAGAAAGTATAAAGGTCTAAAAACTGAAAGCATGACACTGAGACTCCCCTAACCAGGTGCTGCCTATATGAAATGATCAAGAACAAAGAAACCCTGAATTCCTTTTAAATAAGGAAAAATGGTCCTTAGCCCTCAAAAAAAAAACAAGGGTCTAACCAGAGACTGATTGGTGATTGACAACTGCTGCAGATACAGTCAGGTGACATAAATGTGTCTAAGGAGAAGGTGGTCAAATTTAGCCAATGAAAGTAATCTCAAGTAAGGCACCCCTCCCCATTTTCACCTGTGTCATGTGTTATTTTACTACTGGAGTTTGGCAAAACTTCAAGAGGAGACTTTTGATCTTTGTCAAAATTCTGGTTATTTGGAAATTTTTTTTCCTTTTTTTTTTGAGACAGAATCTCATTCTGTCGCCCAGGCTGGAGTGCTAATTTTTGTATTTTTAGTAGAGACGGGGTTTCACCATGTTGGTCAGGCTGTTTACAAACTCCTAACCTTGTGATCTACCTGCCTCAGCCTCCCAAAGTTCTGGGGATTACAGGTGTGAGCCACCTTGCTGGCCTATCTGGAAATTTCTAAACAATGATCAAGTTCTACCACAATGCACATTTTCCCCTTGCAAAACAAAATACTTTGCTTTGACAGGGACAATTTCCAGTCTCTTATCATTGAAAGGTACAAAGGAAGCTGGGAAGTTGTTTTTTTTGTTTGTTTGTTTGTTTGTTTTTTTTTTGAGACAGAGTCTCACTCTGTTGCCAGGTGCTAGGCTGGAGTGCAGTGGCACAATCTCGGCTCACTGCAAGCTCCGTCTCCCCGGTTCATGCAAGTCTCCTGCCTCAGCCTCCTGAGTAGCTGGGACTACTGGCGCACACCACCGCGCCCAGCCAGTTTTTGTATTTTTAGTAGAGATGGGGTTTCACCATGTGGGCCAGGATGGTCTCAATCTCTTGACCTCGTGATCCGCCCGCCTCGGCCTCCCAAAGTGCTGGGATTACAGGCTTGAGCCACCGTGCTCAGCCGGATGTTGTTTTAATATCATACAGCACTTTTGAGTTCATTAGGCCATTATCCCCAGGGTTGGATTTAATCAAGATGAAAAAGCACAGGCTCAAAAGTCTTTTTAGTTGACAAGAAGCAAGTATTTGGCCCGAGATTTCTGTGTTTGAGTTGTAAGTCAGGTTCACAGAAAAGTAATCAGAAATTAGTCTGGCTAGAGACAAGAAAGAGCCTTGAAATAAGACGTGTGAGACCACAGGTTGTACGTGTGACCTAGCCTCTTAAGCAGCTTAGGGACCTTGAGCAAATTACTTGTACTTTCATCTGTAAAGAACTAGACTTGCAGGATTTCCAAAGCCCCTGTAACACTATCAATTTTTAATTGTCCAATGTTGTTCTTTAAGTAACTGATTCATTCATTCAACTATTTGAACACTCAGTGTTCACTGAGGAACATTATTTCATTCAGCCATCTATTTGAATACTTTCAATGAACAGAATAAAATAAGTAAAAATAACAGCTCTTGCCCTCCAGGAGTTGATAAGCTAGCCTCGGTGATCTGCCCACCTCAGCCTCCCAAAGTTCTGGGATTACAGGCATGAGCCACCTTGCCCTACCTATTTGGAAATTCCTAAACAATGATCAAGTTCTACCACAATGCACATTTTCCCCTTGCAAAACAAAAGACTTTGCTTTGACAGGAACAATTTCCAGTCTCTTATCACTGGGAAAGGTGAAGGCTTTACCCAACAGCTCCTAGCACAGGGCCAGGCACAGGTGCTTATTCATCCATGGTCACAAGGAGCCTATCAAATGATGAGGAAGGAAAGGAGTAAGAGAAACTCCACATAAGCTCGTAGGAGGAAGACAGGGTCATTTATAATTTCAGTCCACCAATGTCTATTGAGCGCCTACAGTGTGTTCCAGCATTGAGCATCCTGACACAACTCAGCCAGATCAGGCCTCTTACTTATTCTAGGTGGTAGAGAGAGAGAGAGGAAAAAAAAACCAAAACAGATTATCAAAGAAATAAAATCCAGGGCCAGTCATGGAAGCTCAAGCCTGTAATCCCAGCACTTTGGGAGGCCAAGGTGGGTGGATCCCTTGAGGTCAGGAGTTCAAGACCAGCCTGGCCAACACAGTGAAACACTGTCTCTACTAAAAACACAAAAATCAGCGGGCATGATGGCGCACACCTGTAACCCCAGCTACTCATGCGGCCGAGGCAGGAGAATCTCTTGAGCATGGGAGGCGGAGGTTGCAGTAAGCCAAGATTGTGCCACTGCACTCCAGCCTGGGTGGCAGAGCAAGACTCTGTCTCAAAAAAGAAAAAGAAATCTAGATTGAGAGAAATTCTATGAAAGAAAGAATAACAAATAACTGCTGGTGGCTGACTCCCATTAGTATAGGGCAGAGAGGGGAAAGTGTTTGGATATGGTGGTAGTTGACTGAGCTCAGACCTGAAGACAGGAAGAAAATTAGAACAGTCAGCATAGACGGCCTAGTGATCCAGCCAGCGAGGCTGGTAAATGCGGAGGCTGAGAAGGGCTGGTACAGACAAACCATCTGTGTGGTTGGAGCTTAAAAAGCAGTTACTTCCTGAAAGTATAGGGTGAATGCAGTAGTTTTCAACAGAGGGCAATTTTGCACCCCCCATGGGACATTTGGCAAAGTCTAGAGACATTTTTGTTGTTATGATGGTGGGGATGGGGAGGGGAGGGTTGAGAAAACTTGCACTAAAGGGATATTTCAGCCCAAATTTCAGTTTTAGTCATTATGTTCTAAACTCATGCTCTTGCCAGCTTGAATCGTTTTTTACCCTTGCTGCAGAAACAAAATAAGAACAGGTTTCAAGTGGCTCACTCTTGAATCTACTCTCTTGGGAAATCCCATTGGGGAGGTTCGTGGGACTCCAGGAACCTTTGGAAAACTCCACAGGATACGAAATAACTACCTAAACAGGTGGGAAAGGATCCAAGGAGCCACACCCTCAACTACTCCCACAGTTACCAGGGCAGAAAAAACGGAGAATGGGAGCAGAGCACAAAGGAGAACATATTCATGTTTTATTTGCATAATTTGCCTAATTACAAATTAATGTTACAAAGAATACAGAGGCAGGTCCAGGGTAGAGCAAGGAGGTTGCTGATGCCCTCAAGTATTGGAAAGCTCTGGCCTTCTGTCTTTTTTCTTTCTTTTCTTTTTTCTATTTTTGAGACAGGATCTCCCTCTGTCGCCCAGGCTGGAGTGCAGTGGCGCCATGGCCGCTCACTGCAACCTCAAACTCCCGGGCTCAAGCCATCTTCCCACTTCAGAATCCCTAGCAGCTGGAACTACAGGCGCGCGCCATGATGGCCCAACTAATTTTTGTACTTTTAAAAAATTATTTGAGACGGAGTCTCGCTCTGTCACCCAGGCTGGAGTGCAGTGGCACGATCTGGGCTCACTGCAACCTCCACTTCCCGGGTTCAAGCGATTCTCCTGCCTCAGCCTCCCGAGTAGCTGGGACTACAGGCGCGCGCCACCACGCCGGCTAAATTTTGTATTTTTAGTAGAGACGGGGGTTTCGCCATGTTGGCCAGGCTGGTCTCCAACTCCTGACCTCAAGTGATTCGCCCACCTCGGCCTCCCAAAGTGCTGGGATCCCAGGCGGGGCCCCGGCGCCGCGCCCCTCGGGCCTTCTTCTAACTCGGCTCCTCGGGCCCCAGAGGCTTTCGCTCCCCTCCCCCACGCCGCCCCGCGCCGGCCTCAGGCCTCTCTGGGACCCGCCGGCCTGGCGTCCTGGCCCGCCCGAGCCCCACGGTCCCTCGGGTCCTAACCTTGGCGGGCAGGCGTCTCCTCAGGAAGCTCTGGAGCAGGCTGTCGCTGTACAGGTGGCCCAGGAGGGCGGCCTCCGACCGATAGCCGCGTCAGGTTCTCGTGCAGCCCCCGCCTGAGAGGCTGCAGCCGACGGGCCTCGCGGGCCGGGGGCAGGTTAGCCGCCGCTTGCCCTGCTTTGCATATTCATGAAGTCTAGCGAGGCCGGTCGCCCTGGCCAGCCAGGGCCGGGTCATGAATTATTTATGAGGAAGCCTCTGGTCCCGCCCAGAAAGCCCTCGTTGGCTATTCAGGAGGCGAGGCGCGGGTTTGAGCCGGAAAAGGCCGTTGACGGCAGGTGGGAGGGAGGCGTCGACCAGCTGAGGTGAGGGCGGTTCTGACGCGAGGTCTCCGGCCGGAGAGGGCACTTGTGCGTTGTTAGCTGGCTTCATGTTAAACGTTTTTTTTTTTTTTTTCTTTTCTTATTGCTTAAGGCTTAAAGTTGGATTTGAAAGTATTTTTCGTGGGGGCCAAAGGTACTGGGAAGAGAAGCGGGAGGGCAGAAGGCTGAGGAGGAAGGCAAATCTGAGGCGATTTCCCCAGAACCGGACAGAGAGCACCCAAGTAGCTTTGAAATTCAGGTTGTTCAGGCCGGGCACGTTGGCTCATGCTTGTAATCCCAGCACTTTGGGATGCCAAGGCAGGTGGATCACGAGGTCAGGAGTTGAAGAGCAGTCTGGCCAACATGGTGAAATTCTGTCTCTACTAAAAATACAAAAATTAGCCGGGGGTGGTGGCGGGCGCCTGTAATCTCAGCTACTGGGGAGGCTGAGGCAGGAGAATTGCTTGAACCAGCACCCGGAAGGCGGAGGTTGCAGTGAGCCGAGATCGCACCACGGTATTCCATCCTGGGCTACAGAAAGAGACTCCGTCTCAAAAAAAAAAAAAAAAAAAAAAAAAAAAAAAAAAAAAATCAGATTTTTCTGGACATGAAATCATCAAACTTGCTGAGGAAGCAGCAGCTATAATGAGCCATGATGAGGCTGATGGGGCAGATGAAGTCTATGCCCTGCATTGGAGCGGGCCTTGCATGGTGGAGTTTTTGGGGTTTATCTTACCTGGGTCTCATTCTCCCCAGCTATTGAGGTTTTCTGCCAGGATCAATACCTGGTACAGGCCAAGAGGTGAGAGAGGTGGGGACGAGCCACCCCACCCACCTTGACCTCAGCTCCCCTTTCGATTTAGTGAGGATTTGCCAATTAGTCCCTGTGGACTTCAGTTCTCTAAACAGTTTAGAAGGTGAGAGTGTCTTGAACCTCAAGATTAGCCAATCACCAAAATATTTCCAAGTGCGCAGAGCACTGGACAGGCTGTGCAGTACATCGTGTACTCAGCTGGTAGAAATGAGGGGTGGTTCTGGCCACTAAAGGGGTTTTTAATCTCATCAGGATCATAATCTAATTTGTCCTCCATTGGATCATCAATCTGTTGAGGTAGGAACAATATTTTACATCTTGTAATCCTGCACATTGCCTGGCACATCATAGTTGCCTCGTAGATGTTGAATGAATGAATTGAAATAGCATGGAAAAGATATTAAACAGTCAAAAGAGCATGAACAAATAATTAATATAGTGGAAACCATTTACTCTGATTGAGCACAGATAGCGGAATTACCAGGGCCAAATGGAATTTGTTAAAATGGTGAATAATTTATTGAAGCAAGCTCTGTTGGAAGGTCTAAGTAACTGGGTGAACTTTGGCAAAACAGGTTCCCTCGCTTAGCCTCACCTTCCTTTATAGTTTTATGTTTAGGTTTAAATCCATGATCCATTTCGCGTTAATATTTGTATACAGTGTGAGATTTAGGTAAAGGTTCTTTTTGTTCTCTCTTCTTCTTTTTCTTCCCCCTCAACCTGCCCCCATGTCCTTTTGTTTCAGCATTATTTGTTGAAAAAAAAAGATCCTTCCTCCACAGAATTGGATCTTCTTTAAATGGAAGGGGTTGGAGGATGTCTCTGCTCCCTTCCAGCTTTATAAATCTGTTGAACCCATTTATGTTAACATACACCTCTCCTGAGTAAAGCCATCCTTAATAACATGCATGTGTAAGGAAGGTCATATAGTTGCATTTCAGAATCCAGCTATTGGATAGTGTTCACTTGATAGAAAGGGGATTTTCTTATAAAAAATTATTTTGGAGATTGAGAAAGATGGATAGAGTGCCTTCATAAATCAACTATGATAATATTTGGGAAAATGTAATAAAACTGGCTTTTGCTTAACTTGGAATGGTTTTAAAAGTGGTTTAGGCCTTAGTAAACTAAATAGCAGCTGTCTAATCTTCATGTGAATCTTGGATTCACACATAGTAGGGGTAAAATAGGAAGTAATTGTGCCACCATTTAAAATAGGGCAATTGAAGGCATGGTGTGGTGGCTCACATGTGTAATCCCAAAACTTTGAGAGGCTAAAGTGGGAGGATCACTTGAGGCCAAGAGTTTAAGGCCAGTCTGGGCAATGTAGTGAGACCCATCCCCCAACTCTGCAAAAATAAAAAATAAAATTAGCAGGGCATGGTGGTGCATGCCTATAGTTTCAGCTACTTGGGAGGCTGAGGTGAGAGGATCACTTGAGCCCAGAAGTTTGAGGTTGTAATGAGCTGCGATTATGCCACTGAACTCCAGCCTAGGTGACAGATCATGCTACTGCCTTCTATCCTGTCTCAAAAAAAAAAAAAAAAAAAAAAAAAAAAAAAAAAAAA